>NC_089783.1:14709281-15014281 GCF_040412425.1 Macrobrachium rosenbergii | reverse complement strand
CGGTTTACGACGATTCCGGCTTTCACGACGTTCGAGGTTCGACGCTTTTCAAATATATTCATCAGAAATTATTTCCTGGCTTACGACGCATGTTCCGGGTTACGACGCGTCGTACGCCGATCCGACGGAAGAAATATGGCCCCAAAACGGCAGAATAATCATAATTTGAAGTTTTTTTGATGTAAAACTCAATAATAATGCAGTTTACATCGTTTTCAATGCACCCAGAGCATTAAAAGTAAGGTTTTCTTATGATTTTTGACGATTTTCGACGATTTTCGGGCTTACGACGATTTTCGGGTTACGACGCGGCGCAAGAACGGAACCCCCGTCGTAAACCGGGGACCGCCTGTATATATATATATATGACCATATGACCAAGGTACAAGACAGTCAGTCATTCAGTCATTCTACAGTACGAGAAAGCAGATCGACTGAAGGCAGCCTACCTCACAAGCGTTCATTTCATATAGAAAGAAGACCCTAGAGCTTCGTTTGGAGAAGAATTAATTTAGCAGCAACTGAGAGAAAAGCTGTTCCAAAAGAGAAAGACGAGTGGAAAGAGAACCGCCACCAAATCAGTCTAGCAAATAAAGAAAACACATTGTGAAGAGTACAGTGAATAACTTTCATATTTTGTCAGAATGTGATTTAGTGGCACCACTTCTTGTTACAAAGCCAGTAAGCCACTTCCAGCTATGAGCTGTGTCTTTACATATATCACATTTTGTGACAGATATCATATCAAAACCACAACAGTGTAAAAGCAATGAAAATGAGCAAATTGATATCAATGACCAGACAGTAAACGGAGTAAAATTTCGTCTGAGAAAGACGGCTTAAAACTGCTGCTTTCATGGTTACCAAAATACTACATGAACCCATTTCAAAGCTTAAGTGGAAAAGTTACCAAGCTACTAACGCAACCCCAAGCAACAGAATTCCCCTGGTTAACAACAAAAGCAAGAATAAATTATCGGAAACATCAATAAAAAATTACCTAATCAGAATGCTGACAAAAATCTCCTGGGTCAAATTGTAATATTCCACATGAAGTGTAATGACTATGTGTATGAATATGAATAAATATAAGCCAAGTAGCCCCGCCTCCCAAAAAAATACCAAGACCTTCGAGCACAGCACCTGGCACCATTATCATTCGGTAAGATGTCGCAAGTACTAAAAAGTCTAAGAGCTTGCGAATATCCATGAATGATTCATTCAAAATCGCCTGTAACACTGAAGACCAAGTTATTCCAGAAAGCCTTCGTTAACAAACAGAGAAGCCTGTCTGACGCATCAAATGAAGACCGACAGAAGAGCCCTCAGAAATAAATTCGGTAAGATGAATATGAGATACCAGCATCGTTCTTTTTTTTTTTTTTTATACCCAAGTCCTTGCCATGACGAATAAACCCGGCGCAGTTTCCAGCAAGTGGGATTTGCGTGGTGTGTTCTCAGAAGGCACAATCTTTGTTACACGCGAGCATTACTACAGTAGGTGGTTTGCGTATCCCGTCGAACTTTTTGAATAAGAGATGAGTTAATGAAATGAATAATTTCTCGGAAGAAGGGAGAAAAGTTTTCCCAAAGTAATTTCATTTCTCCCTCATAATTTTTTGTATGGAATTCTTCCGCTTCGATTTATGCTCGTGTGATCAAACACTTCCAGTTGCCTATTGTTCCTCTCACATCCACTGCGAGAGCGTACTTGCCCGAGATAAGGTGGCGGCCTTTTAGTTTTCTGTAAAAGAAAACTACTGCGATGGCTATTTGTCTGTCCGTCCGCACATTTTCTGTCCGCCCTCAAATCTTAAAAATTGCTGAGACTCGAGGGCTGCAAATTGGTATGTCGACCATCCGCCCTCCAGTCATCAAACGTACCAAATTGCAGCCCTCTAGCATCAGTAGTTTTTATTTTATTTAAGGTTAAATTTAGCCATGATCGTGCGTCTGGCACCCCTACAGGTGCCAACAGCAAAGGCCACCACCGGACCGTGGCTGAAAGTTTCATGGGCCGCGGCTGAGAGTTTCATACAACATTGTACGCTGTACAGAAAACTCGATCGCGCCGAAGAATTCCGGCTCATTTTTTCACGTTTTCTTTATTCGCCACTTACGTGTGAGTCACCTGCAGTATATATATGAATATATATATATATATATATATATATATATATATATATATATATATATATATATATATATATATATATATATATATATATATATATATATATATATATATATATATATATATATATATATATAGGTGATCTAAGCTCAGCTAATGAAGGCTATACGGTACAGACTTACGTGAATAAGTTACGAAACTTGCATGTATTATGCATGCGTTATATTATCTTCTTTTGGATTCAATGAAATTTGCACCCTTTCTTTACCTGTATTATGAAGATTAATTTCATTGTATAAGCAGTTGTAAGTTTATACAACTGTCACAAAAATAACTTGAATAATTTTACTTGCTCATTTATAAAATGTTTAATTTTGAAAGCTTAATGATTTAAGATACCGCAGTATCCAGGACCTAAGGAATACTCTTTAGCTCCTGGCAGTATCTATATTCCTCGCAAACATATGCACATAGCATATCTGCCAATCTCCAAAATGCATATATTTAGTCTTATTGCTACGCGTGAATTGCACTTACCGAAAACGTCCTCTGGTGACAACATACCTGTAAATTACAGAGATATTAATAAAAAATTCAAGTGCACCGGTATCGCTAATAGGTTGTTATCACCAGATGGTAAAGATAATGATTTTGGTGCTGTCGTCTTTCTTACATGACCCTACCGAAGATTTGTTACTTGGCAGATCACCAGTGTATAATATCATGTTCAAGAAGTGAGAGCGTTTTCTTTCTTTACTGCTGTAGTAATGTCTTCTTCTTCTTCTTCTTCTTCTTCTTCTTCTTCTTCTTCTTCTTCTTCTTCTTCTTCTTCTTCTTCTTCTGAGCTTATTTCTTAGTCAAGATGCTGCTTTTCCAGGTATTTCTAACATTTCATAATGCTCTGGCATTGTTTTACAGACAGATGCCCTTCACCACTCGCTATTATTCCGGCTTTGGAGAGATAAAAGGCATAATCATTGTCAATAAGAGCAATGTTAAACTATAAAAAAAAAAATCAAGCCAGGGATAATTCCATTCTCAGAGGCAGAGAATCTGAAAGAACAGATATTGGGCCACTGTCCACATGACAAAAATCCTGTACAAGGGATCTTCGTCTATGCCCATCTTCTAGATTATTCCCACAGGAGTAATAGAAAATGGGAATCTGAAGAAAAAAACTGATATCAATACTGCCCCATTTTCCACATGATAAAGATCCTGTACAGGAGATCATCTAAGGGCATAGCATTCTAGAAGAAATGAGTCCTTCCCTCTGCAGGGCCTAAATTCTACATTATTCCCGCAAGAGCACTTGCAAGTGGAAATCTAAAAGAATAGATTTACATGACAAAGATCCTGTACAAGGTAGCTTCGTCAAAGGACACGGCATACCAAAGGAAATTAGAGTTCCCCTAAGAAGGGCCTATCTTCTACATTATTCCCTCATAAGTACTAAAAGATCGAAATCTGAAAGAAAAGAAAAGTACTAGAAGACGGAAATCTGAAAGATATAGATCTAGAAATTGGACCACTGTCCACATGACAAAGATACTGTTATAAGTGATCTTTGTGTAACAACATTGCATACCAGAAGAAATTTGAGTTTCTCCCTACTCAGCACCCTTTTTCTAAATTATTCCCACAGTAGTACTAGTATATGGAAATCTCAAAGACACATCTAAATAATGGACCATTGTACACATGACAAAAGTCCTCTATCAAGGACCTTCATCTAGGAACATAGGATTCTCGAAGCTAGATCTCTTTCCTTTGCAGGGCCCATTTTCTACATAATTATTGTGTATCCTCCTCAAACAAGATGTTCTGTGGAGGAGATAGTTTCTGGGCAAGCTTAATTCAGGAAATGAAACCACCAAGAGCACCAAGCAGTTGCCTCAGTGCCAGCACCCCTACAGAAAAAAATCCTGAGGAACATTAAGCATTCACATAAGTGCTAACCCACTATGAACTCCCAAGGAACGCCTAGTAGTTGCCCAAGTTACGGTCCCCTGAAACCCCAGAGGAGCACTAAGTAGTCACCCCAGTGCTATCCCCAAAGAAACTCAGAGGAATGCTGAGCAGTTACCCAGGTGCTAGCCCCTGGAATATCTGAGGAACACCAACCAGTTGTCCTAGTACTAGCCCTCAGGAAAACCCTGAGAAGCACCAAGCAGTTACCCCAGTTCTAGCCCCCAAAAGAGCACTGAGCAGTAGCCCCAGTTCTGACCCACAAAGAGCACCAAGTATTCCCCATAGTTCCAGCCTCAGCCTGCCCGTAAGTAGTGCCAAACAGTCTTTCCAGTGCTAGGGCCTTCAAATCCTTAACACGCAAGGAGCAGTTGCCCTAATTCTAGCCCCAAAAGGAGCACTGAGCAGTAGCCCCAGAACTAGCTCCCAATGAGCACAGAGCATTTGCACCAATACCAGCCTCCTGGGAACCCCAAAGGAGCACCAAGCTTGTGCCATAGTTCTAGCCCCAGCCTGCCCATGAGGAGTGCCAAGCAGTCTTTCTAGTGCTAGCTCCCCAAAACCCTTAACAAGCACTGAGAAGTTGCCCCAGTTCTAGCCCCCAAAAGAGCATTGGTCAGTCCTTCCTCAATTCTAGCTCCCAGGGAGTACAGAGCATTTGCATCAATACCAGCCTCCTGGGAACCCCAAAGGAGCACCAAGCTTGTGCCATAGTTCTAGCCCCAGCCTGCCCATGAGGAGTGCCAAGCCCCTTGAAAAATCTTGGTGAATGCAGAGCAATTGCCCCAGCTCTAGCCCCACAAGGAGCACATTTCAGTCACTCCAGTGCTAGCCCACTGGGTATCCCCATGGGGTGCCAAGCAGTCACCCCAGTTCTAGCCCCCTGACATCCCTCTAGGTACCGAGGAGTGCCCAGTAGTATTTCCTGAGCTAGCCCTATGCAAGGGTACCCACAAATTCATACAATCAAACAAACGGATATTCACGTACCCACACACCCGTACCAGATACCATCATAGCCGCAAAACCTTTCAAAAATACCCACACACATACCTGAGCAACCATGCCCACAGATACCCATAGCCTAAACTGGCATAGGTATCATAATGGCCTTTATGACTGTTTCTGGTGTCTCTTATTTTCGTTATTTATTTATTCATTTATTCTTATCTATAATGACACAAGATCAATAAATCAATCAATTAAACCCTTTAGATTTTTTTTTTTTGGGGGGGGTTTCTATTAATTAGCTTTTATTCGTGAAAACGTTGGACTTTTCATCCAGTTACAGAAAATTTCATTTCTTTACCTAGACAGATTACCCGGCTCTCGCTACTCTATAAATGAAGAACTTTTGATGACCTGTGCCCTAAAAATTTTGCTTATGACTAGTGAATATAATGCCAGAAACAGAGTGAGCGCTCTATCCAGACGCAGAAGCCCATTACATACACAATATGGCGTACGTGAGCATATGTACATGCGTGAGGAAGCCATCTGACGCTCTTGCACTTGACAGTAGAGACAGCGAATGAATGTCACTTGTTCGAACTGGCATATAATGACTTGTCTTAAACTTCGAGATGCAAATTTTAATGCATCACTGGTCGCGTTAATTGTGTCCACGAACAGCCGCCTTTTCAGATCAAAAGTTAATGTTTTCATGTACACAAGCGTGTTTGGGGACTGTAATGTGACTCTAGTACGAAAATTGCATGTAACAAAACAAAAATTATTGAACTTCATAAATCTTCTACTTCATTTCAGCTAAAGAATAATAAGTAATAAATTAAAAGTAAGTGGGCTTAGTAACAATCATGATCTCTAGACTCATCCAAAACGTTTACCACGCAGTGACCGTTATAGGAAAGGACTGAATCTGTGAAAGTACAACACAACTCGAGCGGTGCATAGCCTTTTTTCCCTTTACTTATTCGTTGCACATCCGGGACGAACTAACTGGCAAGAATTTAACCCTTGACACTCGCCCCTCTCTTTGTGCAGTAGTGGTAATAAAGAACTCATTTTAAGTTCTTTATACTTATTCTTTATAGTTTATAGAATATGTGATAGGTATGAAAGTGTCATCCTTAAATAACACTACACATTTCGCTGTGAAAGTGAGTCATTTGAAGCCTCCGTTGTCTCACTGTGAAGGGAAAACACCATTAAAATATCAACGCAACAAACCTCCTTAATCGGCTCATTTCTCTTGGCCTTGGGGCAACTTGATTATCTCATTAAAACTTAACGAAGCGTCCAGGAAACGGTCTATCCTATCCTGCCCGCATCGAGCCTTCCTGCGAATTCAGGCGCGACGTCGTAGATACTGTTTGCCCTCGTTTCTTCTTCTTTTCATACGAAGAAAGGTAAGTACTGTGGTCATCCATGTACATCCGAATGTGCATATGAATGAAGGAATAACGAATATAACGCAGGAGTTTTTGAAAAGAGCTCGTATGAGACTTAGATGGGGCGACAGAAGTATGAGAGGGAAAGGGCCTTTCATGTCAATGAAGAGAGGGATTGCGTGCGATACAGAAATGAATGGTGCATTATACAATAAGGAGAGGCGTCGTACTTATTTCCTTTTATCAATAAGGGCACCACCATAGAAGCTACACTCACCTGCTCTCTCTCTCTCTGTATACATAAACACTCACATTTATATAATATATATATATATATATATATATATATATATATATATATATATATATATATATATATATATATACACTGTATATGCGTGTGTGCATACCGTATATTCAACGATAAGCAGCACACCGAATATTTGTCAGTTTGTTTACGAGTAATAGATTCCACTTATAGACTTCCTGTCCAGCCTAAGGCCAACCTCTCTCGCCAATCACCTCTCATATAAGTTTACAGAATGAAAAGTACCATAGTCCAAGAACTGTGGCAATAAGTAAGACCCATAAGTGCGGAAATTGCATTCTCGGCCCTTTCTCATAATATACATACATACATATATATATACATATATATAAATATATACAGTATATACATATATATATATATATATATATATATATATATATATATATATATATATATACACATGCGGAAGCGGATCTTAGAATAGACTTTGCGAATGGAGAAATGTAGTCCTGGGTCGATGAAGTGCATGATTCAAGGACTTGCTGAATGATAGTATGCAATATAACTTATGAGGTAAAATTATTGCACTAAAAAGGCTTAACGTGTGAAAAAAAAATCTGTGAAACTGGAGTCTCGCAGAATGCATCAAAGTTTCACAATCTTTGAACTTCCTTCCCTTCTTTAGAAAGAATTATCAATCGTTGTGCAGACATCCCCTCAATAAATATTTCCACCTGAATGGAGAAACAGAACGGGAAATCGTAACCCATCAATTAAGAGGGAAGCTAAGTCAGCCACTAAGGTATACTTTACTGAAGGGACTTAAATACAGCCAATGCCGAAAGGCTCTCTCTCTCTCTCTCTCTCTCTCTCTCTCTCTCTCTCTCTCTCTCTCTCACACACACACACACACACACACACGTGTATGTGTATATATGTATATATATATATATATATATATATATATATATATATATATATATATATATATATATATATATATATTATATATATATATACATATAGTATATATGAAAAATTTGTCTGTATGCTGTATTTACGTTTTAAATGCAATAATAGCATTTTTTATAATGCATACTGCATGTCGGTGTTTGATCGATTAAAAGGACCGTTGTATCGATGCTTGTCAAAGCTGTTATCGTCATCAACTTTTCTATAGACATTCTCTCTCTCTCTCTCTCTCTCTCTCTCTCTCTCTCTCTCTCTCTCTCTCTCTCTCTCTCTCTCTCTCTGCTTATCATATGTTTTATTTACGAAGACAAACATTCACAGTTTCGCATATCTACATCCATTGAACACTTTGTCAGCGACTCTGGTACCCCATTACCACTATGCTGCAGCATCTCACTTGTAATCCTATCACCTCCTGGTGTCTTTCCATTCTCCAACCTCTTAACTGTCCTCTGTACGCCTTCAAAAGTCACATCCACACCCATTTCAAATCTTCCACTAGCCCTTTCTACTCTTGCAACTTTCAGCCATACTTCATGAGTTCCTCGTTGGGAGAGTCGGTAGAGTTCTCGGCTAGCACTCGCTAGGCCCGAGTTCGAGTCTCCGGCCGGCTAATGAAGAATTAGAGGAATTTATTTCTGGTGACAGAAATTCATTTCTCGCTATAATGTCGTTCGTATTCCACAATAAGCTGTATGTCATGTTGCTAAGTAACCAATTGGTTCTTAGCCACGTAAAATAAGTCTAATCCTTCGGGCCAGCCCTAGGAGAGCTGTTAATCAGCTCAGTGGTCCGGTTAAACTAAGGTATACTTTTCCTCGTCTTTCCTCTGCATTCAACTTACCTTTAAAATACTCACTCCATCGACCCAGGACCGCATTCACTTCGGGCATCCTCACTACATTTGCACCTTTTACTCTGAGGTCCATTTACGTTACCGTCATTTTTTTTCTCTGTATTTACTTCCTTGTAAAACCGCTTTATATAGTCTTCTTAAAGTTCTTGTTCGCCCTTTTCATCCGCCCCTTTCTTCATGACTTCCCGATTCATGCCTGCACAAGATTTTCTCCTTTGTCTTGCCGATGAATCTCAAACAAACTTTTATCTGTCACTAAGCTTTTTACATCCGCATCCTACATTTACTGTATTTAGAGTCTTCCTACACGCCTTTGGCCAAAATTATACTGTATATATGTATATACATTATATTTTATATATATATATATATATATATATATATATATATATATATATATATATACATACATACTACATATAGTCTATATATATATGTATATATATACATACATACTACATACATATGTATGTGTGTGTTAGATAGTACCCCCCAAAAGATTTACGTTTATCGTGATCAGATGATATCTAATAGAGTGGTTAACCTGTTTAGAGGTCAGGCCATCTTTTCTTCTTTATTGTTACATTACCGATAAATGATCTACTCTTGGACATCGTGAAGACTAAGAGAACTAAATTCAAGAGAACTTACAATGGCTTTACAGACACACACACACACAAACGCGCAGACACACACCCGCGGAAATAAGAATAACAGTTGCCTCCAATCCCCTGGAAGTTGATCGTCTCGAAATTTAAGTTATAACGACGACGACCATTAACTAAAATCACGAGATCCCGTCTTGACAAGGTATAAAACTTTCGTACCAAGACACTATAAGAGCTTACCTGAACGATTACATTCCGAAACATTTGGTCTGTAATCTTGCTTTATCAAGATTAGATGGAGAGAGGTCGAAGGCCTGTACTTCACACGCTGGACCCGAGAGAGGTCATGATTCATGAACTCTGAAGTGTGTTTGCGCCGGTTCGCTCCGGTTGCGAAGGGAAGTGCATTACGGGCTGTTATTAAACAGGACTTTGGATGGGGTCACTGACGTGGTCCTTCCTTTGCGTAGTTTGCTCCGCCATCCTCTCTCGCTTGTTATTGGCGTTCGTGCTCGGCTGCTCCTTTGGACGGTCCACGCCGGGGAGCCTTGCTGGGCAAGTTTCATGGCCTTATTCGTTGTTTCTGGAGAGTGAGAACGCCTTAATAACAATGCTGATGAAAATCATGGGCTCTCATTGTTACTCTTATTTCTATCACTCCGGCATTATCCAAAATATACAGTTTTTCACCAAAGGAAAAATTAAAAATCTTTTTATTATACAGTATATCACCGAAACAACCCAGTATGATGGTGAAGTTATTTGCACATCCCCCCCATCTCTCTCTCTCTCTCTCTCTCTCTCTCTCTCTCTCTCTCTCTCTCTCTCTCTCTCTCTCGTATTTATGTGCTTTTGCGCAATGAATGATCTGAATACTAATTCTCTAGTAAGTGCTTCATATACACAGTAAGACTGGAAGCTCCCGTTTTGAGAGAAACTTTCCGCTAAGTGACTTGAACCATGCACGTAGCATGCTTTTCTGGTTCTCTCTAACACTCCTAGGAACACTAGAAGGACAATTCTGTTACTCACATTCTCCCAGAGCACCATAACCATACATCAACGTTTCCTGTTCTTGAAAACTGGTGGACACTATTTTCATGGAATTGTCTGGAGCGTGCAATGAGTCGGAAATCTGGTTTTTAGACCCAAATCCAGAATTAGTTAAAGCCTATTTACCACACTCATGGCACTAACTCATATCAGAGGTGAGGCAGAGATACACCAGACCACTCGTATGGGATGTGAAAATGCCACACTTACTGTAATCAATAGCCGAAAAACTATTTTCCTGGCGAGCTAAAGACGTGTCATGCTCTGCAAACTGTAAGGATGTAAAAATATGCTTATCTCAATCTCCCCAGGGTTCTCTCACACTGCTACTAGCACTGAAACAATTTCCTTCTTAGCAGCAGGTACGCTTACAGGAAGCAATTAGGTTATGGCTTTAACATTTTAGACCTAACTGGTTACATCCACAACAATTATGAAAATGCATGGGTCTTTAGGCCTACCATTAGATAGGGTCGTATAAGCAGCATTGTAAGACCATACTGTACAGTATACTGAGACCCCTACTCACCCATCCACGGGGGGAAAATTGCAGATTGCAAACAAAATCAAACCTTCAGATTTACTGATACTTTTAACAGAAGTTTGGTGAAAAAAAAATCAGCTTTATTAACACAAAAGGAATATTGGGAAAAAAAAATAAATAATCGTAACACAGGGACCTTTGAGTCGCAAGGCCACTGACCAAAGTGTAAAATATGGCTACTGGCATTAAAAGCGCACGAATCAGATTTTTCAACAAGTAGCCTACTGGAGTACTACTCGTATTTTCCTGTTGGAGGTCGGCAGTAAAATTAATAGAAACTATGGTTCTCTGTGTCACAACAACGTTAATTACGATTTTTACATTTCCCTGCTTGGTCTTGTTCATTTCACCAGATAGGCTAACTAACGCTGTTGTCTGAATCACCCGTGCCTGAAGTTAGTACCTGCTCTGTTTATTTATCATGCCAGCTTTCCTTTTCTGTTGAGGTGCCACGATGCCATGCTGCTTAAGCAAAAGGTTTAATCATTCCTCCTCTTGCGGAACTAACCGCGGCACAAGAATGATTCTAAGAAGCGTAAGGGAGAATGTAATGCTATTTTGGAGCATTAGGGCATTTTATCTCTTATTTCTCCACCGATTCTCATTGTTTGTTACCGCCGCTAACAGAGTTGGATGAGGTTACAGTATGTCTTTAGGTGGGGTAGTTGTTTGTCTAATAATTAGCGCGATTAGGTAAAAACTTATTGGTGGACTTTTACAAAAAATCGTAGTGTGGTTAGATTTTGGGAGAACTCGGCCGTGTTGGGGGTGAAGGGAGGGGAGGGGAAGGGAGAGGCGCAAGGTATCGCGGGGTGTAGACTATTCTGCCTTGGTGAAGGGTTGCAGTCTCCTTTAAGACTTGTTCATATTAAATTTTAATTCTCAAAAGTACTTTAGCGCTTTTGTTTTGACTATGGTTTTCCCTTTTCCACATAAGGACACTCCATTGCCAGAATATCCCTTAAAATTTATTCAATGTAAGTGTATTAAGTTGAAATAATAACGGAATCCAGTTCCCTTGTCGAACTAACAGTCCCACCACGTAAAACTCTAGAGACCAGTGACTGTTGCGTTGGTGAGGAAATGCAGGAAAACCCCAATGAAAACAAACAAGTTAACGGCAGCAAAAATAGAGAATGCACCAACGCCCATCATCTTCCTTAGCGACAAGGAATGGCGATGGTAAAATCATCTATATCATTCTGAAGAAATGGATTAAGACGAAGAGATAAAGGGATGAAAACAGAAGACATAACGTAAAAAATTTAAGAGGGAAATGAAAGAATAAGAAATCCTTCTCAACTTTTCTCATGTGAAACCCGTTAGACACTCGGCTATATAGAAAACGGGCTTTGTTCCTCGAATCCAACGCAAATAGCAGATTAAACTGGTTATATAAGTTACCCTAAGATGATTTGCTAACCAGATGTAACATCCTCATCCCGCGCAGATAGAAGTGGAAAAGAACTGACTCATTGCTAAGAGGTTCCTTTTACAAGGACATAAAATTGTCAGGTACTTAGTAATTTTTCGCATCGGTTTTATTTCCTTTAAAATGTTGTTTCAAAGACTTTCTCCTGATAACATATAATCAGTCGTGTAAGAGTAAATATTAATAATGGAAGTAAAATTAGCAAAGTATAATATTAGGAAGAAATATAAAATAAACTTACTATTAGATACACCACAGTACTATTTGACGATTTCATGCCTACACGCCCTCACTTTCTAGTAAAGCAGAAAGGGTGATCTTGCATTCGTACAAAAATTTTACTTACAAAGTCATATTTATCAGTTAGCATCAAACACATGTCTACCATTAGTTATAGGCAGCTTGTACTGAGACTGACTGACTGATTTTTATAAACTGACCTCTACAAATATGCTCATCGACTCCGGATATCGATAAATATTTTGGATTATAAGCGAGAAAAATCGAATCAGACATTTTCATAAAACATTCACTCATCCGTACTTACTCCATCCTAAATATTTCCATGTCTTACAACCGTTTTATTGTATGCAATAACCAACCTTTCTTTTTAATTAATATAAAAAACTTATTACAAGAATAGTCGGCTAGCTGTGTGTTAGTATCGTTTGGAGTTCTGCTTAAAATATATATATATATATATATATATATATATATATATATATATATATATATATATATATATATAAAATATACTAAAATTCTAGACTTGTCTTGTATTCTTTGTCAGCGCCTTTTCAATACTAACCAGAGCCAAATATGTCACATCTCCCTGAGAGAAGGCAACGGGTGAGGAAAGTATCGTAAGGGAAACGGAACTGAATAGGGCAGACTAATTTGTTATTTGACCAGTAAAGAGGTATTGTTTTCCTAGCCTAGTTAACACCACGATGGGAAGAAGGAACATTTTTTAATTTACTGTTTTACAACTGTACTGTACATGCAAGATGTTAATACAAGCATATACCCTATTGTGCACAAACATATGGGTGCATACTAAAACTGCATTTAGATATAGCGAGAACACAGGACAAAGCGAAACCTGAAAGAAGTTGGTACTGATCAGATCAAGCTTAACCGAAAGCGACATCTGACGCGAGTTCACCGAGGCACTAACCACCCCCCTCCTCTCCCCAACCGCATTGTTCTTTGTCGTTCCCATTTAGCTGTCCAACTTCTCTGACTTTGCATTGCTTTAATATTACCCTTCCTTGGGTGTCATATGATAGCCAGCCTCTTACACGCTTGTAAATGTGTACAAACGGGACGTGCACAAGTGTGTGCCTAGAAGCTGCTAAATTCAATGTAGTAGTGATATACTTAACCATAAATTTATCCTTTAATAACTGTATCCTTTGCTAGGTTAACAGATCACTCGTAAAACAGAGAAAATAAAGCCTACATGCAGCCTTTTATGAAATTCATAAGCTCCTTGAAGATTTTGTTAAGCTGAGACTTTGTTTCGTTGCCTAAGGAGTGTTCGATTCTTTGAATTGAGATTACGACTGCTTAAAAACTCTCTCTCTTTGTATTTCAATGTGTGTGTGCGTACGTGCATGCGTGCGTGTGGTGATAACTTTTTACTGAGTGAAAACAAACAAACAAATTCAAACTTTCTTCTAATAAGGGCTAACTAGCCAGAAGAAAGACACCGTCACTGATACGATGCCGCTGAATATGGCAGTGATCACTTTGGTTTTATCTCGTAGCAACCCCCCTCTTACTGGGTTCACAGAGAGAGAGAGAGAGAGAGAGAGAGAGAGAGAGAGAGAGAGAGAGAGTTGTTAGTAAGATTGTAGGAAATTCAAACACATGATTCCATTGTCCAACAAGATGCTGCTGTTGGTAGCTTAAGGTTATTCTGGGGTGTGATCAGTTTTGGTCTAGATTTCTTCTCGTTTACTAATAAACGCTGCGTTGTGTGTGTGTGTGTATATATATATACATATATATAATATAATATAATATATATATATATATATATATATATATACTGTATATATATATATATATATATATATATATATATATATATATATATATATATATATATATATATATATATACTGTTTTCTATTTAATGTGAGCTAAGGGACTGACGAAAACAATATAATCCTAAATACAGAATTTCATAAAAACTATTACAAAGCCCGTACATACACAATGTATATATATATATATATATATATATATATATATATATATATATATATATATATATTATATATATATATATACTGTAATATATATATATATATATATATATATATATATATATATATATATATATTATATATATGTACATCGATATATAAAATATATATATAAGGGCTAGGTAATAGTTCATAAAATTCTGTATATAGGATTAAACTGTTTTCGTCAGCCCCTTAGCCCACATTAAATAGAAAACGATTTTCAAGAATCATAATACCTCATACGTATCACGTTCATATGAAAAAGTTTAAATCTGATTATCAAATATATTAATATATATAGTATTCATTTAAGTGTTACGCCATTCCAAATAACAGTAAGATGACTAGAGCTTCTTTCAGTGAGCGTTTGGGCATTAAATCTCCTACATCTCAAGGATATAACACAGACAACAGGAACGCTCGGATGAAAGACAACAAATACCAAAAGCTTTCATTAGTATGTGTGGGAAAGACCCAGTTCTCTGTTTGTCCTTTCTCAGCACAAGGAGAAAATCATTCTGACAGTTGATCGGTCCGAAATTATGTAAAAACGGCCCACATGCGCATGTATTTGGACAGTCGTGTCTGTGTGTGTGTGTGTGTGTTAGGCAAATACTGAGAGAGAGAGAGAGAGAGAGAGAGAGAGAGAGAGAGAGAGAGAGAGAGAGAGAGAGAGAGAGAGAGTATATCTTAGTGCAGCACTATTGGATGTGGCATCACGAAGAAAGTTAGCTAAAAAAAAAAAAAAAACTCTGAAACAACAAAAATATGAATTAGATGCAATTTAATAGCTTTAGTGTTATTATATTTCTTGTATTTTGCCACGTAATAAATTGATTGACTGATAAATGTACAATGGTGCTGCAACGGCTATGGTCATCGACCCCGACCTCATAACCTTACAGTACTGACACATAAGCAACAACGCTGTAACTGTAGCATTTCAATCTTGAAAATAAGAAAAATGAAAACGGAATACTAAACAAGTTAAAGGTACCTCAGCTTTTGTTAAACTTATTCTTTTTAATTGGAGACAAAAATGTAAAGAACTGTCATACTCGAATCATTTACTATCACTTCTTCAGCGTGAATGGCTATGTCATTAACAGTTAATTACAATCAGTTAAGCCCATCCCTGAGCGCTTTCGCACCTGCTTCTACACGCTGCTAAATATAGCCATAATCATGACACCTCCTGTCATTCTTACTCTTCGTCAGTAAGTATAAGGGGTAGGAATTTATTTTGCATCTACGCAAAAGGAAACCGACGTCATGCTGGAGTGGCTTCTGCGCATGTGCGTGACACGGCTACGGAGCCGTTGAACGTTAAGAAAGTTAAAAGATAGAATGGAATGGAATATAGGATTCAGGCCAAAGGCCAAGCACTGGGACCTATGCGGTCATTCAGCTAAAAGGGAAATTGAGAGTAGAAAGGTCTGAAAGGTGTAACAGAAGGAAAACCTCGCGGTTGCACTATGAAATAATTATTAGGAGAGGGTGCCTAGCAAGAAGGAAGAAAAATAATATGAACGGGGGTACAGTAAAAGGAATGAAAGGGGCTGCAGCTAGGGGCCAAAGGGACGCTGCAAAGAACCTTAGATCAAGACCGGTCTGCTTTACACTTGATGAGGACGACGCTGTTTTGACATGTTACGCTGTGGTTTTAAAGGTACTTGTTGGAGTTATCGGGAAAGTAAATCATTCCATGTTGTAGAATGGGTCTTGTCTTCTACTGGGCGTAGTTATATCCTGCATGTTGAAATGACCGGAACTGTGAAATGCGATTGCATATCAAAATGACCTTAAAATCTGGTAAGAAATGACTGCGTCCTCTGCCACATCTTGAATCAACCAATTTGTTGGGTAATACCCGCAAGATCCTCAATATATGCTTCTGTGTTTCTTCAGTAATATTAACTGCTTCTTTTTTCACAGTATTAGAATTATTATTCCCCTTAGTCTTAAGATTTTATTGACAACTGACTGACCTCAGCGTTTGACTTACTTTTCAAGGTCACATTATTATTATTCAGAAATTTCTACATAAAACAAACAAATGAATGCCTGCTTACGAAAAAGTAGTGAAACCTACCCCCAAAAGTTCATCAATAGGTAAATACTTAAGGAACATTAGGATAACATCTGCAATGCGGAATTTCCAACGTATTTTTTACGTAGGGTCAAATCTTAGGTATTCCCCAGTAGTTACAGATTTATTGCGCATCTGTGTTGTGGTATTCACAATTTAATACTTTTTTGCGCACACGAATACTGATGCCAATTTTCAGCTAATTATTCTGTAGTTCACCGCTTTTAAATCATTTATATTCGGAATGAAATGAAACCGTCTCATTGTAATGGTACTTGAATGTAATATGTAAATCCTTATTATGATAACCTTAACAAAAAACACGAAAAAAGGAAAACAGAATTTTCTTTACGTCTTCCAACACAATAAACGGTAATCTACGCAGTTTAAGGCAATTACTGTCAAGTTTGACCTTTCAACATGATACTCAAGTCAAACGTCTCATGGAATATCTAAAAATCAAAATGCCAAGTTTTCAATGCCGTTTAGGTCATTACTGAATGCGGAGAAGGGTTTAGTTACAGAAATAGCGATTACAAGCTTTCCTCGTTTTCCTACTAATTACCGGCGTAAAACAACAGACACTGTATCTGACCGAATATTTACAAACGCATTTTCTTTGTTTTCTTCTCGGATAGGCCCTTTTTTTCTTGCAAATGCCAAAGGGGCGAGCATTTTATTATTTCGGGGAGCAACGTAGGTCTAATAGACTAAAAAATAAAAATAGAATCAGACACCGAACCATGCGATAGAGCCACCTCTAAATAGGGGCGTCATTTAGCGGGGGGCTGGGGGGAACTGCCCCCCAAGACTCAAGATGGCCCCCCCAGCCTCAACTGCCCCCCTCACCCCACCAAGCCCCAGGAAGTAACAGCAGCTGGTTTTCCATTATTCCTACCGAAATTCAAATGTGTCATCACATTAAGTTATATCTTTCTATTTTATGTGCTTCAAAAAGCACATAAAATAGCTCAAAATAAAAACCCAGGTGATTAGGCTCGCTCCACTCGCCAAACCGCCTTTGCCCCCGCCCCCTCCATCAAACATCTGAAATGACGCCCTGCCTCTAAATTCGTGAGGCTTTGGGAATCTGGACGAAGCAAAAGCAAAGAAAGCATTCTCTATCTATGGTTGAGGCAGAGGAAAAGAAAGTCAGAAATTACTCAATCATAGAGCTCTCATCTCGCAGAAAGGTCGGGTGAGAGGTGGAACCATTACTTTCCTTAAAAATCTTTTTTTTTTTTAATTATCACTTGTAGAATGTTAACAGGAAACTTCATTCTTCTGAAGCTGATTTGGTATGCATAGCGACTAAGCCACTCTGGTTTAGTACTGACAAGCTTGATTTGACATTAAAATTATCTTTGTTTTGGTGACACTAATGTGTTGGTACAATATCCAACAAGATAACCGAGATACGTCTTGATTGTTTCAACGCGCTTACATACCAAATATATAAGCATTATGTGTACATAAATACAAATACATTTTATGCCTGTACACACACACACACACACACACACACACACACACACACACACATATATATATATATATATATATATATATATATATATATATATATATATATATATAATGTATAGTTTGCGCATACGATAATGAACCTAGCATATCTTGTAGAAGAATGAAAGTGATCGAATCGTTAAAGTCGTTTAGGAGCGCCTGTAGGCCTAACTGATGACGTTAGGATGATGGGAAAAGTTTGCAACCAAATTACAGCACAGTATAATGCAGTTCCGTAAATATATTGCTGATATAACGACTCCATGATGCCTCGTCTGAAAAAATAAGTAAAAAAATGCGCCGAAGTTTCTTCGGCGCAATCGAGTTTTCTGTACAGTGTATGATGTTGTATAAAACTCTCAGCCAAGGCCCATGAAACTATCAGCCGGCCGTGGTGGCCTGTGTTGTTGCGGTGCCAGACGCACGATCATGGCTAACTTTAACCTTAAATAAATAAAAAAAAATTCTGAGGCTAGAGGGCTGCAATTTGATATGTTTGATGATTGGAGGGTGGATGATCAACATACCAATTTGCAGCCCTCTAGCCTCGGTAGTGTTTAATTAAGATCTGAGGGCGGACATAAAGTGTGCGGACGGACAGACAAAGCCATCTTAATAGTTTTCTTTTATAGAAAACTAAAAATTATTTGAGGAAAAGGTTTCAAGATCGAAAAATAATGTTATACTTCGCAGAATATGTAAAGCAAGAAAGGTAATGGCAGGAGGTTAGAATAAATTCTGAAATTTGGGCCACACGGCCGGCGATAGGGCCAGGTTATTTAAAACATAATAAAAAAATATAGAGACTGGAAATTCATTGTTCTTGGCACGTTGTTGAATGTGAAATTTCGACTATGTTTTTAACTGTAGCATAGTAATAGCAGCAGTAGGAGCAATGGTTAGTCTTTTAACCGGCTCCGTAATCGGAAAGCCGAATCACTACCTCGTAGGTTGGTTTGGTTACGTAGACTATAGAATGCTGAAGGAGACCCAGAAAGTGCTGACTAGATTGAGGCAAGAAGGTTGGATACCAGCGGGTTTTAACAACGAGGATTAGTAGAAGTTCAAGCGAGTAAGAGGCGAGTGTCACCACATACGAAGGGGCGGCCGCAACTCGAGCTGTTGAGCACCACGAGTCGATACTATGGAGGTTTCCAACACAGGGATCTCGTCACATAATAATCATCAACAATAATAATTGTCAATCAGATTTGTGCAAATGTTCGCGAGTACTTTATAAATAATAAAGAAAAGAAGCAGTCAAGCAACTGTATATTTAGTATATTTGTCCATTGACTGAAAATAAGTAGCAAAATATATTGCAAGTGTATTCTCATATATGCACACACACATATATAATATATATATATATATATATATATATATATATATATATATATATATATATATATATATATATATATATATATATATATATATATAATCTATTTGAAAATTAACAATCTTTCCGTTTATTTAGCTGTTACAATATGTGACTCGTTTTCAAAGTACAGTATACACGTATCCACCTAAGTAAATAGAGTACACGCACTTCTGCACTGCATAATTCACACTGATACCATAAATATCGCAGTTCATTGTGTTAATCGATGACACACAAACACCAGCCTTTTCATCTCACAGCAGAGGCAAAAGTTAAAGACAAACCAGGTCGACCCTTTACATAAGAAAAACGAAAGAAAAGCCGAGCTGCCACCATACATAATATGTTTATACAACTTACTGCCTGGCAACTGTAGCATAAGCCGCCCGTGCCCCATCAAGACCATGGTCTCGCCCCCATCCATGCCCTCAGACAGAGGTTATAAAAGGCAGTGCCCGGCCAACGACGCTATCACTGCGTGGCACAAATATACCGAGGATGTGGAAAGCTATAGTTGTTACCAGCGTGCTCCTTTTCGCCTTCGGCCTGGTGTTAGCAGATGGTTCTAGCAGGCAGAAGAGGAGTTACGGCGCACGAAGATTAGATTCTGGTAAGTTTTAATGTTTTGTTTTTCCATAAAAGACCTCGCAGGGGTAGGCCTACAAGATGTGACTTTTCGTTAAAACTACCCGGGTCTTGTACGGAATTGTTTTTGTCTAATTGTCGTTCTCTTTAATAGTAATTTATTATTGTTGCGTTTAAAAAAATAAAAAAAATAAATAAATTTCAATATGAAAACAAGGGATCGTAGTTGCAAGACCGCTCTGGCGAGTCTGACAACTCACATTCTTACCCGTAAACGCTGAAGCTACAGTGTGTGTGTACTCGTACCATCATTCAATAAATATATTTTTAATAATTATTTTTTTCCAAATTACGTGCTCGCCATCCATAACAATAACAAGCATTTGGTGGTCGTGGGAAGTAGGCCTGCCATCATTTTAAAAATAAATATTATTATTACAAAAATACGAAAATGGGAAGATAACGTATTGTGAATGCTGACGAAACTATTTCTGATGAGCAAGGAAGTGTCGGGATTTTATATATATAATATATATATATATATATATATATATATATATATATATATATATATATATATATATATATATATATATATATATATATATATATACATATATACATATACATATACATATACATATTTGCATATATATAAAGTACATATACATATATTTGTGTGCATATAATATATGTATATGTATATATACATATATGTATATGTATATGCGTATGTATATATATAGGCATATACATATACATATATATACATATATTTATGTATGTATATATATATATACTGTATGTGTGTATACAAGATATATATATACATATATATCTCATATATATATATATATATATATATATATATATATATATATATATATATATATATATATATATATATCTCATATATATATATATATATATATATATATATAATCATATCTCTGTTGAAAGTTTCGGGCCAGTTGGGGTTGCATGTCATTGTGATGGAAAAAGAGTAGCATTTCCATACCTTCGTATATACCAGGGGTTTTCAACCTTTTTCTCCCCACGTACCATTTTGGGTATTTTTAATGTCAGTAATGTACCCCCATCACTTTGTATAAAGTAGAAAACAAAACAAAAGCAGAAAAACATTCCATTGTGTATGTCTGCAAGTACTGTACTGAAGGGAAGTAAGTACACAACTCTCCTGACATAACCAACAATATTGTAAACACAAAGAATTCCATAAAAATAAAGAAAATTGTTGATAATTATTTACCTGTGGCTATGCAGTCAGTGGGCGGCCAGGCCCCTAACCCTAACACCCATGGGGAGAGTGTACCCCCTAACTGACCCTTGGCATACCCCCTGGGGTATGCATACCCCAGGTTGAAAACCCCTGGTATATACAGACAAAGGCTTCAGATCCTGGAGATTGTCACGAAGCCTTTGGAAGCCCCAGAAGCCTTCGGAATTTCAGAATCCTACGGAATTCCCCCGAAGAAATCTTCGAAGCCTTTCGTCTCCAGGAAGGACCAAATCCGATTCCTTCTCCATAAAACGCTGTTCTTTAGTATTGTGCAAGAAATCCAAAGGCTTCAGAGCCTGAAGATCATCTTGAAGCCTTTGGAAGCCCCAGAAGCCTTCAGAATTCCCAGAAGAAATCTTCGAAGCCTTTCGTCTCCGGGAAGGATCAAATCCAATTCCTTCTCCAAAAACGCTGTTCTTTATAGCTGTTCCACTTAAGGTAGATTCTTGGGTGAGCTCTATGCCCACGAGATGTTTGCTTGGCGGCCTGTGATTGGCTGGTACCGGGAGGTAGGTAGCTCGCTCAGTGTCTCACATTTTCGTCTGTAGCTTAGAAAACTAGCACTATGTTTATATTTCTTTATACTGTACCTATTTTTACTCATCGTCGGATTTTGCATCATTCATGTGATCAACTTAAAATAAAACATGTTTTCATACAATAAATTCACCCTGAATACACTGGTGCTTTCAGATTTTAGATGTGTGTGATATGTGAAGAGAAAATGAAAACTATTATTATGTTGCATCAGTACTTGACTTGGTTTGACAGTAGTGCCGAGACGCAGTGACACAGAGCTAGCTGCCTTTCCCAGTACCATCCAGTCCGAGGAGCCAAGTCCTTTCGTTCTTGCACTGTAGTCGAAAGCTTCTTTAAAAGGCTCAAGATGTTACAAGACGACGATGAATCGGTTCCAGAGAAAAGTCTTGTGCCACCGGAACGCTGACACTAGTCAAAACTGGCTGCGTTTGGACAATCAGCAGAAGTGGTGTGAGATGTTAAAGTGCTCGTCAGGATGTGGTGCCAAACAAGGCAGTGAGTGCAGCAACTGAGTCTGGGGAGACATCACAGAAGTCGCCAAAACCGATGAACCATCAAAGTCCTGAGAACGCTCGGTTAAAGTCTGATCTGGCACAGAATGCTTCCTGATAAGAGGTTGTTTAGCAGGCTGAACCGATGTAGGACGATCAGCACCAAACGATGGTCGGAGCATTTGGCTCGGACAGCACGCTGTCCTCCAGTCGGGTGCTTGCAATCCACCACACCAATGTACATCACTGGGCGTTCGAGTGCTACCGAACGTTCAAAACATGCTTTAGTACCACCCACTGGCCACTTGACACCAGCTGACCACCTGGTGTCAGATGAGCAATCACCTGCATAGGACGACCACTTGGGCACTCGTAATCCACTGCATCAACATATGTCACTGGGCATTCGACTGCTATCGAACATTCGAAACGTATGGCAGTATTATCAACTGGTCGCTTGACACCAGCTGACCGCCCGGCGCCAGACAAGGAAATCTTTCCCATGAATATTGCTCTTGCGGTGAATGGTTTTTTCCTTAACCATGAAACTGTTGTTATGGGCTGTTCCAGGGGTGAAAACCCATGCAAGCATAAGAAAAATATCAAGAGAATCACAGCAACACCTTTAACAGAAACATTGCATCCAATAAGTTCCCTCGAAAAGAGCTGGCTTGATCTATAACAACCACAACAAAAGGATTCATTTCTCAAAGGCTTGTCTATAATTTCTTTCCCGGTTGGATTTTACTATCTATATATAATGCTTAGGGAATTCCACATCACTTTTCTTTTTTGATTAGGCTTGATTTATAACTGAATTATGAAATATAGGGTGTCAAGCCAAGCATTGTGGTGCTTTCAGCCATTTAGCCTTATGGACGTGAAAAGGAGTTTGTGAGATTGGACTAGATAAAGAGATTCAGAAGTGGGAGAAAAACCCCCAATTCCACTGAGACATAATAGTTAAAGAAATTGGAGAGCAAGCTTGAAGAAAGAAAGTGGGAATGGCATTACGGTAAAAGTCTTAAATGTGGATTCTGCAAGGGACTGGAGAAACATTGCAAGCACCCTTTAATAATTGGCACACTGTTACAGTGCTCCATGTGAGGTGCACTGACATCATTATCCCCCTACAGGGTCATTTAGGCCTGGGTTGGGTAAAGGTTATAAAATTACAATTTCCATTAAACAAATCTGGAGCTTTAGGATAGAGAGGAAGATGAATTGTGACAACTCTCCATTGGTCACAGTTAAATGTTATGTGAATGAATGCTACAACAAACCTTTATCTTTCTTCTTCTTTTTCTTTTAACGTGCTTTTATTCCCATTTTTGTATGGGGTAAGCACGATGCCTTCTTTTGAAGGACTTTTTGATTTGGCTTTGGGGTAGACCTGTGGTCTCGATCGGCTGCCCTGCCTGACATCGCTTACACCCGGCACGTATGTTTCATGTATCATACCAGACCCAACGCCCTTTCTTCCCAGCAGCGAAGTTATTATGCGGGTATGGCGAGAGTTCGAGACGTGTGAGATGTTTGTTATGTTTTTAGAAGGTGTTGTAGTGGCTTTGTTTTGTGTGTGTATTTAGTCTGTAACATCCATTTGCTTTTTAAGCAAACCTATCCGTTGATTACATATATAATCCCGGGATGTCTACACGGATAGCAAAGTGTCTGCCTCTCTGATCAGCCGGCTTGCGGGATTGAACCCGCGCCACAGACCTCTACGAAGTCCGAAGCTGCTGCTGTAACCGACTGAGCCATCGAGGCTCTACAACAAACCTTTATCATAGTGTCTAATTTTATAGACACCCATTTCTGTACAAAGTTTGAGTTTTTCATTTCACTTGTCAACAACTTACAGTAAATGCATACATAAAATATTGGAATGAAAATAAGAAAATTGTGTAGTATGTTATTTCCTGGAAGATTCTCTTTTAACATTATTTCCTGTGTGTTCATGGACATCAAAA
Source organism: Macrobrachium rosenbergii (assembly GCF_040412425.1). NCBI lineage: Eukaryota > Metazoa > Arthropoda > Malacostraca > Decapoda > Palaemonidae > Macrobrachium > Macrobrachium rosenbergii. The sequence continues at coordinate 14,989,951 of NC_089783.1, read as the reverse complement.
TATCATATCAAGTTTATATTTTGACAATGTCAAGTTTTTTACTAACAATAATTTCTCTATGTTAACAGAAACCTTGTGTGCTAATTCTTCCGATGTGACGGAATGTAGGCGAAGGGTAAGTATGCATAAAAATATATTTCTGCATAATACAAAGCAAATAGGCAATTAAAAAATTCTATCAGAATTGCAGTAATATACAAAGCACTTTAGAAATAAATGTATTTATCTGTTAAGCATGGGAATACATACCACTGCAAAAAAATTCCAAATTTGTTTCACTCTAATAATAATAAAAGACATACATGTAATGTTCGATACTCAGACTATCAAGGGCAGGAAAAAGTGGATGAGTCAGTGGGGACATTCATAGGTCGATGAAGCTTTCATGTTAGATAAGTATTGGGTCTTATTATGGACACATTCCAATAAAAAATTTTGGTATGGAAAGAATAATGATCATGGTCTCTATGCATCTTATATCTTATACACATTTATTGAAATGATAGCTAAGAAAAATAAAAAATAGAAAGGAAAAGACCTAATTTGTTCTAATATCTATGAAAAAAGAATAAATGATACATTGAAATAAAATGAAAATCTACTTTGTGGCTAATTAACTAACAAAAAACTGTCAGCCATGAAACAATGGGCAATAGGATCCCCCTTGTTTGAACACCAAATATCTACGAGACATCCAAATAGTACTGATGACCACAGAAACATTCATAAAGTACACAGCATCAAAGACCCCAAATTTATTAAACTTTTTAGGACAAACAGACTACAGAAGCAGCCACTTTAAGTAATGAAGCACACACATAGTACAGGAAGAACTGCAAGATCAATAAACATCAAGGAGAGACAAAACCACGATACAGAGAACTGCCAACAAAGCAAAGGAAAAGCCTCTATAAACAAATAGGAATTACTAAACATCACAGAAAGACGTGAAACAAGATTTTTCAAGAGGTACAGAATTTGCCAAGAATCGAAGAACCTTGTACAAAACACACAAAATTTCACAAAAGAAAGATGCACCCATGAAAACTAACTCTGAAGCACAAAAGTTGCAAAATAAAGAATCCATGAAACATTAGAAAAAAAACACAAAACAAAAAGAAGCCCTACAAAACTCAACAAGCTACAAAACACAAAAAAATACACCCACAGAAAGGATAAAAAATTAACAAATATCTAGGAAGCACTGAAGAACAACAAAGCTAATTTGTTGATGCAGGGAAGAAAACCATGAAAAAATTAAGAATCTACAAGGAGCAGAACTTAACCAACAAAACAAAGAAAGGCAAATAGGGAACAGAAAACACATTAAACAAACAAGCACTAACGAAGTAAAGAAAAGATCACAAAACAAAGTGTAATTCCCCAGAATCAGCAAGAGTTGTACGTTAGAAGATATCATAGCTAGAGTTAAATGATAAGAAAGTACCATGAAGGTCAGCAAAGCCAAGAAATGAAAAAACCCAAATACAGAACAGACATACCATAAAAATTAATGCTTAGTAAGGCAAAATAGATCCATGTGGCAAACGGTCCGGACATAATTACAGGTATTTTGTAACTCTCACGAAACTAAAACCCCGAAGAAACACAGGTCACAAAAAAAAAACGAGCCATCGTAAGTCCACTAAGCTTGTAAACGGCACCAAAACACTAAAGCAACTGCTTACTACATACTACAAAAACAGCATATCAATGTAATAAGAGATATGACAGTCACTGAGCAGTAACAGCAATTAATCAACAGTGGTCATAAAACACAGACAAGAAAGAGCTTCAAAATACGAAGGTGCCGCTAATTATTGAGTACTGTACAGCATATTGCCAATGATGCAAAAGTGCAGTATAACACAGGCCACAGGATACCAAAGAATACCAACCAAATGCCCATAAAGTACTAAGATCATAGGGTAGTAAAGGCTGCAAAAAACAAATCCAGTAGTTAGGGCTACAAAACACAAATGAGCAAACCTCAAGCACAAAGCACCAATGGTACTGCTTGTTAAAATTGTGATAATTTATATATATAATCTTATGACATCAGCTTTGGAAAAGCTGCGCCTTTAAAATTTACAAGTTACGGATTTTAGGCGTATGTTTTCTGAAAAATTTTACCTGACTACTAATACAAACAGCACTGTTATTTAACTTATAAACTGACAAGGCTCATGGAGCATCAACAAAGTTTCTGAAGCTGCAGAGCATATGAAACAGCTGGGGCTATGAGACACACACAAAAAAAATAACAACAAAGCAGTAAGGGGCAAAAAATACACATGAAGCACAAAATACACGATCAAAACCAGAAAGTACCAATGAATAAGTGAAGGCCAAAAATACTAATGGAATGTCCAGGCCATCAACGACAAACCAGACAGAGCTACAAAACACTGACAAAGCAGCCAGGGCCATTAAGCACTAATAATGCAACCATGGCTAAGACACAGTAAAGAAGCATACATGATCAGACAGTGCAAACAAAGTTGTGTCATCAACAAAACAGCAAGTCCTATAAATACCAGAATGAAGTACCTATGGTCACAAAGCACCACTGAATCTATGAGGGCCACTGACTGCTAATGGAAATTAACCAGGAAGCTCGAGGCCAAAGAAACACCCAGGGCCCAAAAGTACATGTGAAGCACTCATAGCCATAAAAATAAAATGTTGCTCATCAAGTCATAGTAAAAACCACAAAGATTCATGGAGCTGGAATTAAATCCCCATATCACGAAACACTACTGCAAAACCAGGCTACAACATATCCTTTTTCACCTCTATGACTACAAAGCAACAATGAGCAATCCACAGCTTCAAGGCCCATACAAAAATCCAATAATGGAAAACACCAATGAACATCTAAAAAAGCACCAGTAAGGCACTGTGGAACATAGGAACAAAACCCCATTGTAGTAATGAGGAGCCACAAAGTAGCTTGACAAATCCATGAAGCAGTCATGGTAATGCCTGAACACAAAGCATTAATACAGCTCCTAGGCTACAAGAGTACCCAGTGCCATAAGGTAATACCTAGATAAACAACTCTGAAGCATCTACGAAAATGCCAGGGTTGCAAGGTGTTAGCAAAGCACCTATGGCTTAAAATGACATTTTTATGATAAAATAAAGTTTGATATATACTTACCAAGTAATTACGTAGCTACTAGCTTTCTAAGCGGCAGTCTAACGAAATTCAAATTTTCGCGGTGGCACTGCCATCGCTAGTGTAGACGACAGGGTCCCACCCACTTTCGGGACTGATAGGTACAACTCAGCAAAGAGCTTCACTTCATTTGATGCCTAAATGTCCATGGGAATTCCGGAGGTTTCTGGGAATTCCAAAAACTTCTGGGGCTTCCAAAGGCTTCAAGACAATCTCCAGGTTCTGTGGCCTCTGGATTTCTTGCACAATACTAAAGAACAGAGTTTTATAGAGCTGAAGATGGCTCCATAGGATCTTGGAGTCGTGAAGACGTCTTCAAGAAGACATTATAACCCAAAGGGCATTCCTCCAGAAATCCTTCTCTAGCTGAAGATGGCTTTAGAGGATCCTGGCGGTTTTAAGATTTTAAGATGTTATAATCCAATGGGCATTTCTCCAGGAATGCTTCAGGAGCTGGAGACAGCTTCAAATGATCTTGGAGTTTTGAAGACGTCTTCAAGAAGATTTTTAATCCAACAGGCATTTCTCCAGGAGTCTTTCTGGGAATTCTGAAGGCTTCTGAGAATTCCAAAGGCTCCTGGGAATTACAAAGGCTTCTGGGAATTCCAAAGGCCTCTAGGACTTCCGAAGACTTCAAGACAATTTCCAGGTCCTGATGCCTTTGGATTTCTTGCACAAAACTAAAGAACAGTGTTTTATGGAGAAGGGAGTGATTCGGTCCTTCCTGGAGATGAAAGGCTTCGAAGATTTAATCCAGGGAATTCTGAAGGCTTCTGGGAATTCTGAAGGCTTCTATGAATTCCGAATGCTTCTTGGGCTTCCGAAGGCTTCAATATGATCTCCAGGCTCTGAAGCCTTTGGATTTCTTGCACAATACTATAGCTTGGAAAATTGAGCCAGATCAGTTGTTGATTTCTTCTGAAGGTCAGAGAGGATCTCCTTAACAATGTCTTGGGGGAAGAGATGGGATCTGCCTAATGGAGAGAACAAGAGAACTGACTTTTGTGTTGTTGAGTTGAGTTGATTATACCTTAGTTTAACCAGACTACTGAGCTGATTAACAGCTCTCCTAGGGCTGGCCCGAAGGATTAGATTTATTTTAAGTGGCTAAGAACCAATTGGTTACCTAGCAACGGGACCTACAGCTTATTATGGAATCCAAACCACATTACAGCAAGAAATGAATTTCTATCACCAGAAATAAATTTTTCTAATTCTTTTGTGTTGTGGACGAGTGGCTGGCCATGAAGAGAGACCAAAGTAAAGCCCCTGGTCCCTCTTCATGGCCAATGACTAGTCCACCTCTTGAAAAACTTTCTTTGAGAAAGAGGAAAGCACTGACTTGAGGAGGCAAACGACATTAGCAGTCCATTTCCTCATAAGAAAAATCGAGGCTGGGGAAACAGAGCAGCAGGCTCACAGGAATCTGAAAAAAATGCCAGTAAGGATCTTAGCAATGACAATTAAGCAAAGGAAGGAGCGGTGTTTTGTTCCAGTTTTTCCTTGTCAGAAGAGACCGAGGATAAAGGTGTCCTTGCTCTTGGAATTGACAGTTTCTTTTTAAAGAGCCCTCAAGCTCCTCAAGTTGACACTTAATCGGGGCTAAAGCAGAATCTTCCCGAGCTGATGAAGAAGGAAGAGGCGCCGAGTGCCCCACTTTTGACGCTGAGCACCCAAATGTTGATGCCAAACACCACAGTTGGTCCCGAATGCTCCACAGTTGGCACTGAACGCCCCACAATTGGCGCCAAACGCTCTGAAGTTGGCACCAAGCACCTGGAATTTTGTGCCAAGCACCCCACTGTTGACACCAAGCGCCCAGATGTTGGCACCGAACGCTCCACAGTTGGCGCCGAGAGGTAAGGTGCAAAGCAGACGCCAAGCAAGTCGAAATACAGGGGCGCTCCACGCTGAGAGTGCGCTTAGCAGACAGTGACCGGCTCTTATTCGGAGTATCATGTCGCTTAAAGACAAAAATGGGTGCTTGTGACTCAAAAGAGGTCCTGGACTATCCCAAGAAGGTTGATGACAAGCAGAAGAAACAGTAGCAGGAGGAATGGTGAAACTGCAGGAAGGCTGACTAACACTAGCCTCCTTATATCTCTTGATAGAAGGATGAGAGCTGTCTACCACACTGAGTTGTCTTTTCAAAAGCCGAGAGACGGTAGATCGAAGCCGCTGATGCCTCGCTTAGGGCAGAGAGTCTTCCGAATCCAACGACAGACGAGAAGCGCTGAATGAGATGCCTTTTCAATGGCGCTCTGTCGTAGCCTGGGACTGTGCAACAGGCTCAACAGCGGGGACGACTGCCTGTGGGCAAACCCCACTGGCCTCCCTTGGACCTCCAGTATGTCTTCTTCCAGGTGCGGGGGAGCGGGACAGTGACCTTCATCTAGGAGAACCAGGGGACGGACAACCACCTCCTCAACACTCACAACACTGTTACTGGGTGCAACACTGACACTTGGCACCATTTTCAATACAAAATCCCTGAAGAGGGAGAAATTCCATAACAGTATTGGCTAATAATTCATAATTGTTATCAAATCTTGAGCGCCCCACTTACGAGACTGGCAACAGCGTTGGGATCGGAAGCACAGGAACCTGGTAAAGGAGCATGGGGTAAAGGTGTAGGAGGGCTAAGGATGGGAGACATAGCATGAATCAAAAGGAGAAGAAACAGAGTCATCTACCACATTAGGTAAAGAAGGAATCTCCTGACTAGCTCTATTATTGATTCTAAGGGCTGCCCTCCTTTTCCTGTCTTGGTCTAAGTTGTTCAGATGGGATTCAAGGTCTTCCCTTTACTATCCTCCCAATCCTGACACCCCGGACATGTAAGCTCTCTACTACATTCCTGCCCCCTACACTTGACACACTTAGTGTTCAAATCAGAAGTCACTTTAATAAGTCTAATTTTACACCCCTCAATGCAATAACGAATGCTTCAAGAGCTGGAGTCTGACATATTTGTCTATCTTTAGAAATAAAGATAATTAACGATATTACTAAGATAAAGCCACCACAAATAAATGAGAGAGAATACTTCACCAAAAATACAGGACAAAAATCCAAAAAGATGAAGCAGCGACTGCACAAGACTACCGACGTTAATCAGGAGCCGGCAGAAAACAAATTGATGCTCTATGCTGAGTTGTACCTATCAGTCCTGAAAGTGGGCGGGACCCTATCATCTACACTACCGATGGCAATGCCACCGCAAAATTTTGAATTTTGTTAGACTGCCGTGTAGAAAGCTAGTAGCTATGTAATTGCTTGCTAAGTCACTTATACAAAAAGAAGCAGTAAAGCAACCAAGGAGCTTCAGCACCTAAAAAAAGCACCAGCAAAACAGCTGGAGCTAAAAAATCATCAGTGCGGCAACCTGAGCCACAAAGCATTTTATGAAGTAATCAGTGTCATGAGGCATCAACTAAGGAGCTGTGACCTATAGTTGACTAAGAGTAAGAAGTAACAGTGAACCCCACTGACCTCAGAGCAGCAAAACACCCATGAATTTTCCGAATCTGAAATGCCAGTGAAACAGCTAGGGCCACAAAGCCCCAATGGAACAGTCAGAACAAGAAAGAAAATGAGACTAAAAAGGGTCAACAGCAGCAGCCATCATCCAAACAACAACAAAGCACTCAAAAAAGTCCTAGGCCTGACAGGCACCGAGGGCCACTAAGCAACAGTAAGGTAGCTTGGCCATGAATACTAATGAGGCTGCTGGGGCCTTGAAACACCCCGGAAGCAACTAAGGCCATAAAAAAAATGCCAAAATAACCGTGGGACAAAGTCCCTATGAAAAAGCCACTGCCACAAAGTGCCAGAGAGCAGCTACTTCCAAAAATCTCCATGAAAGACATACAGTATAACAGCCTTCAGGGCCATTACAGACATATACTGTAAAACACAGGCCATGGAGCATCAATGAAATTGTTTAAGCCACTAAACACCAATGCAGCAGCCAAGCCCAACGAGCATCCATAAAGCAGTCAGTGCTAAGAGCATTAGTGATGAGGTAGGTACCATGAGACATCCATGAAATACCCAGAATGGCAAAAATTAGGACAACTAATGTGGCCAGTAATGAAAAGCATACCAATCCAAAGCAGCACTAGTGAAGCTCCTAAGGACATAAGGCATCAATAGCACTCTAGAAATATAGAGTAATAACCTAGGTCTATAAAGCACTGGTGTAACTTTGGAAACAAAGTGCCTGTGCAACCATAAGGTCCAATCAACACAAGCTCATGAAGTATTTAATGGTAAAAATATGCAAATTAATGCCCGAACTTCAATATTTGGAGAGCTGTCTCTCAGTCTTAGTGAAGCTCCTTAACCATGAAACAATAATGCTAAATACTCATAGCTCTATGATGATAAACACTTTCATAAATTAAAAAATTTAAAAATCTAACTTCAAATATATACTGAATATAATGTCTGATCCCCCTCTCTAACGACGCTCCTTATATTCCTCTCATTAACCAACTAGGTATACAGTAATGTATAAGGGTATACAGTACATGAAAATATTGTACAAAATGAAGAAAGAAGAACACTGTATTCAAGACGAGAGTCACTATGTGAAAACTAACTGTTGGGTTTCTCATGAGCTTGGGTAGAGCAATTGACAAGAGATGATAAATGAGAGAGAGAGAGAGAGAGAGAGAGAGAGAGAGAGAGAGAGAGAGAGAGAGAGAGAGAGAGAGAGAGAGAGAGAGAGAGAGAGTCACAGGCTCAGAAAAGATCAGCAGAAAATCACGCATCACAAACAGAAATGTTTATTACATTCTTAATATTTGTTTCTTTCTTAACAGCTTCCAGACATGACACACATAATCTAAGCACATAAGGGCCAATCCCCCCCTCTAACCTGTTTCAGGCTAGAGGGCTGAAACTCCACATGCATATAAAATTCTTTTTAAAAATTTATTATTGGTCTCTGGTATCATTAACTATTTTAGTCACATGTACTCTGTAGGCCTAAACCATACCTTAGGGACTAACTTAGATTCAGTCCTATAAAAAATAGGCCTATAAACTGAATAAATTTGTTAAAAATCACAGTAATACACTTCAACTTCAATACGTTAATTTTTTTTTCTATAACAAAACTACTTTCCAATTACGACACAGCACTGTATACTAAACCACCTAATCTTAGGGCTGAAGTTAGCCTGCAAACGAAACTATCAATGAAATTTGTCTAATTATGAAAAAACAACCTCTCAACATACAATGCAGTAGCACACTGTTTTATGTCTTCATTGAAATCTTTTAACAAAGTACAAATTTCTAAGTGTTTTATTAAAAGCATAGTAATTAAGCATACAGAGATGTTAGTAATGCAACAAATGAAAGCAACACATCACATAGGAACTAAGTGTGGTGATAACTGGCACATGGTGTGCCAATTTAGCAATATTTTTCACCAATTCAGGTGTATGTGAAGAGTAAGTGAACATCTCTCCAGTTTAGCAAAATTTGGCAATGATTTTTTGCTAATGCAGTTGTTAAATGAAATGTATTTTCTGTGGGGAGTTAGCAAATGCCTCCCTGGCTTAGCAAAACTTTGGAATTCTTACCTAAACTGAGATTCATTTCATAAATCACAAATGTGCACTGCATGTAAAGGCACTAGATAGAGGATGAGCTCAATCACAATCAGCAATCTACTGTACCTGACTTTGGTATAATTTGGCGAGTTAATTTCTGGGCTGGGATTACTAAAAGAAATTTTCAATATAAATTACAGATACTGTACATCTCTTTATGACATTTCAGCTTACAATAGATTTCATAGATAAGCTCTACTCTCACTTAACAGGGAAACTTGTAATCTATTGAGCAAAGTATTAGACGTACAAAATATCTAATTTATACATATAGGAGCACTAACATTTTCCACATTTTTCAACACTCAGGTTGAGGTCTGCCGTAATATGCACAGAAATAGCCATCAGCGAACAAGAATGCACGAGATTCTCACCACGTGTGCTACACAGCTCAACATTACACTTCCTAGTGGTATGTCTCATTCACAAAGAATTTTAATTATTTTAAAGCTTATTTTCTAATGTGCTTTGAATTAATACATACTATGACTCATTACTAGATCACCACAGCCAAAATAATTTCTTAATACTTGCTTCCTGCGTACAAACCTTTGTATTCCTGGAGATCCTCTCAAAACAAGGTACAAGTATCTCCAAATCTCTCATAGCTCCTAAGAAAATTCACTATTGGATTGCTGTGTGTACTGGTATAACCAGTTAAGGGTGGGAGAAAGACCTTGATGAAATTGATGTTTTATATGTACTGTACAAAATGTGCCATTTATTTTACAACATATCTTTGCAAAGTATAGATGGCTAGCGTAGAACTGAATATCTACTTGTAAAAGAAGGTGACTGATTTAAAGTCCAGTTTTCCATCAAAAAAGATATGGTCAAGTAAGAAGCACTATACATAAATCACTTAATTATTTACACTGTTAACCTACTCAGAGATGTAGATGTAGACCAATTAGAATTTAGGTTGTGTTTAGAATTGCTAGCTTGGCATAATCTGACCAACAGATAACAAGATGAGAGGAATACTGTAAGACTAAAATTAAATGAGAAGTACAGCGGAAACTCAAAATGTGAATGTCTCTGGATTCACAGTTCAGAACATGAAAGGGTCATTTAAATGTTTTTTCTCAACCTCAAGCAAAAATCTGAACCACAAACAGTATGCTGAAACTTGTTTGGCTCAAGATGTAACCATGAGTTGCTGAAACGAGAAACCGGCCTATGTACACTATACACCAGTGACTCAGCCTCAGTCTCTCCATAGGTTCTCTGTAAATACATAATTTTTTGCAGCTTTTATTTTCATTTTGAAAGTATACAAAACTATTGTAATTAATATGGCCCCTGAAAGATACTGATAATATTAAAGCTAGGCAGAAGTTCATATATGTTACAACTAAGGTATGAAGAAAAATATGAGCGAGATACAAAAATGGCACGTCAGCTCCCACGGAAGAATACAGGATGGTTACGTCATAGATAAACATATTTTTTTAAAATGAAGATGCAATTACAGATGCTGATGTTGCAAAAGATGTCAACACATTATCAAATCAGCAAAGGTCAATTACTCAAATAGGAAGTTACTGTTATTGTGGATTCACCAGACATAATCTGCACGAAAAATATTCCGGAGACAATCATATGCAAAAAAGCAAGGATGATACATGGAGATTTGTTGAAAAACTTGCATGAAACTAGTGTTCATACAGGTAGCGACTGTGATTTGTAAGCATCAAAGGGGTGATCTGAAAAATTTCATAAGAGAAGCACTGGGAACACTGAGAATGCCTATAAAATCCTGCAGAATCTTCGTGAGGAAGTTTAAAAAATATGTAAAGGCCAAATGTTTCATTCCCAACCAAGTGTTAATTTGCGAAGAGACTGGACACTTTGGGAAAAAAAAACCAAATAGGACATACATAACAAAGGATGAGACAAAAATTCCAGGACACAAGCCTATGAAAGACAGGCTGACTCTTTTGTTTTGTGGCAATGCTAATGGGGATTTAAAACTAAAATCTCTACTAGTTTGTCTTATGGAAAATCCCTGTCTTCAAGAAACATAATATTATCAAGCACAATTTAAATGGGGTATGGAGTGGATCCATGGGGTGTTTACTCTCAAGGTGAAGAAATATTAATAATAATAATACAGGCAGTCCCTGGGTTATGTCGGGGGTTCTGTTCCCTAAGAATGGAATCTGGTATCAAGTCTTTGCATTCTGTATATGAAACATTAATTTTCTCATCAGAGAAGGCTGCACAAACAAACTGTATAACAGACGCAACGTCAGAACGGTTCGACTGGTACTGTATAAAGTAAAGACAGTTGTTCTTGAGCACGGAATTTGTGAGACACAGGTATCGTTAGGTCCCAGGTGCGAAGGTTGGAGGTTGGTCGGATGACATTTTTATGGTAAAGAGAAGGCCAAGCACTAAACCATTTACACAGAACTTTTTACCCATTTCCCACGGCCAATAGGTCGAGTGGCTGTATCTTGAAAGATTTTGAAGGCACTGATTGGAGGAGAATGCAGATTAATATATCTGCAATTACACAACACTAGCCGGCTTCCAAGCCGGGTATTATGTAGAGACACTATTAGCCCTGCCATCTGTGTGAGGTATAAGCACTAAGGGCAAAAAACCTTTTTTTTTTTTTGGTAAAAAACACAAGAGAGACAATTTTTCTTACTGTGAAGTTCTTGCTCCCAAATACCACTTCCCTAATCCAACCCAGTAGGTGATACAGAATTTCAAAAAACATTATACAAAGGCACCCTTCTGTCAATGTTTTAATGTGACAGCCAATACACAGATGACACTCAAGAAATTTTAGCAAGCCCACTTTAACAGCCTCATCTGCACTGGGCTCACTGACCAAGCATGGAATGAAGTTTCCTGCAAGACCATGTGGTCCATTTGGAGGAATTGTGACCAAACACATTGCAGGGTGGGACTTTGAAGGCTTTGGGGAAGAGAATGAGTCTGTAGTGGGGGATGTTGTTTCCCTGGGCAAATTGATGGGTTTAGTGTTTAGTGGTGAAGATGTTGAGGAGTTGGTTGCAGGGTCATGAGGCTAGCTATGTTAATGTAAATGTACGCTATCATTTGAGGGCCATCAGCTGGCCTCATGCAGGTAAGGTAAACGTAAATTTTAATTTATTTTGTGTCTTTATTGGTTTTACCTGCTTATTTCATGGTGGAATTGGTTTTATATATTTTATTAATGCTTTTCATCACTATACACATAAATGTAGGTATAAATAAGCAATAATTTTGGGTATTGAATAGATCAATCAGATTTACATTATTTCTTATAGGGAAATTTGATTTGAACCCAAATGCATACTATTCAAAACCTGAACTGCCTTCTAGGACACATCAAGTTCAAGTTCCACAGTATTATGGACTGAATGTACAAGATAGGTGCCATGTGAGATACTCAGGATTGCAAAATATAAATGGACCAGGGACTTTCAGTGCTCACAACGTAAAGGGAGAGCCAAATAAGATGATACAGAAGAGGAGCAAACATGCTGTGGCAGAAATGCAGGTGTTAGAAAAGACAGAATAATTCTGTTACCTTGAAGACATGCTGGGCTACAAAAGGTACTGATAGAGCATTAAAAATAAGAGTAACAACAGTCTAAATGAAGTATTAAAGATTGCCAGAATACTGGTAAATAAAGAGTAACCCATTAAAAATACTGCAAAAAATTTATGATGTGTGTACAGCACAGCATAAAGCCTGTACTACTCTACATAGCAGAGACATGGGCACTTGAAAAGAAAATGGAGATATTGAACAGGTTTGACCACAAAATGCTAAGATTCATGGTTGGAGCACACTGAGATCATTTTACAAATTAAGAAAGCGTAGAGACATCATGTCCACAGGCAGGCAAACAGACAGATAATTTGGACATGTGATGAAAGAAGGGTGAGGAACAGCTAGTGAGAAAAGTGCTGTAAAGGTATGGAAAAAGTTAGATGACCTGTAAGAAAGCTCAAAAGAAACATAAGGAAAGGACACAGAGGAAAACCTTGTCAAAACTGGAAACCAGACTAAAGGTGCTTAACTCCATCAGAGGAAAATCTGACGAAAATGAATGATGATGTTGAGAATACTTTTAGGTATAACATTTCTAATAATATTTTTTGTATCCACATTATAGTTATTTTGTTTCTAGTAGAGCCATCATTAGACACCATCATTTTAATCCAAATCAAAACCAGTGTACAATACTTTCTTTTAGGTTCCAATGAGACAAATTCCCACCAGGCTTTCCGAAATTGGATGAGAAGTAACCCAGAGGATAAACGTCGACTCTTCAACTGCGCTCATGAAGGGCTGGTAAGTAAAGTGTTCTCAGTTCATTTGAAAAAATGGATCAAACTTGCATCAAGTCCATGAAAGTACTGTAATAAAATTCATGAGATCCAAAATGAACAAGTAATCAGTGACTTAAAGTCACTTTTTAACTTTTGCTAATGCCTCTTTGTAGGTTAACCGGCACTGATCAACAGCATACTGAAGATGTGTATCAAATGAAGAAATTAATAAATAAATTAAAATAGTCACAAGTAACTTAATATGATAACCATCTCCAAAATGTAGGAATTCTCAGTACCTCAACCATCGCACAATGTTAAGACAAGTCAGACTTTGCAAAAGAATATTTGCCTAAGATACAGACATCAATCTGAGTTGAATTTCTAGTCATGCTTTGCAAATAATCCACTTATGGTTTTGCTTTGATCTGTAAAGCTGAAAGTTAATTGTTTAAAATTTCATGAATTTTTTGGCATTAGCTGATGTCTAGCTGGTTCAGCAGTCATTTCTGACAGAAAAGGGCCAGCTCTATATAAGGATCTATACAAACTTTATTGAATATCATCTTGAAATCTTTTTATCATTAACCTCTTTGCATGAAAGTGAAATCTTCATTTGCCTTTGCAGTATAATGAAGATGGGACAATGAACAGAGCAGCCATGGTTGAAAAAGTGAGGACTCTTCTCCAAGACCAAAATGAAGATGCACTTCTACAAGAGCTTACAAACAGAGTGAATACTTGCCCTGAGGGTGAAAGTGTAAGTACAGTAACCATATACAGTAGGTGGTTATGTCAAACAAACTATTGCCTTAAATGGCCTTATTTTTCATTCAAAGAAGGCAGCCACATACACATTTAGCAAAAATTCTGGGTGATTTTACTACCTTTGGTTATATACCATAGCTCTGTAAAAGTAAAACTTCTTGTTTAACTGCGTTTATTCTCTGGACTCTGACTAAAAACCACTCAGCAGGTGTATAATAACCAGTTTGAATAGCCTCCTAAAAGGCATAAGAAATTTTGTTCCCAAAAACATAACCTATTTATGTCTCTTCACTGTTAGAATAAAATAGAGTATAGAATTTAGGCCAAAGGCCAAGTGCTGGGATCTATGAGGTCAGTCAGCACTGAAATGGAAATTGGCAGTAAAAAGGTTGGAAAGGTGTAACAGGAAGAAAACCTCGCAGTTGCACTATGAATCAACCGTTAGGAGAGGGTGGAAAGTGAGATGGAAGAAAGAGAATATGAATTGAGGTACAGTGCAAGAAATGGAAGGGGGTTGCAGCTAGAGGTTGAAAGGACGCTGCAAAGAACCTCAAGTAATGCCGAGGTGCACTGAAAGCGCTACCCCTCTATGGGGTCTTTATTGTTGGCTATGATTTTTCTAGTATCCCTCATCAATTTTGTAGGCTAGTTGTGCCACCATAGAAAAATCCCAACTCTGACTTTCATTTCAGGCCTATCTAAGAGACTTTAGCAAAACTTTATACTAAGCGGGCTGCGAGTAGGGCAAACTCACCTATTTCAAGCATTACATGTTATGTGGCTCCTAATAATAAACTTTTTTCATTTCCTCCAAAGATCCAGCCCCAACCCTTTCTGGGGTCATTGACCTCTACCTACCACCTTACCCTTGATCAAGAGAATAAAGGGCACCACCAATGAACCTTGTTGACAAGCTGAACTGTCTCTGCAGTCCTTCAAAAGGAGCTTGTCTGACACCTAAAACCTTCAAGAACAGATTTTTATGTCTATTTTATCCTTCTTCCTGATACTGGTAATTACATATTTTGTGTAAAGGAAATCTTTCAGTTTTGGTGCCAGTGCTTGGTTCTCTCCCACTAATCATGTTCTAATAACTACTTAAAACTTCAGTTCTGAAAGTCTCCAAGTGATTGACTTTGCACTGACTATAGACAGGACCACTGCTTTACATTGCCTTCAGCAATTTTACTTCTTATGTAGTGCCATAAGAATACATAACTACCTGAGGAAACATGCTTAATTTCTGCCTAATAAAAGTTCTTTTTGAGGATAAATAATGATATGGCATCCATCCTGGCTCCAGTTCCCAAAGAGGGTGCAGTAATTAAGTTCATTATGAACTTCTTAGAGAGGAACACTGTCAGCAAAGGAGAGACAATGTGGACTCCTTCAGCAAGGATCAGTGAGTGAAGATTTTTGGGAATTGATAGATCTTTTATCGATGTTTTATATTAATTTTTATTAGGCAGAACCCAGCAGATCTGTGTTTATGGCCAGTATACATAGCAGCTTTAGCAATGTCATTTCAGGTGTACCTCAAAATCTGGCGAGCAAACTCATTGTATATGCCAATGTACTACCCTTCAAGCTGTCCTTCCTACTTCATGACTGGGGTCTGTGGTTTCAGAATCCTTGAATAGATCTGGCATGCATTTATGACTGAAGTGGGCTTTGGGGCATGAAGTTTAACCCTTCTAAAACTCAAAGTATGGTATTTAGTCAATCCAGAACCCCTTTGCCTTTGCATCGTGATTTACATTTCAATGGTACAGTTTTAAATGTCATTGACTTTTAAGATTCTAAGTGTATCTTGTGATAAGAAATTGACTTTTGAGAAGTGTATGCATAATATTCCTTCCTCTGTTTCTCAGAAAGTTGGTATCTTACAGAACTGTTTTCAAATGTTTCTTGATGAAGCTGTTATAACTGTATTAGCTCTCTTCTTCCTTGTTTGGAGTACTGTTCTCCAATGTGTCCACCGGGTGCTGACTCTCATCTCAAACTCTTGGGTAGAATTGTCAACAATCAAGTTTATTTTGCCAACTCTTAATGTCAACTTGGGGCATAGGAGTAAAGTGAGTTCATTATGTTTGTTGCATAAAACATACTACAACAACAAACATTCCCAGCACTCTTCTTTACCTGACCTAGATATTTTTGCTCACAACACTAGGCAGGTTGCTGCTGCAGTGTGTCGTTTTTAAGTACTATCGGATCAATACTACTCAGTTGGCTAAGAGTTTTAATTCGGCTACAGCTAAAATGTGGAACAGTTTCCCTAACTTGGAGATCCAAATTAGGGAAACAACCATTGGGAGATCAGAGGATCTCCAAATGGTTAAGCAAGGAGCAAATTCATTCCTGCTTTCTACTGATGCCTCCTGAATTCAGGTGCATTGCTTCCATTTTCGATTCCCTTACATTTATTTATTATCATGTTTTCCTATAACTTGTTTCTCCTTGCAGGCTGATTTCCCTTTGACGCCCTCTTGGGTTTGTAGTCTGCTGACTCTTTCTATAAGGGTTCTCAGCTGAAGATTTAAAGAAAATAGAAAAAAAAATCTTCCATCAGTCTCTCCATTCCATGCTATGCAAACGAGCTTTTGCTTTTGGGTATTCCCATATCAGGGCCCACTCACAATGCCATTGGGTAAGAAACTTCCAACTTTTATTATCCCTTCCTCAACTTCACAGACTGGTAGGTAAATTATTTATGACAGCCTTGGAATATTTGGGATATTTTGCCTTTCCTTCTTCTAGTAACTTGTATGAGTTTTAGACTACACAATGAGAATTCATTGTGTAGTCTATGAGTTTTAGACTACACAATGAATTCCAAACATCTCTCACAAAATGAAATAGCTTCAACAGAGGTGATATCCAGATCTTTGTCTCCATGAGACTCTTCTACTATCTAGTAAGATTTCTGCAAGAGAATACTTTTTCTGACAAGGCTGCCGTACACTGTCCCGTTCCAAAAAATCCCTCCACCTTTAAGGGGAGCGCACTCTTAGATTTTTTATGAATATTTTTGAAATTTAAAAAAAATGGTTAAATGGCCGTAAGACATGAGCAACACCTTCGTTATCACGTGACCAAAGCATTTTTTCGAAATATTAAAATTGATGGGGTTTTGGGCCTTCGCCCCCCACACGGTGAGGTAGGGCTGACGTTTGGCTCCTAATGACTGTTGTCATTTTTTCCTTTATTCGCCTAATTTATTCATTATTTTGATTTTTATATCACCTTATCTCCTACGTCTGGCAGTGTCTGGCAACAACAATGGCTTGTTCCTTGGTGAATGCGTGGTAGGAGACAGGGTTGCCACCATACATTGAAAGCGGGTGGTGGGACACTTTTTACTCTGAGCAATTTTTTCGCTATTTATGTGTTTTTGCTGTCTTTTTACATCCAGTAATTCTAAATACAATCTATATACTTTCACCTTCAAAAATACGCTCACAGATGATGAAATGAATAAAGGATGATGAAAAGGGAGTATATGATGACAAGTTCATTATATCAAATCTCGGTTAGATAAAATAGTGTCGGGATTAGGTGCAAGGTAGGAAATTGCAGGGGTAAAGTTCAGGTCGAATTCTCTGCCAATAGATGGGATACTGATATTTTAATGAAGTGCCAATCGTGTAGGTTTACAGTTAGTGCCCCAGCAAAGCGAATTAGCAATGGAAAATCTCAGCACCATCAATTGAGTGAGATAAATATTGAGGAAATTGAACACAACTTTGGCTATGAGAAATTCAACTTGCTAACACATCTGTTTGGCATAAGTGAAAGTATAGAAGAAGTTCTTCATTCGAGAGACAAAAAGGCTTGAAAATCAAACTCCAAAGACCAAAAAGACCAAACAAGTGAAAAAACGACTGAAAATCAGTCAAGAATATCAGCCTGGTAGCTACTAAACTTCTAGTTTCTTAGTTTCAAACAAGGCAACAATGAGTCAGGTGGTACTTGATGATACCCTCTCCTCGAGCGAATAATACCCCTTTTTATAGAGGGAAGGGGGTGACCTGGAGCCAGAAATCAACCAAAATAATGCTCTAAGGTAAGTTTTTTCCACGAGTGCCAAAAAAAACCACTTGTTGATCTTTACGGTCGTTTTTCTCAGTTTTCACTTTTTTGCACTTCAAACGCAAACTACATTTTTATTTTTCGGCCAATTTTAAAGTTAAATATACCATTGGATAGAGGAAAGAAAGACGAATATTTGTTTGGGGCTAGATTTTTTCTTAGGTTGACGAGGAACCGGTGGTAATCAAATTATACAAATTTGGGGGGAAAATCCCCCCTCGCCCCCATCCAAAAAAAAAAGGAAAAGTAGAAAAACTCTTCCCATTATTTTTTTCATACTGTGATATACTTTCTGTGTATGAAGCCGCATTGCAATAGCTCTAAAAATGAAGGAGGAGAATCATTTTTAATTTTTTTATTTATTTTTTATTTTTTTAATAAAATCCAAAATAATCATCCGATCACTCTCAAATTTTTCCTGGAACATCACCTTATATATATGTATAACATATAAAAATTCCATAAAAATCGGAGCATTATTTCTATGTAAGCGTGCGCTCCCCTTAAGGCCACTAAAAGCTGTAAGGAAGCCACTTCCAAAGGACATTTTATATTGGGCTGGATTTTGTGAAATCATTAGAATTAGGTTCTCTTTTCAGAAACCTAAACAGGGAGACAATACCATTGAAATTTCCCCTTCTAAACGGAACTTTCAAGGTCTTCTGCAGCCTCAAAAGTCTTCCTACAAATTCTTATGAAACCTTGTGTGCAAGATTTAATTATGAAAGTGGTAATTCTTTCAACATCATTTCCAAAAAATTATAACAGTGATTTGTACCTATTTACTGTACCTCAAAGATGGACAGTCAGTAATTGTTTCCCCATTTCCTTCCTCTCAGATATGCCAAGATCTGACAAACATGAGTTTCCCTGTGCCTGGCATAACTCAGGAAATGTAAATCTTTGCCTTTCATTCAGCTAGTCCCCAATGTTAGTGCTTTCAACTTTCATTGACCTGTCTCCAAATCAGGCTCAGACCTTCAGAACACCCCTTTGAGAGCTAAATATATAAGTATGCATATACAAGTATGCAATGCTGCAATAGAACTTGCTTAAAAAAAAGTTTTTATTTGCCCAAGAAAATGTTTAAGCTATTACAATTTCTTGTTCATGTCAGTCGATCATTATCACAAGTAGAGGCTACATTGGTAGCCTGTTACCACTTGTAATCACTAAACTCTCTCCTTGAGCAATAGGTCAGATATTTTCTGGTTTCATCATTTAGGATACTTTTACTTTGGACAATCTTATTCTGCATTTAAAATCTATTATTTTTCTATATTTACAGAGGCGAGAATTCTTCCACTGTGTCTTCATGGGATGTGCAACACCTCAGTAAAAAGTCACTCTCAAAATAATAAAATACTACTATTATATATCAAATGACAATAATATGAATACCATTCTGTAATGAATATAAAACTTCCCATTATCAAAAATCCATTGTGAGTCAACGTAAAATAAATTCCACTTGTCATAAAAATTATCTGCCTAAGATACCAAAAATCCTATTCACGAATTGTTTTAAATTGGCCAACATTCCTGCAGTATACTCAAGCATTTAAGATCAACTCCATCCCTTTGTTTCCATTGCCAGTTAACATTACTAGTATAAGAATTTACAAAGCATAGCCAATACTCTTTCATGACAGTTGGCATGTCATTTCCTTCAAATTGGTATAATACTGGAGCTCTCAGTGCTATCTCATTCAAAATTCTAATCAAAGCTATTAACTGTAATTCTAAAATCCATTACTGTACATTATTATTTCATGTCATTAAATATCATCTCAAGAAAAAGTTTAATTGTGGAACCTTCTAAAACTCTTTATATATTTAAGAAATTTCCGGTAATCAAGGAAATTCATAAATTTACTATGGATCACTACTAAAAATATATGAATTCACATCACATTTCACTACCATTTCATAAGCACTCAATAAAAGTTGTAATTCAAAATCTCTTTATATTAACCCCATTTTTCCGGTATCATTAAGCAATACAATTTATAATGTAACTTTATGACCAACTGTCCCATGCATTCATTGCTGTTTTAACAGAAAATAAGACCAATTAAATTAGGTAACATGTAACTATTTATCAACCTAGTGAATAGCTGTGCCTAAATAAACACCTCTAGTGTCCAGGAATTCTTTGAATGATACGAATGAAAAGGAATGCAAAACTGATATGGCTGCTGGCTGCTTTGATCCCTGAAGCAGTCTCCTCTTCCCAAGAGACTAACATCTTGTTTCAGAACAGGTTTGTCTCATCCATATAAGGAACTGCTTAGGACTGCATCCATCATCATGAATCCAACCCTGCAAGGTCTGTAAAAGCAACCTAGCAACCTCTCCTGGTTTTCTTAAAAAGAAAACAGCAGTATGCTTCCTCAATTATTGTACCAGCCATGGCTAGCAACAAAGGTCTCACAATAATCAGGGCCAACCCAACATGGAAACTTTGTGCTCTATAAACTATTATTGGCACCTCCTTGGAACAGTATTCTTTATCGTTTGCTTACGGTAGATGAAACTATAAATGAAATCATAAGGTTTGCATTTGAGTAGGAATTCTCCACAAAACCCCAATTATACACATATAAAGATAGTTTTCCAGTCATCATCATCACAAGTTATATACTTTACATATACATGGAACAAGCAAGAAGGCTAAAAACTTGGATAGTAAGCTTTCACAGAAAAGAATGCCCTTTTGCCAAAAAGGATAAAAAGGCAGGCTGACTAGTTTCAATAAAATGGTCACAGCAACTAACGAAGAGAAAACAGAAAGGAATAGAAGTAAACACATACTGGGTATACAGTAAACCCCCGTATTCGCGTTCTCACAATTTGGGGACTTATGTATTCGCAGATTTCTCTGTGGAAAGTATCTACCCATTATTCGCGGAAAATTCACCCATTCGCAGTATTTTTCAGAGAATATTCACTAATTACTGTATTTTCATATAATTTTCATGACTAAATGCACTTTTTGTGATAAAACTATTAAAATACTCAGGTATAAGCATTTTTACAGGGTTTTTCTTGTGTTTAAAATATCAAAATAGGCGGTTCTAAGTGTTTTTAGAGGGGTTTTAAGTATTCGCGGGTTTTAGCTATTCGTGGGGGGTTCCATACGCATCCCCCGCAAATAAGGGGGGTTTACTGTATTGCACAGTAAGCAGATTTGAATACTGTAATTAACCTGTAACAATAAATAAAACTGAATCTATATAAATAACAATATATGATCAGTGATTTAATAAAAGCTAAGAGACAAATTTGTGTGGGAGCAAATTCAGCAAAGAAAATTTACACCAAAGAATGCTCAAGACTGTGGCTCAGCGGTTATAACACAGCTTAAGATCTGATAATTTTTGTTTAAGAAAGCTACTTTCTTATGCAAAACCATTACTTAAAATTAGCCCATTCATCTTCTGCGAAGTCACCCAAGTTACTTCTGTCCCTATTAAAAGAAATAAAATGGCAGTCAGCTGGTATTATATGTCAACAGATCCCCAAGTTTCAAGCAACTATATATGTCATTATTCATGCTGGCTTATTCATGAGCAGTGAGAACTTTGTGCAGCTGGAAGACAGGAGCTTGCATTAGAATGAACGAGTTTATGTGAAAAGTATCAATTTGGCTTTTAAAAAATTACATTTATTTCATAAAAATGCAATTACTGCACTTATAATCAGCCCAAATCTCAATATATGTAAGAAGGATCTAAAGAATCTAAGAGATCTCATCCAATGTATGGACCTACTGTCCCAGTGCTACCGAAGGCCCCAATAAAATCAAGTCTCATCACCAGTATGTTGTATCCTTGAGATAAAAGTTTGTGAATTTATTCTGGCAACACTACATGGCTGCCATAAAACTAAGCTGATATCAAGATATGTTAAGAATGTACTGTACAGAAGCCAAAAGAGCTCTGATCATATTAACAAGCACTATGACGTGCCGTTTTATTTTTTAAAGCCTATTTATATTAGCCTGATTAAAACAAAATGCAGAAAGACATAAACTTCCGGGCCATTTAATGGATTTAGCAGACTATATTTTTCAAGCTGCTGAGTATGGAAGTGGTGCAAAATGTTGCAGGCTGTTACCTTGGGAAAATATTCGAGGTGTTTGCCCATTGCTGTAACTGGCCCTACATTTATTTGAATGGAGCAACCATTCCAAAGGATTTTTTTGTCAGCGTGAAAACAGCAGTAATGTGTGTTCTTTCATGCCCAGTAGTTGTGTTCTTTCATGCCCAGTAGTTTTGATTCACTTTCTCTCCAATTTTATTTACAGTCGAGTTTCATCCATGTTGCTGATGCATGATAATTTATAGTCATTAGCAGCTCGAACATTGTTTTCTCAGCTTCAGCTACAACTTGCAGCTTAAATTTAGCAGTATATTTCCTCTCTGATCTTTTATCCATAGCAAACAAGGTTATAATGTAAAAATATATCAGTCCTAGTCTACATTAATGTCATTTGCGACATAACTACGGTAATTGTTCACTACCGCACGATGGTTGAATTACAAGCAACACAGCTGTTGTTATCCGATTCGGTTATAAGCAAACAACAGTTTCTCGTTCCGTTGTTTATGGCTGTACGCATTTACGCAAGAATATAACATTACTAACAATACTTTTATCATTCTCTTTTACTTTTTTAACTAGAAGATGGGATAATGAGATGTAGGAAAAGAAGTTTGTAAGTATGGCTAACTTTACCCTTAAGTAAAATAAAAACTGCTGAGGAGGCTAGAGGGATGCAATTTGGTATGTTTGATAATGGGAGGGTGGATGATCAACATACCAATTTGCAGCCCTCTAGCCTCAGTAGTTTCTAAGACCTGACGGTGGACAGAATAAAGTGTTGGCTGATAGACAAAGCCAACACAATAGTTTTCTTTTCAGAAAACTATAAGGGGTTTGCTTTATTTTTACAAAGTTCATTTATAAAATATATTTTGTTACAAATATGGAAAAATAAGCTCGCTAATTGCCTTTTTGCATCAATTTTTCAGTTTAAAGTATGATGGTCGTTGTTAAGCATGCTTAGTGTTTACCGTTAC
The DNA here is from genome assembly GCF_040412425.1 of Macrobrachium rosenbergii. NCBI lineage: Eukaryota > Metazoa > Arthropoda > Malacostraca > Decapoda > Palaemonidae > Macrobrachium > Macrobrachium rosenbergii. The sequence continues at coordinate 14,966,906 of NC_089783.1, read as the reverse complement.
GAGGTATTGGCAAGGTACAGAGTTGCAGTTTTACATCCGTACAGTTTTATTTGACTTTACCCAGCAGAACCTTGGCTTTACTATTGCAAATAACAGGATTCCTGTATATACAACCTAGGTAGAAGACATAAAGACTGTAATCAAAACAGGTAGACAGACAGCACAGAAGATGGGGAACAGAGCAGATAGATAGCACAAATTGTCATCTCTCATTAAAAAAAAGGAGACAACAGAGCTTCATTTAGAGAAATTTATTTTAGCAGCAGCTGAGAGGGGAGCCAATTCCAAGACCAAAAGAAGAGGGGTATAAGCAAAATCTTGACCAAGCCATTTCCAAAAGGTGTACATGCAGTTTACAGTAAAATTGCTCTTTCAGGTTGCAATAAATTTTTTTTATTTTTTATTATTTATTCATATTATAAAACCCAAAAGGCCGCTTCCCACCATATATGGCAAAAGCATACAAAAGCACTAACAACAAGTAATGGATAAGTAGTGAAACAAAATGGTTTTATACTTATTATCCAGTGTAAGATAACTATAAATAACATCTGAGATAACCCAGCATTGCATAAAGCAGTGAAAGATAGTCCAATCACATAAACAAAACAAAATAGACAGGAAAGGGTGTTACAAAACAAAACAGAAAGGAAAGGGTGTTGAGCAACCCCAGCAACAAGATATAGCATTAAATTTTTATCCTTGTTTACAGTGCAATATCATTCATTTTGACTAAGTTTTCATACACAATTTCTTATTGACTTTACCAAGATGTGAACTTGCACAAGCTGCTTGCCTTGGTAGGGATAACAGACTAGCTCTAAAAATGCAATAAAATCAGTATAAAAATCTCTTAGATATACATATAAAACTGTTAAAACCTTAAAACTGCAGTACAGTATTATAAATTCTTCACATACAATGTTTCAAATAATGTTCCAAGTTGTGCAAACCAAAGCTATGGTCATCTACATTAAAAATTGTCCAAGCCTATTGTTCTTAGCTCTGATCTAAGCTATCCCATAAGGAAAGCTGAAGCTCCAGAGATGTTGGTAATATTTTATTTTCAACTTCATCATTCATCAGCGGCTTTTCTTTGGCTTTTAAGGAGACATCTGCTTTCTGGCCATTTGTGTCTGTAGTTCCATTTAATTTGCCTGTTACTTCACAATTGTCTTTCATCAGAGAATCATCTAAAATTGCTGACACTTTACCTGGTTGCCTAGAAGTACTTGGGAGAAAATAGTCTACACTTTCTGATACATCCACTGACTGATCATTGTTAGATGCACAACCAAATAAAAGTTGGTCTAAAACTTTGTTGTATGAACCACTACACTGTTCATGAACTGAGGTACATTTTTTTTCTCTTAAATTCCTTAAACTACTACTTTTCGTAATGCTTTTACTCTGCTTGCTGTAACCAGGAATTCCATCATCCTGCATTTGAGGTAAAACTTTATTAACCTCTCTCCTAGTGGCACTGTTTTGTGAAGTTTTTGTATCATTCTTCTCAGGAGAGTCACCAAAAAGTAAATTATCTAAGAAAACATTGAACTCTTTACTTCTTGAGGGATTTTCCACTACATTTACACCATTCACTGAGCAAGAGACTGACGCCTCTATCGATGAATTATCCTTTCCGTGTACTCTGCCATGGTCATCAGTTATTCCAGTAGGACTGGTACCCCTTCTGATGATTGTGTCAAAAACATTACTAGCTACTGTGGAAAGTGATGGAGATTCTACAGAAATCTCTTCAAAATTAACTGGGACTATGGAAGAAGAATCAAGAGGCTTGTGGTCTCTCTTATGTGTAAAATTTGCAGCTTCAATAGAATCAGAATCACTTTCTGTTTCTGAAATAACTGTCTTACAAGGTAATGACCCACACATAGGCAAAGTATTGTTTTTTTCTGAATAACCAGTACCTAAATGACTGAAAGATTCACTTTCACTGATATTGCACATTTCATATAAATCATCATTATTTTCTAATAACATTTTTGTACCCATAATACTTTCAACAGTGCTATCATTTTGTAATGCATCTGAAGTGTTTCTAGTTGGTTGTTCCTTTTTTAATGAACAAGGATGACCTGTTTTACAGGATTTGCTGTCACCTCGAAGACACTGCTCTAGACTCTCAAATAACGGTGATAGTTGTGGTTGGCAGCTTGTATGAAACTGCCGTAGAAGCATGAGATTATCATAGGTTGAGCAAGCTGCAATATGCTTAGCAAATTCTACTGGGCTCATTCCGTTGAATTTGGCCATTTCTTGAAACTGTTTTCTGGAAAATTTCAACCATCAGTATAAATAGTATATTGAGCATGGTCTTCAAAGCATATATGGTAGCCTGAATTTTAGACAATTTTTGTAAATTGCTTTTTTACATTTAGTAAAAAATCTAACATTTTACAGAATACAGTAATGCTAATCAAATAAAATTTTAGCAAAAATATGCAAGAATTTTCTGGTATGTATCTTAGTTCTGCATAAGTCTTGACTCTATATCTTGACAGCTGTTCCTTCACTTCACGATGACATTTTTAAATACAAGCCAAGTAGTACGGTAAGTAAATGACTACCCATCTCCAGGAAATCTATGCCAAAGGGAATTATGGGGCAAGACAGCAAAACTGTTTGCCATACATACACCTCAATATGAATTGTGGGAGACAGGAATTTGTGGAAATCTTTTATTTTTATGGAAGGAAACATAAAAATCCATGATACATTGTATTGCTTCTTAAGACACAAACACTTGCCTTGCTTTAACTTCACTTTCCCATTAGGCAAATAGTCAACTCTATTTCTAAAGGAGTGGATATCCATTTTTACAAACACAAATATTAGGCCACAATATTTTTTAACCCAACAACCGTTTTCTATGGGAAGCAGCTTTGGTGTCCCAGTTGTCGGCTAAGAGTGCGGTTCGCAAAAATTTACGCTACCCAGACTATCAGCAAAAAGTAAAAAACACAACATGGCAACTACTCTACCGTGTGCACTATCTTTTGAGTGCTGGGGACTACGTTTGCTTTATCTTTTATCAGTTTCTGTATCTTATTCCATATATTTTAACCCATATAAAACTATTAACATATATACGGCCGTTTCCCTTTCACCACTGTCACGTATTTATACGTCTGCTCTTTCCAGCCATAATAACAGCAATTTATCCCTTGGCTATAGGATTATCAGCGTGGCGACATTTGGAAAATAACATTCTCTCAGAACCGACACACGTGCATTGCTTCATGTATGGAAGTTTATTTGTTGTATGTGAAACTCTTCCTTTTTGACATTCTAGAATGTATAAATAACAGGTTACAACAATTAGCCATTCAAATTATACTTGTTATTAATCATCAGATTTTTATTTGACAGGCCATATAATGGTATATATTCCAGCTGTTTCCGAAAGATCTTGCATTTTGTAGTTTGTATAATCCAATCATTGGGCTAAACCTAGGTTCGTAATATGAATTCTACATCATCCAATATGCATGTCTGTTTTCTAAATAAAAAAATATTAAATAAAAGTAAACGGTATGAAATTTATAATACATACACACACACACACATATATATATATATATATATATATATATATATATATATATATATATATATATATATATATATATATATATATATATATATATATATATATATATATATATATATATATATATATATATATATATATATATAAAGGCATATTCAGGTATCCTTGGAAGGTAGTGATCAGTTGTTGTTTTCTATATCTCCTTTCCTTCCTTCCACCTGCATTGAGTTTGGTGGGTAGAACCACTCGAACATTAGTTTGAGAATGGTGCCTCGGATTATCCCCAGTCCTTTTGACCGATACCAATTCCTTGTTTCATGGACAATGGTGGATTTAGTAATCTCCCTTTTGTACAGGCAACTTAAATGTCTGTGATGTTGTCGAAGACCACCCCAACCTTACAATTCCTATTAATATCTGCCTCCTCCTCTGCCTTCACCTTTGATAGCCATTCCTGGTGTTGCTTTTCCTTTTTCCCCCCGTAAGATGGTTTTTGGACCTTGTGAAAAAAGGATGTCCTTGCTGTTGTTGTCCTTTTGAAGGGAATCGTTCCTTCTGACCACCTACCTGTTTTTTGAGGAAAACTTTTGGGGGTGACTGAAGTCTTATATGATTTTTTTATCAAAGGGAGCCTTTTTTGGGGTTGGGTAAAGGGAAATTTTGGGTTCTTTGTTTCCTGAATTCCCCTTTCCCCAGAAGAGCGTACACTGTACAATTCTGTTGGCAGGCATGCTTGTCGAGTTGAGCCACAACAGACTCCTCAAACAGGTCCTTACAGAAGGGGTTAGAATGTAATAATGCAGTAACACTGAAGAGTGATTTGATGGAGCACCTCCAATGCTTCCATTCACGCTTTTATGCGCCATTCTAGGAAGTCACAAAAGGGCTTCCCATCGAATTCTCATAAGACTTTTGGCCTCAACAGCAAAAATTATCTTGGAATCTTCTGGAAGCCTTTTGGTGGCAACTTCCAGCAAGGTGGTAGAGGTTATTATACTAAGGAGTCGCAGCCTAGCGTAAAATTCTGACGAGGCTGTCCCCTCTGAGAGTCTTCTCATAGGGGTCCCAAACTGCTGCATAGCTATATCTAAAGGGAGCTTTTTCCCTATTAGTCCATCTTCACGAGGGTCAACTGTATTATAAAATGAATTTTTCTATGAGAGAAAATGGCTCTGATTGAATGTGGTGTATTTTGATGTTATTTTCACCACTAAATATGATATTTTAATGATAAAATAAAGTTTGTTCATACTTACCTGGCAGATATATATATAGCTGTATTCTCCGAAGGTCCGACAGAATTTCAAATTTCGCGGCACACGCAGTGGCCGGTCAGGTGGTTAGTACCCATTCCCGCCGCTGGGAGGCGGGTATCAGGAACCATTCCCATTTTCTATTCAGATTTTCTAACGCCACTGTCTCCTGAGGGGAGGAGGGAGGGCAATATAAATATATATATCTGCCAGGTAAGTATGAACAAACTTTATTTTATCATTAAAATATCATTTTGTTCATGAGACTTACCTGCCAGATATATATATAGCTGAATACCACCTTTGGAGGGGGTAGAGACAGCCAAGAAATAGGAAAAAACCAATTATTGGTAAAATTATTTTGGTTCCTTATCTGATAGCGTAGCTGACTGAGTGGTTACTGTCACTCTAGTCTGCTTCTGCTTTACTAGAGACCCCAGCGAGGTAGTGACCTATATAGCTGGCGACTTCTAGATGATCTGTCAACGGGGCGTGACCACAATGTGACTAGATCATAGCCCATACAAAGAGGACAAAAGAGCATTACTAACCACCTAACCAACACCTAAAGCGTTAGTTTGCAAAGGATTGGGAAGACTGCCTCCAGTAGTCACCCAACAACCACAAAAACACAATTAAAAAAGGGGATAGGATCAGAGTTACCCTTTATCCCCAAGGTTGCTGAAGCAGCAATGTATGGTCCCAGCGAAAAGCAATTTCGTATGCTACCTAAACATCTTGCCAAGAGTGTGAGGCAAACACCGAATTGACTTCGCCAAAATGTGGCACTAAAAATGTCACTGAGTACCATATTTTTCTTGAACGCCATGGAGGTAGCAACTGCCCTCACCTCGTGAGCGTTAACTCTCAACAACTTGAAGTTGAGTCGTCACAACTAGAGTGTGCGTCCTTAATGACGTCCCTAATGAAGAATGCCAGTGCATTCTTCGACATAGGTTTAACTGGTTGCCTCACAGAACACCATAAAACATCCAATGGACCACGAGTGTCCTGTGTTCTTTTAAGGTAGTACTTGAGAGCTCTAACTGGACATAGAACTCCCTCAGGTTCCTGTCCAATAAGGTCTGCTAAACCTTTAATTTCAAAGAGTCTAGGCCAAGGGTTAGAAGACCTATCATTCTTAGCCAAGAACTTAGGGCTTAAAGAATAGACAGCATTGTGTTCCTTGAAGCCCACATGACGGCCTCGAACTTCTCTCTCTCTCGCCAGAGCCGCGAGGAATGCCGTTTCGAGTAACATCCTTAAGAGATGCAGAGTGGAGAGGCTCAAAAGGACTAAACATCAAAAACTTGAGCATTACGTCCAAGTTCCAAGCAGGGGAAATCAGCTGAGGAACCTTGGACGTCTTGAAAGAGCTCGTAAGATCGTGGAGGTCCTTATTGTCAGACAAAGCTAATCCTCTGTGTCTGAATACAATCCGAAAGCATGCTCCGATAACACTTGATAGTCGGAACTGCTATATCGAGTTTTTCTCTTAAGTAAAGAGAAAAACCGCAACCTGGCTCACAGTGATAGAGGAAGAGGAAAAGCCCTTCTTTCTACACCAACCTTTGAAGGTTGCTCACTTCGCTAGATATATCCTTTAGATGAAGAACTTCTGGCTCTAGCGATGGCCCGTGCCACCTGGCCAGAAAAACCCCTTCGCTCTGACCAAGTTTCGATAGTCTGAAAGCAGTCAGGTTCAGAGCGGGGAGATTCAAATATATCTCGTGAAGTGGGTTTGTATGAGCAGGTCTGCTCTCATAGGAAGGGTCCTCGGAACGTCTACCAACCAGAGGAGAAACTCCGAGAACCAGTGGTTCGAAGGCCAAAACATGGGGATGAGAGTCATCCTCGTCCCTTGTGAGGCCGCGAACTTGCGTATGACTTCTCCCAGAATTTAGAACGGGGAAAAGGCGTAAACATCTATTCCCGTCCAATCCCAGGGAAGAGCAACTATCGCAACTGCCCCAGGGTCGAGTACAGATGAGCTTTACAGAGGGAGCCTCGCTGTTCTTGAGGTCGTGAAAATATCCACAAGATGGCGACCCCAAAATTTCCAAAAATCTTGGCAAACCTCCTGATGAAGGGTCCATTCTTCGGCAGGAGTTGATGGCGCCAACAGAGCAGGTCTGCTCGAACATTTTCGACCTCTGCCACAAAACTTGTGAGAATCGAAATGTTGCGAGCATAGGCTCAAAGAATAATCTCTCTTGCAAGGCTGAACAGGGAACAAGTATTGTCCGAGTTTGCTAGAACTACACGATTGCAAACTTGGACCTCAAGAATTGGCGAGCTAAAAGATAGCCGCCAAATCTTTGAAGTCGATGTGCCAGGACACCTGTTCCTCTCTCCAGGTTCCTAACACTTTCTCTCCCTCTAGTGTTGCCCCCAACCTGTTGACGACCCGTCGGAAAAACAACACTAGGTTGGGGTTCAGAAGCTTGAGGGAGATCCCTTTCTGCAATTCCGTTGGATCGAGCCACCACCACAGATCCTCTTTATATAAGGAAGAATTCTCAATTCCTCTTTCAAGTCTTCCTTGCTTTGTCAGTTCTCCAACAAAAAGAACTGAAGAGGCCTGAGATGCAGACTCCCAGAAAACAAACTTCTCCAGCGAGGAAATGGTCCCCAGCAGACTCATTCCTTCCTTCACCTAGCATGTTTCCTTTTCCAAGAAGGCCGAAACTTTTTCGTACATAGAAGTTGCCGTTCTTGCGACGGAGACGCTATAAAAGCCGCTGAATAGATCTGAATTCCCAGACACAATGGACAGTGAGGGGATCAGCTGCGACTTCTCCACAGACCAGAAGTCCCAGGGACTTCACGAGTTGCAGAGTCAACTGAAGGTCCTCCAGATACCTTCGCCGACGACGCTTTCGAATCAACCAGTCGTCCAAGTAGAGTGAGATCCTGACGTGCGACAGATGCAACTGCATCGCAACGCGTTTTTCATGAGACGTGTAAACACCCTCGGAGCAAAATGTGACGCCAACAGCATCTGGTGTTCCCAGGCGGTCAACCATCCAAGTACTGACCAGACCCAACGTTGCTTAACTTCGCTGATCGGACGAGAAGCGGTGTTTTCAACGTGGTATGGCGTTGTGCAGAGTCCAAAGCAGAGAGCCCTGAACTGGTACGTGCCTAGTCCCCAAGACAACCTGAGATACTTCACCGAACGTGGATGAATTGGGGCGTGAAGATAAGTATCTTGGAGATCCAAAGATACCATCCAATCCCGGGATGAAGGGCTCCTAGTATTGACTGCGAGGTCTCCATCTTGAACTTTTCCTTCCGACCAAGTTGTTCGACCTGTTGACGCCCAAGACGGGTCTCCAGCCTACTGAAAGTTTTGGGACTAGAAACAATCTGTAGTAAAATCCCGGGAACACCGAGTCCAATATCTGTTCCACTGCTCTCCGCTCGAACATCTGTTCGAGCAGGTCAAACAATTTTCTGTTTGACAGGAAGGCAGTTGGGAAACAAAAAACAAAAAAGAGGAGACAGGAAGGGAATCAAGTAACCTCTCTCTAACAGTAGGAGGGACCAAACGTCTGCCCTCACTCTTTCCAGGCTTGTGCAAAATGAAGCCTGGTTGCAAAGGAGTCTGGAGATGAAGGAGTCACTTGCTACCTCTCTTGAAGTGACATTCCTTCGGGAAAAAAAAAACTCTTTCTCGTGGTGCGGGTCTCGTGTTGCTTCCCATGGAAGCCCCTTTGTTATGCAAACATTTAGCGTTTACTTTTTGTATCATTGAGATCGGTGCAAAGCGTTATGAAGGAGATGCAGTTTGAATGTCGATAACTTTAGTTTTGAGAAAAACGATATTTTTGCTTCTCTGTGTATTTATTTGCTTGCCGTTACACAGTTTGATGTTTTATGACATAATGAAAAGCCAAAAATAGACCTGCAAAGTAATATAACTTCGCTAAATGAAGCTAAATGAAGCGAGTGTCAAAAAACACGGCTGAGGTTGGCCAGCGTAACGTTTTACTTAGTCAAGCTCTGAGCTGCTACTGACTGACTGCCACTGACTGCCCTGCGGCATTCCTGTCTTTCGCTGATGCGCACTATGTCCACAGGGTTGCCATAGATCGCATTAGATATTATTTCATAGCTAAAAGGAAATAAATATACTGACAATATCATTACATTATAATATAATTATAATATAATATAACTACAACAATATTACAATCATAATATTACAATTATAATATAATTATATAAAATTTTCATATTATGAAAAATGTAATTTGACTATGATAGGTTACTGTTTTGTTTATAACTTCTAACTGTGGCGAACTTTTAAATAAAACTTTCTGAGAAGAAGTCAGGATATGTATGATGCCATATATAAAATATCCCAGAAAATTTCATTTCCGATTTTTTCGTCAAACGCTCCCTTAAGACAAAGACAACTGCGAAGGTGGAGAGAGAGGAGCCGACGGTTGAAAAGTCTCAGGAAACAGATCCTTAAGAAAAAAGCCAGAGTCTGATAATCAGAGGAAGAAGAAGACGAAAGAAGTTTCTCTTCATACAAAGGCTGTGACGAAAGAGGATGTTCTTCCGCAGCTGGAGGGTCTTGAGTGAGTGGTGAAAGTAGTTCGATTCGCCCGATACGTAAGCGGGAACTCCCGCGAACGAAGAAGTCGTCAACTAGAGTACGTATAGTAAACATAAAAAATGTGGAACGCTTCACGATTAGCGTGTCATCCTTGCGCAAGAGCCATGCTAATCTTCTCTGTATCGTTCCAATTAGTATATGTACTGCCGAAGCAAGTACTGGCTAAATTAAGAAGGACATCAGATGTTGAAGCGGGTAGTTGTGCGACATGATGAACAACTGGAGCGGTGTCAACACAAGACTTGAAGCTATACGGCGAAGCGAGCGCGGGGCGTCATGACGTGACGCAAGCAGAGGCTCCGTGGCAAGTACTAGAAGAGAGTCTGGCGTGGCGCGCCAGCGTCATGGCTAGGCGCGCGCCGAAAGCGCCAAGGTGAGGAGCGCGTGAAGCGTGAGAAGCGCACGAAGAGCAAGACGCGCTCCTGGCGCGAGACAAGAGAAAAGGCCAACACCTCAACTCGGGGAAGACGAATAGGAAGCCACTAAACACTCTCTCTAGACGACAGACGCTCTGTATCGTTCCCGAAGCGGGAGACGAAGGTGAAAGTCTGTACCTCTTAACAGGCAGATACGAATCTTGAAAGGTTCATGAGAGCATCCAGCTGTTGTTGCAAACCCAACAAAATCTTACTGGCGTTGGAGAAGCCACTCTCTCGGGAGAAGGGCTGAACCTGAGAGAAGGAAAGGGGCGAGAGACGTATACTTCCTTCCACAGGGGAAGAAGCTCTAGCCCTTGCCTTAGCGCGACAGGGGGGTCGAGTAGAGTGATCAAGCGAAAAAACACTTTATTCTCTTCTGCAGAGGAATATCCACGCAACTTTCGGGGAAGAGTACAAACGTCTAGAGGAAGAGGGCGTGAAGCGTCCTCTCCTCTAAGCTTCTCTTAAGAGGGCGAGAGTCCAACCGAGAGCTCCAACCCCGTGGCGGGAGGACGTGTCGGAGGACGAGAAGCAATCCTTCAGGATGCGTGCCTGAGCACGATCCCTGGCAGCCTGGGTAGCGTCATCAGGACCTGCCGAAGGGACGCCAGATCGGTGGGAAGCCCCCGTAACCCTCATGCGGCTTTCGACATGCCCCCTCCCTGGTCCTGGGAGTTCGACAGAGGTCCAGGCCTAGAGGCATTATAGGGCCGATCTGACGCCCCCTCCACAACACTAGGGCACTAGCACTAACACTATGCGTTTGAATTGCATTCACTTTAGTTTCAAGAGCACGCATTGACTCACACACGAGCCAGGGAATTACCTTCTGCAGCAACAAACTACAGGGTTAATAATAAATTACTACAGGGTTACTAGTAGGAGAAAACCCTGACTGTCCAACTAAGGATGCACTCTAGGAGGAAGATTTCCTCAGCCTATCACGCTCCAATTTAAGCATATAGGCTTCATATTTCTTCCACTCACCCTCAGACAATCCCACACATTCATTACCGATTATCATAGAGCATTGAACACCCTTACATATCATACATAAAGAGTGAGGAACTATCAAAGTCTTCGATAGCCTCACCTTACATTCACCCAAGCTACAGACTCGATAGCTAGAGGTAAGACATCTTAATTATAAGAAAAGTCAAAAGCAAAATCAAAACGGTCCACAAAGAGCGTATGCCAAGTCACAGATCCAGTCGAATACCAAAAACAACCAAAATACTTAAGTGACAACAAATTTCGAAATCCAAAGGCGGAGGAACTGACAACAGGTGTTGACAGTCCGGCGACAGAGAAAATCTGAATAGAAAATGGGAATGGTTCTGATACCGCCTCCCAGCGGCGGGAATGGGTACTAACCACCTGACCGGCCACTGCGTGCAGCCGCGAAATTTGAAATTCTGTCGGACCTTCGGAGAATACAGCTATATATATATCTGCCAGGTAAGTCTCATGAACAAAACATTTTTTATGATAAAAACATATTTACTATTTTTCAGATATTAATATTAACATAATCACAGCATATTAAAAAATGTATTTTTTTTTCCAATGCATTTAAGTTCATTCTGAACTTGTGAATTCCTAATATTTCCCCCCTGTTCTGTAAAATAAAAATGGAACAGCCTCACTACTCTGTGAGAGAAAATGGCTCTGAGTTTAGCTTTCACACTTAGCTGTAGGCCAAATATTTTGAAGGGTAATGTTGTAAGATGAATTTTAAATGATACTAAAATGTTTTAGGATGATAGTTTAAGGTATACACTTGGTGTTGGAACCATTAAATGGGCAGTTATAAATTTTTTATAGGTAGTCTTTAGTGTCTGACCAGTTTAAATATGCAGTTATAAGCATTTTTAGGAGGGGTGTCAAGAATTCGCAGATTTTAGCTACCTATCCCCTACGAATACTGGGGGTTTACTGTAATCATTACTACAGAACCTGACGTTCTTAGCCTTGATTCCAGTGGAGACATCCTAGGAAAAATAAATGTACAGTACGGCGATAGCAGCAAACAGCCATAAAATACCAACAAGTGCCTACACACAATGGCGGCAAGGAGAATTCTGACATGAGCTAAAACATCCGAAACACACCTGGTGGAGAACAGCTGTACTAGACAGTCATCTGGGCTGCCATTCGATCTTTTGTTTGAATGCCATCTCGCCTATGTAGGTAAGATTCATCCCATATAATTATCTTTAGGATACCAAGAAACTAACACACAAATAAAGCAGAATCTAGGTAACTGAGTAACAAACAAGCTATATACACATACTTACAAACGAACAGCATTTGGTGTCTGCCCATATAACACAGTTTTATGGTCCAAAGTCACAGTTCTCTCTTGACTAACAGATTTGACATTACAACGTATCTTCTTAGTGTTACAGCGGATCTTCTTGATATTGAGAGGCTGGAAACTGCTGCAAGATGGAAGATTACTTCTCCCTAGTGATGAATGAAAGTTCCAGTGAGAATAAAACATGACAAAAACAGGGAGTTTAAAAGGAAAATATTCTGGGTATATTGCCATTCTGATAAGAACTTTGCTTGAAAATCAAATTTAAAAATCAAGAATAATGAACAATGTACTTACGGAAACAACACTGGGAGTTTATAAAGAAGGAATTTCTTCACTGTTGTAAATTATCCTAAGCATACAATAAACTTGATATGGATTCTTTGAATGGGGGACCATACTGAACAGTTTGCAGCAAATCTAAATACCGTGGTAATTAATGCACATACATCACAGCTCACTTCAAAAAGAGAATATACAAGACGCCCTAAAGAAAGAAAATTAGCCAACAAGTAATGAATATTTGAATTCCTCAATATTTCAAAATTTTCCCACATACAGAACACATTTTTAACAGGATCTGAGATTACTAAAGCATATTTCATAGCATGATTCTCATCAGTTAAGATCTTACAACTACTATCTACTGTATGTCTGCCATGCAAACTCAATGATTCAAATTAAGAATACATGACCAAATTTGATGCTGACAACAAGAGAACTCTGCTTTGACTCATATATTTTTTATTTTGGTAAGGATAAAAAAGTTCTTATTACCCCAATACAGTACTTCTTTTACTTGTGAAACAGAACAGAATATTAAGCTGTCATTTTTAGACACTTTTGAAACTTCTGCTCACAGGAAAAGTACATTCACTGGCTTTTGCTTAAATTACGTCAATTCTCTTCGACTTCTACTGCAAAACCATTGCTGTCCCGGGACCCCGTACATCATCTCTGTGTGGGAACATGAGGGAGGGATGAGCTTACACACAAACCCTGGACTCTCTCTCTCTCTCAGTTCAGCCACAGGTTCCGTGAGAACCCGTGCAACAGCTGCTTCATGCCCATAGCATCAGAAAAAGAGCAATCAGCAACATGCAGGGCAATACTGCAAGTATTGCCAGAGAGAGAACCCTTACTCCCAGGCATCAATCTCTACAACATCTAAAAATACTAAACATTACAAATATAAAAAAAAATTTTCAGCAAATAAACTTTCCTTCGTAATGCGAAGGAATAAAATTCTCAGAGAGAATAAAATCCTTTTCGAGAGAGTGTCTGTCGAGCTAAACACATAAGAGAGGTGAAAAAATTACTGTAGATCTAGCTCGTTGCCTTAGCAACTTTAAAACCTGTTGGACACATCATCGCTAAAAAATCGCAGAGTTAACGAATATCAGTATGAACTAGTACTATATCAGAATACTGGAAGCGTAAATTCAAGAGTAAAACAAGGAGTTGTAATTGCATATATTATAAAACATTATAATCATATATCAGCAATATCAACAATAAGGTAAAATGTAAACGAAGTCAAATGGCAGGCAGAGAGGGGAAGAGCGCTCACCAACGGCCAAAAGCAAAGTGAGCGTATACCAACTGGGTGGGGTGGTGGGACTCCTACCCGTAGTCAGTGGTTAACTACATACTCCATCACCTTGTTTATAGTTAAACGGCCGTTTCCAGCTTCGCTGAAAGTAATTCCTATTGTAAAGGACTGAGGGTTTGTATACTGTGTAGGAACATACAGCTGTAATAGCCTTGTTGAATTATGTAAATGGATACTGTAAGTGTAGCACCCAGCCTAGGCCAATAACTTACAAACACATTTAGTATCTATGTAAGGTAATACAAAATGCTAACAACTGATGAGAAAGTTGCTGTACAAAAATACATAATGGTGATAAAACCATGATAAGCTAAGGGTAAACACAGGTAGGCTACACACCTACTAAACTATGTGTCATGTACGAGAGAGAAAAAGAAGGGATTGCATTTTCTTAAGTGTATTTATGCAGTATATTCTGTTACATATATAGGGGAAGAAGGTAGATGGTTGCATTTTGCTCAAAGTCTTCAGTTTAAAGTGTGATGGTTGTTGTTTATTAGAATATTTAGTGTTTACAGCTATTCAGTACTGACAAGGTAACGTGAGGAAGGGTATGGAGTTGCCCTTGAAAACCAGTATTTTTTTTTTACTTGTCCTTATCTAGATTTTGCCATTACCCTTGGCTCTATTAATCTGGATAACCGAGGGATTACTTGCAATACTTTTATAAAATGTCCTCCCCTCATATGCAATCCAAATGACTGCTTGCAGTTATAACCCAGACAACATGAAAAGTGAGGCTCTTCTTTTATAAAATGTCCTCCCCTCATATGCAATCCAAATGACTGCTTGCAGTTATAACCCATACTACATGAAAAGTAAGGCCTGCAACCAAAGATCCAAAGGGCACACTTGTGGTGTAGCTATCCAGCCTGCAGAGGATCTTTTAGATTATAAATGGAATGTTTAGAACTTGTGAAGACCTTGCAAATGTAAAATGATATTTTAATGATAAAATAAAGTTTGTTCATACTTACCTGGCAGATATATATATAGCTGTATTCTCCGAAGGTCCGACAGAATTTCAAATTTCGCGGCACACGCAGTGGCCGGTCAGGTGGTTAGTACCCATTCCCGCCGCTGGGAGGCGGGTATCAGGAACCATTCCCATTTTCTATTCAGATTTTCTAACGCCACTGTCTCCTGAGGGGAGGAGGGAGGGCAATATAAATATATATATCTGCCAGGTAAGTATGAACAAACTTTATTTTATCATTAAAATATCATTTTGTTCATGAGACTTACCTGCCAGATATATATATAGCTGAATACCACCTTTGGAGGGGGGTAGAGACAGCCAAGAAATAGGGAAAAAACCAATTATTGGTAAAATTATTTTGGTTCCTTATCTGATAGCGTAGCTGACTGAGTGGTTACTGTCACTCTAGTCTGCTTCTGCTTTACTAGAGACCCCAGCGAGGTAGTGACCTATATAGCTGGCGACTTCTAGATGATCTGTCAACGGGGGCGTGACCACAATGTGACTAGATCATAGCCCATACAAAGAGGACAAAAGAGCATTACTAACCACCTAACCAACACCTAAAGCGTTAGTTTGCAAAGGATTGGGAAGACTGCCTCCAGTAGTCGACCCAACAACCACAAAAACACAATTAAAAAGGGGATAGGATCAGAGTTACCCCTTGTCCCCAAGGTTGCTGAAGCAGCAATGTATGGTCCCAGCGAAAAGCAATTTCGTATGCTACCTAAACATCTTGCCAAGAGTGTGAGGCAAACACCGAATTGACTTCGCCAAAATGTGGCACTAAAAATGTCACTGAGTACCATATTTTTCTTGAACGCCATGGAGGTAGCAACTGCCCTCACCTCCTGAGCGTTAACTCTCAACAACTTGAAGTTGGAGTCGTCACAACTAGAGTGTGCGTCCTTAATGGCGTCCTAATGAAGAATGCCAGTGCATTCTTCGACATAGGTTTAACTGGTTGCCTCACAGAACACCATAAAACATCCAATGGACCACGAGTGTCCTGTGTTCTTTTAAGGTAGTACTTGAGAGCTCTAACTGGACATAGAACTCCCTCAGGTTCCTGTCCAATAAGGTCTGCTAAACCTTTAATTTCAAAGTGTCTAGGCCAAGGGTTAGAAGACCTATCATTCTTAGCCAAGAACTTAGGGCTTAAAGAATAGACAGCATTGTGTTCCTTGAAGCCCACATGACGGCCTCGAACTTCTCTCACTCTCTTCGCGCAGGAGGAATGCCGTTTCGAGTAACATCCTTAAGAGATGCAGAGTGGAGAGGCTCAAAAGGACTAAACATCAAAAACTTGAGCATTACGTCCAAGTTCCAAGCAGGGGAAATCAGCTGAGGAACCTTGGACGTCTTGAAAGAGCTCGTAAGATCGTGGAGGTCCTTATTGTCAGACAAAGCTAATCCTCTGTGTCTGAATACAATCGAAAGCATGCTCCGATAACACTTGATAGTCGGAACTGCTATATCGAGTTTTTCTCTTAAGTAAAGGAGAAAATCCACAACCTGGCTCACAGTGATAGAGGAAGAGGAAAAACCCTTCTTTCTACACCAACCTTTGAAGGTTGCTCACTTCGCTAGATATATCCTTTAGATGAAGAACTTCTGGCTCTAGCGATGGCCCGTGCCACCTGGCCAGAAAAACCCCTTCGCTCTGACCAAGTTTCGATAGTCTGAAAGCAGTCAGGTTCAGAGCGGGGAGATTCAAAGATATCTCGTGAAGTGGGTTTGTATGAGCAGGTCTGCTCTCATAGGAAGGGTCCTCGGAACGTCTACCAACCAGAAGAGAAACTCCGAGAACCAGTGGTTCGAAGGCCAAAACATGGGGATGAGAGTCATCCTCGTCCCTTGTGAGGCCGCGAACTTGCATGCATGACTTCTCCCAGAATTTAGAACGGGAAAAAGGCGTAAACATCTATTCCGTCCAATCCCAGGGAAGAGCAACTATCGCAACTGCCCCAGGGTCAGTACAGATGAGCTTTACAGAGGGAGCCTCGCTGTTCTTGAGGTCGTGAAAATATCCACAAGATGGCGACCCCAAAATTTCCAAAAATCTTGGCAAACCTCCTGATGAAGGGTCCATTCCTTCGGCAGGAGTTGATGGCGCCAACAGAGCAGGTCTGCTCGAACATTTTCGACCTCTGCCACAAAACTTGTGAGAATCGAAATGTTGCGAGCATAGGCTCAAAGAATAATCTCTCTTGCAAGGCTGAACAGGAACAAGTATTGTCCGAGTTTGCTAGCACTACACGATTGCAAACTTGGACCTCGAAGAATTGGCGAGCTAAAAGATAGCCGCCAAATCTTTGAAGTCGATGTGCCAGGACACCTGTTCTCTCTCCAGGTTCCTAACACTTTCTCTCCCTCTAGTGTTGCCCCCAACCTGTTGAAGACCCGTCGGAAAAACAACACTAGGTTGGGGTTCAGAAGCTTGAGGGAGATCCTTTCTGCAATTCCGTTGGATCGAGCCACCACCACAGATCCTCTTTATATAAGGAAGAATTCTCAATTCCTCTTTCAAGTCTTCCTTGCTTTGTCAGTTCTCCAACAAAAAGAACTGAAGAGGCCTGAGATGCAGACTCCCCAGAAAACAAACTTCTCCAGCGAGGAAATGGTCCCCAGCAGACTCATTCCTTCCTTCACCTAGCATGTTTCCTTTCCCAAGAAGGCCGAAACTTTTTCGTACATAGAAGTTGCCGTTCTTGCGACGGAGACGCTATAAAAGCCGCTGAATAGATCTGAATTCCCAGACACAATGGACAGTGAGGGGATCAGCTGCGACTTCTCCACAGACCAGAAGTCCCAGGGACTTCACGAGTTGCAGAGTCAACTGAAGGTCCTCCAGATACCTTCTCTTCGACGACGCTCGAATCAACCAGTCGTCCAAGTAGAGTGAGATCCTGACGTGCGACAGATGCAACTGCATCGCAACGTTTTTCATGAGACGTGTAAACACCCTCGGAGCAAAATGTGACGCCAACAGCATCTGGTGTTCCCAGGCGGTCAACCATCCAAGTACTGACCAGACCCAACGTTGCTTAACTTCGCTGATCGGACGAGAAGAGGCGTTTTCAACATGGTATGGCCGTTGTGCAGAGTCCAAAGCAGAGAGCCCTGAACTGGTACGTCTAGTCCCCCAAGACAACCTGAGATACTTCACCGAACGTGGATGAATTGGGGCGTGAAGATAAGTATCTTGGAGATCCAAAGATACCATCCAATCCCCGGGATGAAGGGCTCCTAGTAGGCTATTGACTGCGAGGTCTCCATCTTGAACTTTTCCTTCCGGACCAAGTTGTTCGACCTGTTGACGTCCAAGACGGGTCTCCAGCCTACTGAAAGTTTCGGGACTAGAAACAATCTGTAGTAAAATCCCGGGGAACACCGAGTCCAATATCTGTTCCACTGCTCTCCGCTCGAACATCTGTTCGAGCAGGTCAATTTTCTGTTTGACAGGAAGGCAGTTGGGAAACAAAAAACAAAAGAGGAGACAGGAAGGGAATCAAGTAACCTCTCTCTAACAGTAGGAGGGACCAAACGTCTGCCCCTCACTCTTTCCAGGCTTGTGCAAAATGAAGCCTGGTTGCAAAGGGAGTCACTTGCTACCTCTCTTGGAAGTGACATTCCTTCGGGAAAAAAACTCTTTCTCGTGGTGCGGGTCTCATGTTGCTTCCCATGGAAGCCCCTTTGTTATGCAAACATTTAGCTTTCGTTTACTTTTTGTACTTGAGATCGGTGCAAGCGTTATGAAGGAGATGCAGTTTGAATGTCGATAACTTTAGTTTTGAGAAAAACGATATTTTTTGCTTCTCTGTGTATTTATTTGCTTGCCGTTACACAGTTTGATGTTTTTATGACATAATGAAAAGCCAAAAAATAGACCTGCAAAGTAATATAACTTCGCTAAATGAAGCTAAATGAAGCGAGTGCCAAAACACGGCTGAGGTTGGCCAGCGCGACGTTTTACTTAGTCAAGCTCTGAGCTGCTACTGACTGCCACTGACTGCCCTGCGGGCGGCATTCCTGTCTTTCGCTGATGCGTACTATGTCCACAGGGTTGCCATAGATCGCATTAGATATTATTCATAGCTAAAAGGAAATTACCACCGATATACTGACAATATCATTACATTATATGAAAAATGTAATTTGACTATGATAGGTTACTGTTTTGTTTATAACTTCTAACTGTGGCGAACTTTTAAATAAAACTTTCTGAGAAGATAGTCAGGATATGTATGATGCCATATATAAAATATCCCAGAAAATTTATTTCCGATTTTTTCGTCAAACGCTCCCCTTAAGACAAAGACAACTGCGAGGGTGGAGAGAGAGGAGCCGACGGTTGAAAAGTCTCAGGAAACAGATCCCTAAGAAAAAAGCCAGAGTCTGATAATCAGAGGAAGAAGAAGACGAAAGAAGTTTCTCTTCATACAAAGGCTGTGACGAAAGAGGATGTTCTTCCGCAGCTGGTGGGTCTTGAGTGAGTGGTGAAAGTAGTTCCGATTCGCCGATACGTAAGCGGGAACTCCCGCGAACGAAGAAGTCGTCAACTAGAGTACGTATAGTAAACATAAAAAATGTGGAACGCTTCACGATTAGCGTGTCATCCTTGCGCAAGAGCCATGCTAATCTTCTCTGTATCGTTCCAATTAGTATATGTACTGCCGAAGCAAGTACTGGCTAAAATAAAAGGACATCAAATGTTGAAGCGGGTAGTTGTGCGACATGAAGAACAACTGGAGCGGTGTCAACACAAGACTTGAAGCTATACGGCGAAGCGAGCGCGGAGCGTCATGGCGTGACGCGCGAGAGGCTCCGTGGCAAGTACTAGAAGAGAGTCACAGCGTGGCGCGCGCGAAGCGTCATGGCTAGGCGCGCGCCGAGCGTCAAGGTGAGGAGCGCGTGAAGCGTGAGAAGCGCACGAAGAGCAAGACGCGCTCCTGGCGCGAGACAAGAGAAAAGGCCAACACCTCAACTCGGGGAAGACGAATAGGAAGCCACTAAACACTCTCTCTAGAAGACAGACGCTCTGTATCGTTCCCGAAGCGGGAGACGAAGGTGAAAGTCTGTACCTCTTAACAGGCAGATTCGAATCTTGAAAGGTTCATGAGAGCATCCAGCTGTTGTTGCAAACCCAACAAAATCTTACGCGTTGGAGAAGCCACTCTCTCGGGAGAAGGGCTGAACCTGAGAGAAGGAAAGGGGCGAGAGACGTATACTTCCTTCCACAGGGGAAGAAGCTCTAGCCCTTGCCTTAGCGCGACAGGGGGGTCGAGTAGAGTGATCAAGCGAAAAACACTTTATTCTCTTCTGCAGAGGAATATCCACGCAACTTTCGGGGAAGAGTACAAACGTCTAGAGGAAGAGGACGTGAAGCGTCCTCTCCTCTAAGCTTCTCTTAAGAGGGCGAGAGTCCAACCGAGAGCTCCAACCCCGTGGCGGGGAGGACGTGTCGGAGGACGAGAAGCAATCCTTCAGGATGCGTGCCTGAGCACGATCCCTGGCAGCCTGGGTAGCGTCATCAGGACCTGCCGAAGGGACGCCAGATCGGTGGGAAGCCCCCGTAACCCTCATGCGGCTTTCGACATGCCCCCTCCCTGGTCCTGGGAGTTCGACAGAGGTCCAGGCCTAGAGGCATTATAGGGCCGATCTGACGCCCCCTCCACAACACTAGGGGCACTAGCACTAACACTATGCGTTTGAATTGCATTCACTTTAGTTTCAAGAGCACGCATTGACTCCACACGAGAGCCAGGGAATTACCTTCTGCAGCAACAAACTACAGGGTTAGTAATAAATTACTACAGGGTTACTAGTAGGAGAAAACCCTGACTGTCCAACTAAGGATGCACTCTAGGAGGAAGATTTCCTCAGCCTATCACGCTCCAATTTAAGCATATAGGCTTCATATTTCTTCCACTCACCCTCAGACAATCCCCACACATTCATTACCAATTATCATAGAGCATTGAACACCCTTACATATCATACATAAAGAGTGAGGAACTATCAAAGTCTTCGATAGCCTCACCTTACATTCACCCAAGCTACAGACTCGATAGCTAGAGGTAAGACATCTTAATTATAAGAAAAGTCAAAAGCAAAATCAAAAACGGTCCACAAAGAGCGTATGCCAAGTCACAGATCCAGTCGAATACCAAAAACAACCAAAATACTTAAGTGACAACAAATTTCCGAAATCCAAAGGCGGAGGAACTGACAACAGGTGTTGACAGTCCGGCGACAGAGAAAATCTGAATAGAAAATGGGAATGGTTCCTGATACCCGCCTCCCAGCGGCGGGAATGGGTACTAACCACCTGACCGGCCACTGCGTGTGCCGCGAAATTTGAAATTCTGTCGGACCTTCGGAGAATACAGCTATATATATATCTGGCAGGTAAGTCTCATGAACAAATTATGGATTTGTACTGAAAAAAATTGTTCTCTCTAGAACTAGTACATACACAATTTTATATCCTTCTAATACTAATACTATAAATTCTAAGCAATATTCTTGAAGACTACTGTACCTGAATCAGTAAATTCTTCATCTTCTTCAATATTGTTGTCTTGGTTTTCAGATGTAAATGAACCATCACTGTCATCTTCACTAGACTCTATGACAACCAACTCAACATCATCTCTATCCTGATAATTCCTCTTTCTATTGTTGTTTTCCATTTTAATTCTAACGCTTTAATGCCATCAACTTTTCTTTTGCTATGACATTTCTAAAGACGAATCAGTCACAGCAATTACCCCCAGACTATTTGTCCCTGTAAAAGAATATGACATTTGAAAATTTTTGTTACAAAATACAATAATACTTCAATATCCCTAAGATTTTAATGGTAACCATCCCTGAGAATAAGTCCTTCCAAAATTGACAAATGTCACTCAGTACAGAGATGTAATTACCCAGCAGCAAACTGCAAAGGTCAGCACAAAGAATTCTAAATCTCATTACGGCCTGAAAACTTGCTGAAAGAGTACAGAGATTTCTAATACACTTACGGGATGTGTATTCATAAGTGGCACATATGGATTTTAATGAATTCATCTTTAGATGAATGACAGAATTAGACTACTAATTTGTGGTGTGGATGAAAAAATATATGTGTTACATCACTAAATAAAAGTGGAGTACGTACTACATCCCCCACCATGAATGGTTAGGCTACCGTAACAGGTACCTCAAACAATGGGGATAAGTCAAGTTAGACTTTCTCTTTTAATCCAATGAAGTAAGTTTTCTAACTATACATTAAGTATTACAGTTCACAGTTACTCAATCCAAAAATGACAAATTTTAAAAATAATATAAACATTTTTAAAAGTAAATTGTATTTTTCCTAATTATACAAACCTGAGGTCCTTTACATTAGGAATTACTTTCATTGTAGGCTGGAAATGGCCGTTGAACTTTTGAACAAGGTGGTTAGGCAGTTAACTACCACCTGGGAGGCAGGAGTTCTGACACGATGTACAATCCGTTGGTCCTTTACATTAGGGAGACTCACTGGTTGGAGGGAGGAATCTGAGTGAGTCTCTTGAACTGACTGGAGTTCTGCACACCTGGGCTACTCTTCCTGGTCGAAACAGCAAGGAGTACCATGCCTCTGACAAAGTGATCGGAGTGTAGGAACTGCAAGATCAAATGTCAGATACTGGACCTTGTTGCATGAGTGTGGAAACGTAACTCATACGAAATAGGCTGGGAAGAATCTAGAGTCCGAGGGAGTAAGGAAAAGCCGAGATAGGGTTTCCCTTATTGCCTGTCTCTCCTTCCTCCCCTTGCTAGAGGAAGGAGCAGAATTGCTTCTATGATTCTAGAAGAAAAACAGAGCAGGTGCTCAATGTGTAGCCTTACTGCATCAGACGCCAGATCCAGCAAGTATTGGTTCAAGTCCTATTCTCATCCCGAAGGAGCAGTAGGAGGACGGGGAAGGAGGAGGAAGAGAGGCCAGTCACTCTCGGTAACCTTCTCACTTCCAGAACCAACACCTTAGGCAAGATGCTACTAGTCCTCTTGAAGGAGCCGCGTAAGAAAACACAACTTTTTGAGCAGCCACCACAGAGCCAAAGAAAAAATGTTCCAAGGGCCTGTGGACAAAACCATAGGAAGACAAGAGTGTGGCCTATGAGACCACGTCTTCCTCCCAGTCAGACAGAAACTTTCGGAATGTGAGGGATGGACCAAGCCATTGACTTCCTGAGCTCTCTGGTGGAAAGTACCGGTATTGTCGTCACCAGCTGCCGAGTACCTCCTTCGATTACTTCACGAAGCCAGGAGAAAGATATGTCCTAGGCACTTCTTCCCTGGTAGAGATAATACTAGCGAAAATGTCGACGACATCCAGGTTAGGAATGTTAAGCCTTTTCGGAAAGTACAACAGCTCCCGAATAGGACAAAGTAACGGGTGATCTGGATCATCAATACTAAGTCCGAGGAGGAAGGGAACAAGAAGGACTCGAACCCGACAATAAATGTTGATGAGTTTGGAGTCCATTTATGACATCCAAGAAGGAGTCGAGGTATTGATCCCCTTCACCTTTCCTTCCATCTTCTATGCCAAGGCCGGAGCAAGATGAGAGATGGTCCTAAGAAGGCAAATCTCTATCCCATGACTCTCATAAGGGCACGTGAAGAGCATGGGACAGGAACCCTAAAACGAGTCACATGCCACCCAGGGAACAGTTCCCTAGGACAGCAAGTCTGAAGAAGCTTCTCTTCCATACCTAAATCTCGACTGAGAAGAAGGCTACTTCAGATAGAAAACTAGGTCGCAAGGGCCTACGTTCTTCACAAATGAAAGGGAGAGAACCAGCCCTCAGTGGAGAAGGTGAGGAAATCCAAAGTTGAAGAGCGACTCTGACCCGAGTAGAAGTTCCGTCAATGATACCCACCAGCGAAGACGGATCCAGTCCCTAAGATAGTGTTGCAGAGGACTTTAAGAGATATCCAGCTATATTTATTGCCGCTCGGTGAGAAAGCCTAATCTTGCAAGGAAAGCTGGAATATCTCCCAGTCCTGAGCACACAGGGATGTACTGCCTGAAGAACTGCTTCTTGTGTAGTTGCTACAGGAGGTTGGGTCAAGCAGAACTCCTCTCGATGCCTTGGAAGAAGAGCTATCAGGTTGGGCCAAAGGTGAAGTCTTCCAGCATTTGTCTGTAACTGGAAATGCATCTGGCTAACTGAGCTGTCGAGTGCGCTATAGAACACTCGAGTACCTGAAACTGTCGAAAGATGAAGCAGGAGGAAAAAACGATTTTGTTTGTTGACGAATGACACTACTGTGGTTTTGTTGTTCAATGAAACCATTGAGTATCGCAAAACTCATCCTGAATTCTCGGCTGCCTTCAGTCCAGGATGTTGATGAGAAGGTACTAACTGTCTCGGTCACACAGCTTCAAGACAAAGTCTTACATGTGTGTGCCTATTCCTCAATCGGTAAATCCAGAAGTAGACACACGACGTGAGGGGAATATGCAAGCATATTCGAAGGTTCCTTCATTCATGCATCAGCCTAACTCTTTCCTCATACACCAAAGAGGAAAGAAGGATGGAAGAATGGAAGCAGACCTCCATTCTCAAATAAGGGGAAGCTTCTGCAAGATGACAGGATACCCAGACAATTAGCTCTAGCTGGGCTGGCATTTCCCGAATCGGGAGCACATGAGAGGAAGCGGAATAGAAGTTTCCTGAAAAGAATTACCAAGATCCAAGGGAAATAGATACTTTATTTCTACTGAAGGAATCCACTCCCAGGTCTCGGCAATGTCCCTGCCAGCTCCAGAGACTCAATAAGTATCATTTCATCCAGGCATCAGCAGTAGGAGAACTTCTTCCTGGTCGATACTTCTTTCTCTCTTTCCTTCTTCCCTCCTCCCTTATGGAAAAGAGGGTGGAAAGAGACACAGTTATGCACACTTTCCTAGAAGGGAAGAAGAGGGCTATGTGTTCTGCAATCTTCTTCCGAAGCCTGGGACTCAGTTCTTCATTGGAGGGGTAGGTAGAGCTCTCGGCTAGCACGCTGTTGGCCAAGCGTTTGGGACTCTCCAACCGGCCAATGAAGAATCAGAAGAATTTATTCCTGGTGACAGAAATTCATTTCTCGTCATAATGTGGTTCGGATACCACATTAAGTTGTAGGTCCCATTGCTAGGTGTAACCAGTTGGTTCTTAGCCACGTAAAATAAATCTAATCCTTCGGGCCAGCCCTAGTAGAGCTGTTAATCAGCTCAGTGGTCTGGTTAAACTAAGACATACTTAACTTTAACTTAGGAGTTGAGGGGGCTGGCTTGAACTCAAAGGACAAGGCAGTGCCCTGGTACGAACCTGGATTACGGAGGTATCTGGCAAAACTCTGAAAGAGAAATGCAGAACCAAGGTTCGTTCCTAGGGGTCGAGCCAACTCAGGACTTACGAAACCGGAGATCTGAATTAGGACCAAGTCCTTCTTAGCACCAGAGGTATTATTACAGTTTCGGTCAAATTTGGATATGTATTATTTTTTTACTTGTTATCATTCATTTTTGAGATGATTCATACGAAAAACTTACTCGAATCTTGCGCAAATTAATGGTTACGGAGATATTTGCCGATGGATATTGTTCCTTAATGTTATCCCATCAAAGTACAAGTTACAGGGTAAGACAATACCCTCCCCCCTCCATAGTTAACACGACAAAATTGTAACCAGTCAACACTGAAACTAGTTCTTCATTGGATGGGTAGGTAGAGCTCTCGGCTAGCATGCTGTTGGCCCAGTGTTCGACTCTGACCGGCCAGCGAAGAATTATAGGAATTTATTTCTGGTGATAGAAATTCATTTCTCGTCATAATGTGGTTCGGATTCCACAATAAGCTGTAGGTCCTGTTGCTAGGTAACCAGTTGGTTCTTAGCCACGTAAAATAAATCTAATCCTTCGGGCCAACCGTAGGAGAGCTGCTAATCAGCTCAGTGGTCTGGTTAAACTACGATATACTTTACTTAACACTGAAACTGTAATTTTACCTAAAAGATAACACCACGTAACCTAGGGGTGTTGACTGGTTACAATTTTGCCGTGTTAGCTATGGAGGGGGGGTTATTGTCTTACATTGTAACTCATTCTTTGATGGGATAACAATAAGGAACAATATTCATCGGCAAATATCTCTGTAACCATTAATTTGCGCAAGATTCGAGTAAGTTTTTCATATGAATCATCTCAGAAATGAACGATAACAAGTAAAAAAATAATACATATAAGACTTTGACCGAAACTGTAATAATACTGCACCAGAATTGCCCACTGAACTGCGGTCGGCAAGACCCTCCGAGGCAAGAAGAATTCGTACTCTGTCGAGGCAGGGGAGGAGCTTAAGTGTCTCGACCTGAATGAATTCCTTGTCCGAAGAAAAAATTAATCTGGTCGAGAGCTGCCTAACCACCTTGTTCAAGAGTTTAACGGCCGTGTCCAGCTTCGTCTAAGTAATTCCTAATGTAAAGGACCGATGGTTTGTATATCGTGTCGGAACAAAGGGTTGCCTAACCTAAACCCTAAAACACGAGATACCGAGTCTGACAACATATGGACCATAAATCTGGTTGGGATTGAAGGTATCACACTACTTACCTTAGAGTTTCTTATCTTGTTCCTTGGACAAACATCGCGCACTGACAGAGTCCACCACAGACTTAGCAACTTAATTCCTTTCAAACGTATAGCCACCTCCCGCCTATACCGTTTGTCTGACCAACGGTATCCAGCTGCTAGTAGTAGTAGTAGGCGAAATTTGTCTTTGAAACGGCTCCCTTGCTTTTTTATTTTTCATTTGCGTTTGTTTGTTTAAGTATTTTGTCTCTGTAATACCATAAATCCTTTATAATTCCTTTCCTATTTCCAATTTCTTATTTCGACAGATATGCAAATAGAAGTATACCAATTCCTCTTTATTTTCCTGATATGGCTGCTGCACAAATCCAAATCTATTTCTAATGTCACTATATGCTGTGCAGTAAGAAATGCTCTAAGTTTTCACTTATCTCTTCACAACACGAACATTTTGTACCTTCCCCTTTTAGCCTGTTCCTATCGTTTAATTCTAGTGTGCCTGGTCGAGCCCTACTGATCAGCATTTTTTTTTTTTTTAGTGTTATCATACCAGATTTCTTCTTTTATGTTTTCCTCAGTGGAAAGTAAGTTGGAAGAATGATATGAACGGAGGTACTGTCGTGGTAAAATTGGATCCGTTTTTTCTCGACATTCCTTCACAACGTTCAGGATAAGCAAAGGGAAGTGGTAATTCTCTGGTAAGCAGGCGGCAGAGTTCGTGGTTCTCTTTTTTTTTATAAATCTGTTCGAGTGTTATTTGCGTCTAGCGAACTGCCGGTATTAGCAGTATCATGAATATCGGAGAGCTCTCTTTTAAATGATTCAAATGCATTCTTTGATAAAATAACCAAAGTAGAAATTATGAACTGGAATCGAGGTGACGATAAGACATGCGGAGGGGCGATATGCGTCTTTCTCAGGGGCATATCATAGAGGTAAGCTGAGCACACTCCATGTCACTTCCCCGGTAAAGTTGTTCATTTGTAGTTAAGAGCCGGTTCATATACTGTAGTTTGCTAATTTGATCCTTTTGCACTTTTGCCGTCCGAGGCTTGATATAGCTGATATTCAGATAAAGTATAGCCTGATTGTTCAGAAATAAGGTTTGTACAAAATTATAACTTTCAGAAGCCGATTTTTTTTATTTTTTTTTTTTTTAGTTTTATGGGTTTTGTATAACTTTTCAGAGTTGTGCCTTGTACCCGACCACGTGGTCCTTAAGGGTATGCGTTAATTTAATGCATGTTAAATCTAAATAGTCAATATTTTAAAATAAAATGGTAAAATCCTACCTGATCTTGTTGGACGTTCGCTTCGATATTTGCTGAAGGAGCCCTTGAGGCCTGATCATCCTAGTCCCGTACCATCCGGGACTTAGAACTCTCCTAGTCGTGGGGGAAAATTCGCGACAGGTATAGTAAAAGGAATGAAAGGGGTTGCAGTTAGGAGCAAAAGGGAAGCTGCAAAGAACCTTAAGCAATCACAGGCAAAAAAGTGATGAATTAACAAAAAGGGTAGTAAAGCTAAGCCCCAAGACACAGATATGGAGGTCAGGGGATACAAAGGAAAGGGTAGGGCGTAGGCCTTTACTCCGCAACCTGATAAATTATGATAAAAGCAAAATGTAGGAGTATTTTCTCAATCATTATAGAAAGCGAGTGCCATAATAATAAGCACAACGTAACCATACCTGAAGACATATAATACCAGATATAAATACATAATTGCTTAATTGAATTTCTAATCAAAAGTTCAGTGACATGTAGAGTATTTTTATTTTGAAATGCTTGCAAACTAAAAATGTAATCCAATAAACCTGTAAAAAAATGAAATATCTCCAATGAAATATCAAAAAGATATTTCATTTTCTACTAACAAAGAAGTTTTCTTTCAAATAATTTAAACATAGGCCTATATAGCATTTATCATTAATCATACATATGTCAAATTTTATCACCTCCCCTTTATTCGGTCTAGTTCATCAAAAGACTAGATTTATATGGTTTTTATTACTTACTTTCATCATTTCTCACGAGACCCTTGTAAAATACACAAAATATAAGTATACTTTCAATATAGAAGTATAACATGCATATACCAAATTATTTCGAATTTTGAAATAATACTTGGATATATCTAAGCATACTTGTACTGCACAATTTGTATATAGACAGCTAAAAACTACAAAAACCTATTACAGGAGCAATCGCTTAAGTTCATTGGAGGATTGTGCAAATGTTAATAATTACTCCAGTGTCCAGTTCATCTAACATTTCCTTTTCAATGGATAATAGCATATAAGATTCCAAGTTTTCCTCAGACATCGAATTTCTTAATCTTGTCTTTATAATATTCAGTTTTGAAAATGCCCTCTCGCACTGTACTTGGGTAACAGATAGTGTGCAAATTATTTTATTAGGTTCATAAAGGTTATCATATGCCTTTCATGAAGTCTGTTGGAGGCTAGAATTTTCAGTATACAAGATCTATCGGACGGTGATAGACCAAAAGGACAGGTTACAAAAAATCAGTGCAACGCACTTCTTAAGGAAGTCTGTCAAGGTAATAACACGTCAGTCACTTATAGTCAACTACACTACTATACTGCACAACTGACTGCTTGTGTCCGTGATGGCGACGGCTGAGATTGTTGAGACGCGGCAGTCCCACTGCAATATTGCTGCAAGGAATTGTCTTTTTCAATGCCCACAATGCGCTTTAGATAAGGAATCGCCCCCGTGTGTCACTGTGTGCATTAACATGCATAGTTAACTTTATTATAAAATAAAAGATATCAACAGATGGCAACCTAAATGACCCTAACGAGAATCGTGATATTTTAATCATGACAACAGTAACTGATCGTGTTCTGTAAATGTACCGTGCTGTGCGATACTTGAGTTGTTCTCTCTCTCTCTCTCTCTCTCTCTCTCTCTCTCTCTCATACATGCATACATCACACACACACATACATATTATAGAGAGAGAGAACAACTCACAAGTTTCAAAGGCAAATCCCGCCTACTACTACTACTACTGCTACCACCATCATAAACATTGTCGTATACTGGGTGACAATTGACTGATAATGTGGTGCATCGTACTGAATTCAAATTAATAAGGTGACCTCAGCACAGAGGGATCAGTTACTGGATCGCTAGCATTGCCTGCCGTGGCTTACCCTACCGTGAGGACTAGAAATGAATCCATTGACGTAAGTAGCCTATCTGATTGGGTTTGCCGTTACAAGTTGCTCTAGGCCCCAATTTGCAGAATGACGGGACAAAGGTCTTACGCAGCCTCTGAACGGAAGATTAGTCCATTGTTTCCGATGTTTAATGTTACTCCAGGTCAGGACACAGCACCATAAGTGAGGGTAGGAGGGTGAGGTCAGGACACGGTAGGCTATTCTAGGAGAGGTTAGGTCTGAAGGTAAACGTCACTTGGAGGGAATGCATTAATATACAGGAGCAGTAATAATTGTGAATAAGGAACTCGAAGTAAAGGCAAGCAGAAAGAAAAGCAAGTTATAAGAAATGAAAACAGAAGGAAATATAAGTAACTTGGAGCATCAGTCCAAATGTTTTGTTTCACCCATTTCTAACCATCCAGTTGGGCTGCAGTATGAAGACTTATTATAGGCGTGTTTTCCTCAACGTAGAGCTGATGGTGTAACGCAATTGGTTGGATAAGTATTCATAGGCTTCAGACACCCCCCCCCCATATTTTCCTCAGTAAGAAGTCTGACTGTTTACCAAAAGCTCCCCTATAAGAGTCCGCATGCGTGGCACCATTCAAAATAGCAGTAGTAGTGAAAGTATTTGTTTATGTAACGGTTACCTTGGTTGTCTAGTTCATCCTGTGTTTGTGTAAGGTTTTTTCGTCTCTATAATGCCCTGTGCAGTAAAATTTGATTGCCTTCTCACCCCCGTGGTCTACCCTACCCATAAACCTGCTTTCCCCAGGGTTCCCCTAAATTGTAGGATAATAACAAGCAGGGGAGCAAACCTCCCTGCCCCAGAGGGTATACCCCAACCATAACCCCACTTTCCCATCGGCTCCCCTAGCTTATTGGATGAAGTTCTGTGGTTAATTATAGGTTAATTAGTCTAGCAACAAAAAATGAAGGTAAATCCTGGTAGAACTAAGCAATAACTCCACATGAGGTAGCCTGTTACCTTGGTAATTGATTTGTGCCGACACGATATACAAACCGTCGGTCCTTTACATTAGGAATTACTTACGCCGAAGCTGGACACGGCCGCTAAACTCTTGAACAAGGTGGTTAGGCAGTAACTACCGCCAGGTAGATGGGAATACGCGCCTGCCCGGATGTAAACATTCCAGTTTGCTTTCGGCCGTCATGCGTTGCAGACGTGTTTTCGGATCTCTTTGCCTGACTTTCGTTAAGCTCTCTATTATCCTGGTGGGATTTTCCTGTATTTTTGTGCAAATATTGCGTGTGTTTGATATTTATTAATACAGATATTTATTAATACAAACCCATGATTTGTGATAGCCTTGCATAAGCCGTCGTTTCCCTGTGCTGCATCTTGGGTTTGATGGCCAAGAGCGTATTTCGAGGGGCATAACCGAGTGGTAATGCTTCTCTTCCAGTAGCCCTTTATTTAGATACTGAATGCGTTTCCTTGTAAGTTCGGAAATATTGGATTGGGATGTAATAATATCTTGCTCCCCTACATTGATCGGGACGTGAGAGTTCGCTTCCCTTCTTGGGCTTCCGCCCTCTGTGTACAAGGGCATGACTACTTATTCCATACTTGTGCTGAGTGTTGTTTTCATCGCCTCCGCTTAGAGAGTTGCGGGGGGTGCGTTGCGGGCATTGTCGCTAGGTTCTGCTTTCACGGCGCCCTTGGTGGCATCCTCACTGTCCTTCTCTCTTCCTGTAGGTTCTTCCTTATCTCTCCTTTGGTAGAGACCTCCCTCCTTCACCCTCTTCACTCGCTCATCGGGTGAAGACCACAAGGGAGGCGGGGGGGGTGGGCGGTCGGGCGACCTCTTCTAAGGGGCCTCCTCTCTCGGCATAGTGCAGTCCCCCTCGTAGCGAGAGGAGTCTCCCTCTACTAATCATCTTTGCTTTTTCTTTTAGGTTGGCAGTGAGCATTGCAGACACAGCAGTAGTTGCCTGGATATCTCAAGGGATATCTTGCATGAAGGAGTCCCGACGTTCATTCAGTGTTGCTTCAGGATCGACCACAGTACCTGGTTGGAGTGACATAGTTCCATGTCGGGATTGTTCTGACTCTGTTCCCGCCGATCTGGATCGATCGCTGTCATTGCTGGCCTTCATGTATGCTGTGGCACTGCCTCTGGCGTATCTGTGGTCCATCTGCTCCTACTGTTTCCTGTGTTATGCTCCTGTTAACTCAACGATAGTCTGTGGGCGGCTCTTCTTGGTCTCCTGCCACAGCTGTCCTGATCGTTCGTGTCGCTGCTGGTGACTTTCATGTGACGTTCCTGGCTGTTGCTGTAGCTCCTGATTTCCGAACCGCTTCTGCAGATCCTGCATTGGCTGTCCTGATTGTGCCTGCTGCTTCCCCTGGAGGTCGTGCCCAGGGCCACTTTCGTTGTGTTCCTGCCTAGCTGCCCTGGAGGTTATGATGTCTGCCATCCTGTAGAAGATGTCAGCATGAAGGTGAAGGAAGTCGCCCTGTGGAAGTGACATTCCTGGCCGTTGCGGTAGCTCCTGCCTTCCGAACTGCAGCCATAGCTCCTGCATCGGCTGTCCTGATCGTGCCTGCTGCTTCTGGTGGTCATGTCCTGGGCTGCTTCGTTGTGTTCCTGCCTAGCTGCCCTGGAGGTTATGATGTTTCGTGTCCACCAGCCTGTAGAAGATGTTGGAGTGAAGGTGAAGGAAGTTGCCCTGTGGAAGTAGCTGCCGTCTTCTTCAACTTATCTTTGATTTTGTCTTCTGCTGCTTCTTCCCTTCCTCTCCCAAAGTCCAAGGGGGTCCCGGAATCTGGACAGACCTTCGTTGGCTGAAGGAGAGGAAGGCTGCTTCTTTACCCTTGACACCCTTGGATGTCTAGGGACTGCCTCCTTCTGAGGAGGCAGTGGGTCTCTCGTTGGCTCTTCTCGACCTTCGGGTTAGGAAACCGATTCGCATAACCCTGGGTTTTGTGTTTTGGGAGCCGCGGGCACGCAGACCTCGGTTTGCGATCCCGTTCCCAGTCCTAGAGGTTCCGCCTCTAAGACAGGGACTGCTTCAGGCACTCGTTCGCGAGCTGCGCCGAGTGCTAGAGATTCTATGGATTATCGAGTATCCTGATCTGGTCTGGAGAGTACTCTCCCCAGCCCAGTTCGGGAGCAGTGCAAGAGGAAGGGCCGAGGCACCCGGGTGTCTTGGCTCTTCCTGCCAGTAGGTTGGGTTCCCAGCCTGGTGTCTCGATCCTGTCGGGATTTCTAAGGGACTGCTCTCTTCCAGGAGACAAGTTTCTCCTGTGGAGTCTGGCGTTTCGGGGGCCACGAGAGCGCGGCCTCTCAGGGCCACGCCCTCGTTGCCAGTCTTGGAAGTCTGCATCTAAGACTGGTTCTGTGCCTGGTTCTTGTCAATTTCTTAGGAAACCGAAAGCAGCCGTTCCTGATTTTTGGGAGTCTCATGGGTCACTCGAATTCTATGAATCATGAGTGCTTTCCTGACGAGAGGCACAGGATGAGAGAAAGTGCTGAGACACCCAGGTGTTTGGGTGCTGAGACGCCAGGTTTCTGGGTGCCGAGACGCCAGGTGTTCCAATACTGCCTGCCAGCTGCTTCGGTTGCTTGGCTGGGTTTCATCCTTGTGTTTTAAACCTTAGGGTTGGAGCATGCAGAGCGGCAGACACAAAATTCCCCTTTGAACCTTCTTCTCGAAGGGAACCCCCTTACCTGGCGGTAGTTACTGCCCTACCACCTTGTTCAAGAGTTTAACAGCCGTGTCCAGCTTCGCCGTAAGTAATTCCTAATGTAAAGGACCTCAGGTTTGTATAGTTAGGAAAAATACACTTTTACTTTTAAAAATTGTGATTTTTTACTAACTTTAGAAACCTGAGGCCTTTATAGTTAAATGCCCACTTCATGCCACCCCTCAAGCTGACCCAGGCTTACCTGGGCCAAAGGTAAAGTGATGCTGTGCCGACTGGGCGGGGTGGGACTCCCACTCAGTCTTCCTGTAGTTAACTACCATACCACCTTGTTAAAAGTTTAACGGCTGGTTTCCAGCTACACTGATGATAATTCTTATAAAAAAGACCTCAGGTTTGTATAGTTAAGAAAAATGCAACTTACCTTGAAAATTTATAATTTTTTTGTCATTTGAGGGGTTATTTTAACTTTTGCAGATGTGATATTCTCTGAACTGTTTTCCTTTTGTGTTCTTTTACTATATAAGCTTACTTTCTTTTTCAGGAATGTCAAGAATATACAGAAGCTCAGTCAAAAGGAATTGGAGCTTGGAGTCAGTCTGAAACATTCTTGGCATCAGCAGTACCGTGACAGTGCATGGGTGTTCATTGGAGGCTTGAACTATGATCTCACTGAAGGGGACATAATATGTGTCTTTTCACAATATGGAGAGGTACTATATATAATGAGTTGTTTCTACACAATATATAAACCTTCAGTCCTTTACAATAGGAATTACTTTCAGCACAGCTGGAAATGGCCGTTTAATTTAAAGTGATGAAGTACATAGTTAACTACCAACTACAGGTGGGAGTCTCGCCCACCCAGTCAGTATACACCCACTTTGCTTTTGGCCGTTGGCAAGGAAGGACGTGCGCTTTTCTCCTCTCTGCCTGCCATTTGACTTTGTTTATGTTTTAGCATGTTGACATTGCTGGTATATGAATATAACGTGTTATATAATATATGCAAATATAGCTCATTTTACTTTTGAGTTTACGCATTCAATATTTTGATATAGTGGTTCATACTGATATACGCAAACCCTTATGACTTTTATTAGCTGATGATGTGTCAAACTGGTTTGAATGTTTCTAAGGCAACGAGCTTAAAGTGGTTTTTCACCTTGCTTACATGTTATGCTCTATGACATTCATATGTTCTCTCGGGGAGAATTTTATTCCTTGGCTTTATGAAGTAAGGTTTGTGTGCTGAAAATTTCTTCAACATTTGTAATGTTTTAGTCTTTTCAGATGTTGTAGAGCTCGAGTGCCTGGGAGTAAGGGTTCTTTGGCTGGCAATACCTGCAGTTAGGAGAAATACAAATTACTTTAAAAATTTATGATTTTATTGATGGGCTGTTTACAATGGGATATTATTTTTATTGCTAGAAAGTTTATGGCTTACATTTTTAAGTGTGCTGCATATCAAAGATTCAGGGTAGACAGTGTGGCAGGTGTATCAGAAGAATTAGAGGTGGACTGCTGGTATCCATCAAGAATCAGCCCTGGGATCATTGATGTTTGTTATAGTAAAATATAGGAAGCTAGAAAGGAGTGCAGAAAAGAAGACCCCTGAGAGGTACTTTACACAGACAACCTGTTGTTAAAAGTAGAATTTAAGGAGGTGGCCTTGGAAATGTGTAAGACGAAGAATGAAACTTCAGGTCTGCTGCTCAGTCGTGCTGGACCCATGGGACAACCTAGATGTCTCTGCCTTTCCTCCGTTTTGTCTGATTCGCAGGGTGATCACCCCAAATCTCAGGATGATTCTGGTGGCTCCCAAATGGCCTTAGGCTCTTTGGTATCTCGACCTGCTAGCTCTTCTTTCTGAGGCACCAAGAGAGATTCCTCCTGGCCCAACTTGCTGTGTCAATCCCACGTCGAGCTGTATCACCTGACAGAGCAGTCCGTGTCTTCATGGCTGGCGGTTATCCACCATCTCCTGGGAGCAAGGGGTTTTTGCATTGTGCACTAACGGAGATGGCTGGATACCTCAGACAGTCCTCCTCAGTGGTATACCAGGGAAAGTGGTCCATCTTCTGTGGTTGGTGTCATGGACAGGGTATCTCTCCAGTCGGAGCTACTGTTCAGCAGGTCGCAGACTTCCTTGTCTTTCTTCGCCAAGAGAAGCTTCTCTCCATTTCAGCCATAAAAGGCTATAGGGCTGCAATCAGCCTAGTCTTGCAGCTGAAAGGGGTAGATATCGCCTCTTCTTTCGAGATATCTCTACTGATGAGAAGCTTTGAGAGGTCTTGCCAACCCAGGGACCTCAGACCCCCCGCGTGGGATGTGACTCTTGTTCTAAGGAGCCTGACTCTTGCACCGTACGAGCCTTTACGAGAGTCGTCAGACAGGGATCTGACCCTCAAGACCATTGTCTTGCTTGCCCTGGGATTGGTGAAGAGAGTTGGTGAACTTCACGGACTTTCCTTTGATGTTAAACACTCGAGGGGACAGGGTTCAGTTACGCTCTACTGTATTTCGTCCCGGGCTTCATAGCAAAGACTCAGAACCCATCAATCCCTGACGCTAAGTTCGCGTCCTTCACGATCCCCTCCCTATCAGACTTCTTAGGTAATGACCCAGACGAGATGCCACTGTGTCCTGTTAGAGTGCTGTGGCACTACCTAAAGAGAACTCGCCATCTCCTGCCTGAGTTTCGACGACTTTCGTTGGCGCTGGCTCGACCAAGAAAGAGGTGTCCAAGAACACGATTTCTTTCTGGCTTCATGAGACGATAAGGAGAGCATACTCTGCTGCTGGAGAAGATGCCACCGGTGTGCTCCACCCGAGAGCTCATGAAGTCGGCAGCATTGGTCTGTCCCTCGCATTCCAGAAGAACCTTTTGGTTCCACAAGTATTGAAGGCGGGGATGTGGTCCCAACAGACCAACTTAACTTCCTTTTACCTTCGGGATATTGCCCACACGTCCTTGGACACCTTTTCCTTGGTTGCTGTGGTGGCTGCTCAACAAGTTGTGTAGCTTATCCGGCTCCTCTAACAGGACAGGTTGCGTCTTGCCCGAGATGTATGGTTGTGGATGGGAGAATGATTGTGGAGTGACTGGCATCTCTTCATCCTGGCTCTCTTCCTATGGGCAGGGAGCGGACGTGCCATTACATGTTGGACCTGGCGATTGATGCAGGTAAGCATACAACTTGAGCTTCCATTCTATATCCTTTCAGGATCATAGAAGCAAACCCGCTCCTTCCTCTAGCAAGGGCGGGGAGGCGATCACGGCAATAAGACAAACCCAATGCTTGTATTTGCCTTACTGTCACCAACTTTCAAGGATCATCCTAGCCTACTTTGCTTGAACTGACGTTTTCCTCATTCATGCAAAGGGACCCAGAAGTCTGACAATTTTTCTCGCATTTCCTACAACCCAATCATTTTGTCAGAGGAAGTTTTTCCTTCCTTGCTCTATCGACCAGGAAGGGAATAGAGGGTGCAGTGAACTCCAGTCAGTTCATAGAGACTCACTCAGATTCCTCCCACCAACTAGTGAGTCTTCTTCATGTAAAGAACCGATGGTTTGTATATTGTGTCGGAACAAATCACACTTTTGTAAAGTAAATTGTATTTTTCCTAACTATACAAACCTGAGGTCCTTTACATTACATTTTCATGCCTACCCTCATGCCACCCCTCTCTGACACCTGTGCCGAAAGGCAAATTGGAATGTTTACATCTGGGCAGGTGGGACTCCTGCCTCCCGGATGGTAGTTAACTGCCTAACCACCTTGTTCGAAAGTAATTCCTAATAAAGAACCTCAAGTTTGTACAGTTACGAAAAATACAATTTACTTTAAAAAATTGTGATTTTACCTGTAAGGATCCTTAGAGTCCTTTTTTCCCTGTAAGGATCCTCCGACAACAGTACTTGCCAGTAAGGATCACACAACAGGCAGGAATGTCAAGAAGCATTTTTCCCCTCATTAAAAAGCTTTTAGTTTGCTTGGCTGAACATTGTTTTCATGGCTGCACTAACCCACCATCCTCATTCAGTATTAGTAGGTAAGTTTCATTCCAAATAATAAAAATGTTTATGAAAAATTTATTATTTGGATACTTACCTATTGTATGGTTAAAGTGGAAACCCACCTAGCCTCCCCACATCTTAGTGGGTGGTCATGAAGAGTTCTGACAAGGACATAAACATTCCAGCACCACTTGGTGGGAAACAGGTGATTAGAGAGACAGTCCTAGTTGGTTAGCCAAGTGTTGTTGTATTTTGAATGCCAATCACCTAATTACACAAAGAGATAAGCTAACTTTAACAGTAGGTTGTTCAGTCACACTGGTTTGATAAAATGATTTTGTTAATGACTAAAACATATCACAGACAAAACTAAGAGTTGCATAAGTGTCATTTGTGTTTAACCTCAGAGAAAAGTGCTGGTGCAATGTGTGTTACATGTAATTACAGAACATACAGTTAGTGTACTTTTACAAGATGTGATACCCACTCATAATGTTACTGCGCTTTTCAAAGATGTGATACCCGTGTAGAAAGTGTTTGTTTAATTTTTTAAGTATCTTATGAGTTTTCATGCTTTTAAGTGTAAAATTGGTATGGAAAATTTGCGTTACAGTCCAATACTGTATTTTTCATGCGTGTATGTATCTCTCTCTTCTCTCTCTCTCTCTCTCTCTCTCTCTCTCTCTCTCTCTCTCTCTCTCTCTCTCTCTCTCTCTCTCTCTCTCTCGTTTGTAGTTAGTGCTCACACATACTTTTATAACTTATTATTTCTCTGTACATCTTTACCTGTTTTCTTTATTTTACTGAGTTGTATGCCTTCTTATAACTTTTACTTGTTTTCTTTATTTTACTGAGTTGTATGCCTTCTTATAACTTTTACCTGTTTTCTTTATTTTACTGAGTTGTATGCCTTCTTATAACTTTGACTTATGAAGTTTACTTAGTGACGTAAAGAAAATATCTTTTACTTTGTGAGGGAAAAAGAAAGTGGCATTCCATGAATTAGGGATAACATTAGTACAGTATACATACGTACCTACTGTAAATGCACTAGTGTGGCAAATATAGTACCCTTTACGACACTGTACTTTATTTTTACGTCAACCATTTATTTCTTTTTTAAGGGTAATTTATTAAACTAACTTTTAAATGAAATTACAGTAACTTTAATTTCATTTAAAAATTAGCTTAATACTTTGGGACATGATTAGGGTCGTATTTAGTGTTTAAACTCTAGAAATAAACATTTATTAGTATTTTTAGTGACCGTACAAAACTTAGCGAATCCTCGCCTTGCGCTAGGGGTTCTGGAACCAAACCTCGCTTAAGTTCAAGGTATTACTGTATCCAGATAATTTTATCATAAAAATTTTCATTATGCTATACATAAGTTTGCTTGATGGCAGACATACAGTAATTAACTAGAAATCTGGTATGCAAAGATTGCCATTATTAGACTGCATATGCTCAGCTGACTTCCATAGTTGGGCAACTTAATGTAATTTAGGGTGTTTCTAGGTACAACATTTCTAAGTTTTTATCATAAATTCTGAAACATAATGACAACAAAAAATGTTTAGATACTATATACAGGTATATTTACATGAAATACTGTCGTTTAACAGGACCACTGATATATTTGTAGTCTTACTGAACTGGCACAGTGGATTGTTCTCATGTGAAAACTGAAAATTGGAGCAAGATGAAGCTAAAAGTGTCGGAATGAAACCGAAGGTAAATAGTTAAAAAATCCAAGGCAGAAAGGACATTTCACAAAGGCAGAGTGGAACATTGCTAAGAATCTTTAACTTTGTGCAGAGAGCAGTGCACAAAGCATACTGTAGACATTAATCCCCTGTATGCAGTGGCATCACTATGGGGGGTGCCAGGTGGGGCCCGGGTCCCCCAATCAGATGCTTGGCTCCCCCACTGGCCCTCAGTTGAAATATTTCAAATACTTTCTCAGCTAAACTTTTAGCTGGGAAAGTATTTTAAATATTTTTAGTTTATTAACAGTTGTGCCGTATCTCCAATGACATTATTACCTTTACAACTTATATAGAGCTGAGAAATGAATGGATGTAGTTATAGGTTTTTGTTCATGATATTTTGATCCAGTTAAATGTTATCAGCTTATGTATGAAGTGATTGAAAATATAGTTACAGTTTTGAATAAGTGCAATGCAATTTGCTACTGCTGCTTAGAGTCAATTTCCAGGGAGAGGAGATTAAGAGGGAATGGGAAAGGTTGAAATTTTGAAGGTATTTTGGAGGGTCATAAGTCTTTTGTGTTATTGATGTTATGCACTGTTTTGATATACTGTACTGTATTTACATGTCAAGGATATTACACTATACAGTACAGTAGTTGAAAATTAAAACTTTATAATAGAAATTAGGCTAGTGTTGAATATAAGGTTGTGAGGAAATTTACATTAGAGTATTTGATACATTTGCATATAATTTCAAATACAGGTTTACTAATTACTACTATTATTTTCCTTCATTCACATGGATATATACATTCAAGACTATTATTTTCCATAATTCACATGGATATATACATTCGAGAATAGTATTTTACTAATTACAGAATTGGTACATTAGTTTTGTGTAATATTCTTTAGGTCCCCCAAAAAATATCTTGGCCCCACTTAGCCCCCCCCCCCCACTGATGGAATGCCAGCTATGCCACTGCCCATACGGGACCTTCAATGCAAAAGGATGGAGAAGTGCCCAAGAAATCGGTAGTTAGGTCCAGTGAATTTGAGTTTCATTGGCCTTTCATCCCCATATATACTTTCTTTTCTCAAGGGTGTATTGATGAACAACTAGATAACTCTTGCTAGCTCTTTTTGAATACTGTGTCTTATATACAGTAAAATTGATGATTCAGCCTCAGACCGAAGATAAAAAAATTCATATATATTTAGTAGAGAACAAAGTTTTTGGCTGGATGAAATTGCCTCCTCTATATAGAGCTGATACCTTAGGGCTGTTACTAAAACCTCAGTTGCATTTCTGAAAATTATCACCCTACCACATTCTGGTTGTAGCGAAAACTTTTAGAACAGTGTTACAGTATGCTAGGCATAAACGAGGTAGGTGCTGGGGAAATTGCAGGAATGTTATCCAAATCTATGAGTTTCAAATCGTGAAAGTTTCTCTCTCTCTCTCTATATCTCTCTTATTTTGATGTTAGTACTGTATAATCTTAATTAAGACTCTGAGTTAGGAAAATACACTATCCAAGATTTTAATTTAGGAAAGTATCCCAGTGTTTTCGTAAAATACCTCTACTAAGATCATTTTTATTTTGATTACTTACTAACTTGACAGTATAGCAGTTACTAGTAGTTGCTCTTGGCCCTGTTGTTCAATAGTGAAATTGCATCATTACTGTATATAGTAAAAAACATATGTCCAGTACCTTTTCAGTGTATCCTTACTTCCAGATTGTTAATGTCAACCTTGTGAGGGATAAAAAGACAGGGAAAAGCAAGGGCTTTGCGTTCTTGTGTTATGAGGATCAGAGGTCCACAATACTGGCAGTTGATAACTTGAATGGTATCAAAGTAAGTTTTAATCATTTGAATTTTTATTATCAATTTGTGTTCTTGCTATAAACAATTATGTACATGCCTGTATGATAGAAAATTTTCCAAAACCTCAAGGTAGACAACAGGATAATACTTTATACAGTATTATATTTTTTTCTACACAAATACAAACCGTTTGTCTTTACATAGGGATTTAGCTTGCGAATGCAAGCTGGAACGGCCATTTAACTTTCGAACAAAGTCATTAACTACCGATGGTAGGGGGGGAAGCCTGCCCACTCATTGGTCTGCTTTCCACTTTGCTTTCAGCCGCCTTCATGTGCAGATGTCTTATGTGCTGTCTGCCCGACTGCCATTTGCTTTCTTTCATTTTTCTTGAAATATATGTAGACTGTATTGTTTCTATTTTAATTTTATAATGCAAACTCCTAATTTACAACTGCCTGTAGAAAGGAAACCTGTAAACCTTATGCACTGCCCAGGGAGGGACAGGCCTTGCTATCAGTTGCTCTCCTCTTATGAGGTTGGCCTTCATACCTTATGTATCTCATGCCAAAGGCTTGATTTCAGCCAATCTAGCCCTTGTTCCAAGTACTGGGTCTGGCCATCTGAACAGTGGGTGAAGTTTGCTAGGAAAAAGAAGCCACAGAAGAAAGTTTCTCTGGTGTCATCAGAGTGCAATACACTGCCAGTGACACCGAAGACTGCCTGGTTCCTCCTTGGCCCCAGCTAAACTCCCACCTGCTGTTACCCCTCCTAAGGGAGCGGTTTCCCCTTCGCCAACTCCTGCTTCTTCATCAGGAATTTTTCAGTGTCTTCTATTCTCGAGGCAGCTACTTGGAAGTCAGTCTCAGTGTTTACTTCCTTTAACTAAAGAGACGTTCAAATTGCCTCGTCGGAGGGTTATTCACTCAGTCCGTGTGTAGCAGCTAACTCTATTATCTAGGGTGCGTTCATTTAGCTGAGGTGGTATTCTCTTAGTGAGGAAGTTCTTAGGTTAACCAGATAGAGGAATTACTTTTAGTCTTTAGAATCCTAGGCATCAGCAATAGTATAATCACATGAACTTAGGTTTAGTACATTTTAAGTATCTTAGCCTTTGATATTTTCCCTATGAGAGTCCAAGGGGGTTCTCTAGTAGGCTAGGCTCATTCGTCGGCGCTGAGATACTTCTTCGCTCGTCGATTGTCAATTCGTCGGCCCGTATCCGCAACCTGGTTGGGTTACCTGGAGGATCAGCAGCTCGGCACACTACCTCATTCCCTTCCATGCATGAGAGGCTCTGAATAGCCACATAGGAGGTTCATCATACTCCTCCATACATGAGAGGTTCTGAAGAGCCACATGGGAGGTCGACGGACTGAGACAGTAATGACCTGACTGACGATCAAAGAACTCTCCAGCATGTCTCTTCACTGAAAGCATTGATTGATATGGTGAGTGTATGGCTAAACAGATATCCTCTGCAGAGCAGATCGGTGAGCTACCATCTCTGCGGTTGTAAAAAGGCTGCTTGCCACAATCTAGATGGGTCCCCCAGAGGGACAGCGGCTCTGCACTCTGCTTCATTCCC
The DNA here is from genome assembly GCF_040412425.1 of Macrobrachium rosenbergii. NCBI lineage: Eukaryota > Metazoa > Arthropoda > Malacostraca > Decapoda > Palaemonidae > Macrobrachium > Macrobrachium rosenbergii. Next base: position 14,924,491 of record NC_089783.1, on the reverse strand, counting down.
CTCTATATATGAGAGGCTCTGAATAGCCACATGGAAGGCTCATCGCACTCCTCCATACATGAGAGGTTCTGAAGAGCCACATGGGAGGTCGACGGACCAAGACAGTACTGACCTGACTGTCGATCAAAGTACTCTCCAGCATGTCTCTTCGCTGAAAGCATTGGTTGATATGGAGACATACATTTACACATACATATACACATAGTAGGTTGATAATGAGTTAACTGCTAATTCTTCGTTGACAGGTCGGGCTGAATTAGATTGATCCCACCTCCATTAAAATTTTGTTAATCGGGGTAATTCAGGTATTCAGGGAGTGTATTGCAATATGAAGTTTTCATAATAAAACTAATATTGTAATACTTATCTGAACACCTGAGTGATTCCCACCTTCCTCCCCACTTCAATTTTTAATAGTGAGTGACTCAATTGAGAATGCCGGCCTCTGTCGGCCGGTATTTGCAGCAGTGTTGTCAGTACCTCAGGTAACTCATTTGACAAGATTTTACCTGTAGCGTTGGTAACACTGACAGTTAATTACCCACTTTGTGGGTAGAATTATGGGGATATAGTTCAGGCTGGTCAGTGACCAGGGCTAATTCAGTTGTTTAGGCAAGTGTTACAATGTTAGTTTTATTATGAAAACTTCATTTTTGATTCAAAACTAACATATTAAGTTGGATCCTAAGACGTGCACTGAACTCCGAAAGATGACATATGACTAATATGTGTAGGTACAATACCTTCGGTACAGTTCCTTCTTACTTGATTTTGTTATTCTTCATTCATAGAACTGTTATCTACTTCTGTCACTTTCAGTAATAAGTAGATATTTTGCTATCAAAGACAAGGGGTTGTTTCATGTGAACCCATGAAGCATTATGTAAGTTTTATGTTTTGAATATACACTGACAAACTGTTGCCTTATTTTGAGGTCTGCTTTTCTCTCCATTCCAATTTGCTCAAAGTGCCTCTTATTTGTTGCAAATCTTTGTACTGATAGGGTTAAGTTAAAGATTTAGGGGTCATCCCTCCTATGGAAGGGATTTCTTTACCTCCATGGGGAGTGAGATCATCTTTTTCAATAAATGCATATCCTGTTGCTCAATTTGAATGGATAGTAAGTTGTATGTATGAAACTATAAAAGTTTAAAATTAATTGAAATTGAATAATTTGAAGTTGAAATGTAATAGTATTTTTATTGAACCCATCCTTAATCTGTATAGCCAGAACTGAAGTTTCTTTTCATTTTCAGCTGGTGGGCCGCATCATTAGGGTTGATCATGTGGAGGAGTACAAAGTTCCAAAAATGTCTGAGAATATGTCAGTGGAACAACAGCAGTTAATTTTAGAAGGATGTGCTCCACAAACTGTACCAGTAAATGCAGATGAAGCATCACCATCTTCATTTGGTATGTAAAATTTAAACATTTGAAATGTGTTATCTTCATGATTTGTTAAAAAAAAATATTTACTGGGAAAAATTAAATGTTTTAGTGGCTATATTGCTAATACTTAAATGCCTGTTAATGAATATTTCATGGTAGGGCATGAAATAAATCAGGTTTTGACATAGGAAAGACCTGTTTTTGGTAGCCACTGTGAGTCCTCAAAGAGTTATAGTCTCATGGTCCCCCAGGGCTCCATAAGACTGACTAACCAATCCCCAAGAATTCTCTTATAGTTGGTCTCAGCCAGATTGGTGCTTGTTGGCATAGTGATAGAATATAAAGGACTCAAAATCAGAGAGCTCTGTCTCCTGTTCCTAGCAGCTGCCTTGGTTTTTCCTTCATCACACTGACACAGATATGACAACAGTGTGTATTTTGGTCAGCTTCATTACACACCAGGTTATACAAGATAAATGTTCACCCCAAACCAATACCATTTCATCAAGGAAAGTGGGTGGGTGTGAGGAATCACAGTGGCTACCAAAAATAGGTTTTTCATATGTCAAAACCTGTTGTTTTATAGTGTAGCCGTTGCTTGTCCTCAAAGGAGCTTTCAAAAGAAATTGACAGGTGATGGAATGGCATAGCTCCAAATAAATCCCAACAACCCAGATAAAATTTTGTCCAAAGTATAGTCACAGGTTATCAACCATTTTCTTTGTTCATGATACCCATTAGGGTTTGATAATAAAGAACAGGAAACAACACATGAACCTATACAGGTATATATATTATTCTTTGAGGTTCTAAGTTGACTTACCTAATTATGGCTGTGGTATTATTGCACCTTCCCCAGCAGTATCTCAGCATGACTGCACTTTCATGGCAGTAATGTTTCAGAAATTTTTTATTCAGGGTACAGTCACAGGTTATCAGCTGTTTTCTTTATTCCGGACACCCATTAGGGTTCGGCAATAAAGAACAGGAAAACACATATATGTATTAATCCCTTGTGGTTCTAGTGTGACTCACCTAATTATGTTGGGTCTGGCTCTGGGATTATTACGCCTTACCCAGTTCAGGAGTACTGCCTCTGATAACCAACCCTTACACTCAAGAGGTATGACTTAGAGAAAGTGTGAGGGACGTGCCTTTTTGATAAGGGACACTACAATAATGCTCAGCCCATGTAGAGAGAGTGGTTTGTTTGTGCTTGGGTGTAGGAAAAAGAGGACCATCTAGGATGTCTGAATGCTTGGACCAGGCATAATGTTTTATCCAGAATACAGAGGTCCCTTATCAGAAAAGGGGATTTTTCCTTTAAAATGTCCTCGTTCTTGGCCAGGAATGGTAGGCCTGGAGACGACAGTAAATGACAACCAGGTGTGTGAATGATGAAACATTGTTCCCACATAAGAGAGGCCAGTTCGCTAATCCAAGCTCCTGATGCCACAGGTGTCAAGAAGACTGCCTTTTGGAGCATATGAGTTGTAGTTGTATTGTGCCCACTGAATTGAGGGAATGACAGAAGTCTAAGCTTTATTCAGGGACCAGGTTATGGAAGCCCTGCAGGAACTGGCCTTTGCAGTGCAAAAGACTGGAGAAGAAAAATAATTTCTATATTAGATTAAATTCCAAAAGTGTAAAGCAAGGGTTCTGACAATGCTGCCTTGTATGCCAAGATACTTATAACAGCAAGGCATTTGACCTCAAAAGAATATAATAGTAACATGTAAGACTGTTTCATCAGATTTCTACTGGGCTGTGAGCGGACTGATGTTAGATAGATGAAGTCCGTAGTTTTTGCACTAGGTACCTAGCAGTTTAAGTTAAATAATCATCAGGGTAGACTAGATTTAAAAATCTACACATGAACATCATGACTTAGAAAGGAGGATGCACAGATGACTTTCCCTCCTCCTGTCTGGGATAGAACAGCAAATGGTAATGGAATCGCTTCTCCCACTTCTTGTTGAAGCAAAAAGAACCAATGACTGTTTGTCTAATTTGGAGCCACTTGGTAAGCGGTTTTATTGAAAGCTAATAGATTATTCAAAGCCTTTGAAATCTGGGACAGTCTTGTAAGAATGCATCTCTTGCTATTGCCTGAGTATCCATGTTCAGAGACACGCACACTGGAAGTTGATGGTTCTTGCATGTGGCAAACAGGTCCATTTACAGATGTAAAAGCATGTTGGCAATTACCAACTTGAGAGGGGCTGAGCATGAGCCCAACCCCATGATGCAAGACATTGCAGTTATATTGTCTAGGGCTGACAAAACTAAGTAAAAGAACACCAGTAACAATGAACACAATCAGTATGTCTGTAAATTAACCCCTTCTGTATGAGCTTACCGATGAGCGGTAATAGTGTAAAATGAGTTTTTTATCTTTTATTTTTGTCTGAAAATGCAGTCATTTCCAGTGATATAACTTTATACTTGAATGTATAGAGATTAGTTGGAATGATAAATATTGTAATGAAAATGATCATCCACATATAGCCTAATCATATATATACATATTATTTATATGTTTATTCATATAAAGGTAACATAAAATTTCAGGCAGACATGGGTCTTACAGACCCAAGTAACACAGCATTTTAGGTAGACGCGGGTCTCACAGACCCAAACATACTTGTACTGATAAAATGGAGAGAGACCTTGAAGTAACTCCCTCACTCCCTGCATGGGACCTTTAAGTAACTCCCTCAACCCCAGCATGGATGCACAAAGTTAGGAAGCTACTGGGAAGACCAGGTCTCCCAGGGAAGTAGAAGTTACTGAACTAGAAGTTTTACTAGGGAGGGTGGTCTCTCAGACCCAGGTCTACCTGAGCCGGGTTAAACAGACCAGTGTGGTTTACAGATTCAAAAGCCCAGTCTGTGGATGCCCTGGTCCGTATGTTGTTATGGCCACCATGAAACTGGCAAAGGTGGTCTCCTGTTATGCTGAAGAAGGCACCCTAAAAAACCATACGAGAGGGGCACACCATACTAACACCACAAGGAGTACGTTAGTGGGAAACACGGAAGTAATTGGAAAGGCCCCTCTTTATATACCACCCAAGAAGTGGCCCTCCTGTCTACCAACATTCACGAAACAAATAGACCTGCGCCATGCACCGAGAGAAACAACATTCCTGAATGGCAAATACAAAATAATGTCTGAAGTTCTGTGAGCTGCCTAGCAGCCAATCAAAATATTCACCAGGTAATATCAGCTAATGATGTCATACACCAACCCTGCCACTCGGCAATACCAGCTAATGATTTCATACACCAACCCTGCCACTCAGCAAGGTTGTAGCATAAGACCACCACCCATAAATTTTTGGCTTATGAGGACACCTCACCAGCCAATCCCGTATATAACAAGCAGGACTCACCACAGATGACAATCTACTCTGCCTTTTGGCGTGAATATGCTCAGTGGAGCCTGAGCAGAACATGGCCTAGAACAATATTGACAATGATTTTCTCTTGAAGGAGGGCAACTCCACTGAAGGTGGACTCCTTATTCCAGTTACCATTGTAACTCTGATACAGAATATTTTTCCTTAAAAAAAGGTATCCTAGTTTACAACCAGTTGCGTCGCAAAAGAATGAACATTGGCAAGTTTCTGGCAAGAGTTTATTAACCCCAAAAAATAATTACAATTTTAGATAGAGAAAACTCTGCATATAAGTTGAATGCAGCAGATGCAGCTATCGTTTTCAACCCTGCATGCTTAAAAGAAGTTCTTCTATTTGAATATATTATTATTATTATTATTAAAGTAGTTTAATCAGACTGCAGACATTTTCAAGATGTGGAGTATGTAGAGCAGTGATTCTCAAACTGGGTGCCGTGGCACCCTGGGGGTGCCACAGACATTGCCTAGGGGTGCCGCAAGATTGTCATGAATTTTGTCTTTGCTAGATCATCTCAATGAAAATTTGTAAAAAAAAAAAAAGTTTGCAGAAGTCTTCACATAATTATTATTAGTGTCTACTGTAATCATGCTTATCTAATTCTGCTGATGTGCTCTTGTTTGCACAGTACATTTCTGCATGTACGGTGAGCTGATTTTGAGTATGGATAATAATTTTATTAGTTAAATAAGAAGTTAATTCATGCAATATGGTGGGATGGTGAAGAAGGGGTGCCACGGTAATTATTACATTAGTTAGGGTGCCATCACTAAAAAAAGATTGAGAACCACTGATGTAGAGTATTAGAAAATAGTAAAAGTAAAAAAAAAAAAAAACAATCTGGGAGTAAGAGCGGTTTAGATTGTCATTATTGTGAAAAGCTTTACCTCTACTTTTCCATTCCAGAAAGAACTGTCAACACAGAAAAGGTAAAAAGTCACAAGGTCAAGAAAGAAAAATCAAAGAAGAAACAAAAGAGACAAGAATCATCCTCTTCAGGTAACAGTTCACTGTCGTCGTCATCATCATCATCAAATGAGGATTCAGATAGTGATTCATATAAGAAGCAAAAGAAAAAACAAAAGCACAGAAGAGATTCTTCTTCTGGGGACAGTGATAGCATTCATAGAGCTGAAAGAAAGAAAAAGAGGAAACACAAGGCAAAATTCTCTACTCATGACAATAACACTATTAAAATAAAAGAAGAGAAAAAGGATCTAGGTTATGAGAAATATGAATCAACCTCTTATGCCCATGCAAACCAGAATTTTACCGATAGGAAGAGATATCACGATAAAGGGGAGCATGGTGTGAACAGAAATAACTTTGAAAGAGACTTGTCAAATTACAGTTATAAAGGTGACAGTGAAAGAGCTAGAGGACAGATGTATGGGAATAGCAGAAAGCCAAAGGAGTTCCAAAGTAGGGATGAATATCACAAAGATAGAAAAAGTAAATATTACAATGACTACAAAAGAGATAAGGAACAAAGTAGGAGCAGAGAGCAATACAAAAGTCGTTATTGAACTTACTGAAAGTTATTTTGGGGCACATATATTTTATAAAATATGAGTTTTCTTAGCAAAGTCATTGTGATTAAAGTATTATGGGCAGTATTGTACTGCATTTATTTGATGTTTAATTCCCACAGGGAGATGACGTCTCAAAATTAGACTCAGATGTATTTGCAAGTACAGTAAAAGTAATTTAAATATATCAATACTTTTTACTGCAGATACGATGTTTTATTCACCTCAGAAAATTCTTGCTTTCATTAGTTACTGTCATATACTGTAATGAACTTTTCATTTCCTGATGATTGTTATAACATTGCATACAAAGGTAATGGCTGATACCCTTGCAAGACATAGTTTGCCTATTAGTAGGTACAATATGCAATACATTTCCTTCACCTTCCTGAAGAAGGAAATTGTTCAGCATTTGCCTAACACAGCTGCTCACTGCATTAATGGCAAGTTACAGCAGCTATATTAGCTGTTTTGTTAACATGCACAACAGTATTTTCTTGCAATTTAAAATATTCTTTAGCATTTTTTATCAGTAATGTTCCCTAAAGGGGGTCCCATCAACATGCCTTGGGTAGCTTACTGTAGGTAGTGGTCTATTCCCAGATTGCTGTGCAACTACAACTAACTTTCTTGTTCAAATTTCCAACTCCCATTTAACAAGCAATTTTTTGGGCCACCCCTATTAGTCTATAAATGGCTTTGAAAACTGACTAAACTAAACTATCCTGGAGTAATAACAAATAATGATAAGTAAATACTCATTGGATTTGCTATAGGCATATTTTTCTAATGAGAGTTTTAAGTTTGACATTTTCACTGTTACATGTCCCCTGACGTTACTGTATATTTGTATTTAAAATCTAACGAAATTATAAATGTTACAATGTAAACTTAAATTTTATTTTGCCAACTTACTCATAAAAAACACATAGGCAGCAGACATATTTATAATAACATTTCCCATATAAATTAGAGTATGGGGTGCCATGTATAGTAAAAAAAAAATATCAAACTACTGCAACCTTGTCCCCAACCACCTTAGCCTAACGTTGCAACTTTCATAACCTACTGTATATAAACGAACTAACTCTCTTAACCATAGAAACCATAAGATACGTTAACTGTAAAAAGAGCTAAAACTTAATGCTCATAGGGCTTGTCTGTCAAATAAGATTGAAGCTGAATTTAGAAGGTGAAAGGACAAAAGTGTAACAATTTATCACTCCAAAAATTACACAACATAAGAGACAATGACAAGAAATAGTAAAAATGAATAAAACCATAAAAATGGATACAAAGGACACAAAGGTATTAATGGTGTAAAGCTGTCAAGCCACCATGAATACATGAGGATCTGTAGTAATTTTAAGGCCCATACAAGCACTTGCAATCACCATCCTGAGCAGTCTTAACACTGACTTGGTTTTTTTAATAAGATACACAGAATGGTAAAATCAATTATTCACTGTAAACCCTGAAATGGACCAATTTTTATAGCATTTTGATGAAATACCAAATAATGTAGGCTTTAATTAGTACATCATTATGAAATGTTTTTATATAAAAATAGTAGCCTAAAGACATTACAAGATTGTGCCATATATTTTACACAAAACCTTAAACATAACTGAAATACAGTAATTTAGTATTTCAAAAACTCACTGTACAATTTATACATTTTCAGGGTTTACTACTACTGAGGGCAAACTTTATGATAAGCTTCAATGTGCAATTAGGAATTTGTGCAACTATTTCCCATTCCATCACAGTGCCCAATTTATGGCATATAACTCACATCGAAGGACATATAGCGTAAAAAAACAATGTATGCTATATGGCTCCTACACAATCTCAGTATCTCTGTAAACTAACTGGAATGACCAAAGATAACATACATACTGCTCATACTAATTTAAGTAAAATATGAAAAAAAATTATATAGACAGAGGATGAATAACACAAAAACAACAGGAATGTGAAGTGTTCTCATAATAATACAACTAAAAATACATTTTAGTACAAACCCATTACTTTGGCATATCCCTTCACTATGCAAATTCCAAGACACTCCACAAAGATGTGTCATCCCATTTCCAGCTAGTGGCTCATGGACCTTGGTTTCACAAATGGCCAACGAAAACAGTGTGGTTAAAATCAGCTTGAAAAACCTAGGGGTAGGGAGGAGGCAGTCCTTGCTTTAATTATGGGTTTCCATTCAAAACACCTTGTTTTTAAAAAATCTATATCTTTTTCACAACATACCCATTACTTTACTGTAACATGAATAGCTACCTAGAGAGGAGATCCTAAAGCCACGGCCTCAGTGAACCGGAGGCAAACTTCCAGAGTAAGGATGATAATGTATCCCAAAATTCTGATATTAACAATAGGTCATACCTAGGGCTTCTGGTAATAAGAATACAAACACTTGTCGATCCATCACAGCATAAAGACTAATATCCAAAAATTCTATACCAGTCCTGATGGAATTGGAGGAAAGGAAGAGGGATTATGAGGACAAAGATGATGATCTTTCACACAATGCACCCTGTCAGGAATTTATAAAATCATTGGCTAAACAGAGAATGTACTGAATGATTTGTGGAATAAATCACAAAACTTTGGAAGAATACCAATTTCTAGGAACATGGATATGCAATGGAACTAATATCAAGGTTTTTCCTGAACAGGAAGTCTTGTCCTTCTGAATTACCCAAAAAGATATATATATTATAATAGTTTTGGCCACTTCTTTCTCAACTGCCTCAGTTGATAAAAGCAAACACAAACACCCCCTTTCTGAAGACCTTCATCTTCCAAAGTTACTCCCTTATGGCTCTGACAATCCTAAGGCCTTTCTAATTTCTTGCAAGAGATGCTAAAGAAAGAATGAAAAATGAGAAAGAAAGCAGGAGATGCTAAAAAAGGAAGAGAAAATATGAATGAAATATAGGCCTGAAAAGTTGTCTGCATCTTGGCAACAAAATTTGAACCATACCATAAACCAATGTTTATCAAATTCCCTGTATACATAACTTAAGTGTATGGATCTCACATGCCAAACAGAGGCAAAGACATAAAAACTAAGACTTCTGAGTAAGATCCTTCCAGGGAGCTTGATTCGCAGCTCATGAAGTAGACCCACCAGGTCCTTAAGAACTAAGGAATCATCCCAACGTGGTATCATACCACCTTTCCCTCTTCCTTCAGAGTGTACCTGCTACAAAGGTTAACAAGGCTGCAGGTAAGACTGAGGCCTACTGATCCAACAGTTTCAGTTTAGCATTCTTATTTCTGTTCACACTATCTGTGATCAGGTAAAACACATATTTTGTGAAACATGACTAACTAAAGCTTAGACATATTTCAAGTTTCCTTGCATTTTTTGGACACTTCCAACTGAAGACAAGAACACTGTAAGGAATAGGTTCTTACAATAAGCCTAAGATAACAGCAGCAGTAAATGCCTTTGTTTAGCATTGCTGTTTACAGTGAAGGGCTTCTCCACTAATAATAATAATAATAATAATAATAATAAATTAAATATCCTATTACAGTTTTTTCTTACTTCTCAATCCAGCTCAATGGCCCTTATTACAGGAAATGATTGCAAGAACTTTATGCAATTAAAAAAAATTTTCAAGGAAAGAATGCAAGTGATACGCATATGAATAAACTGGGTTTAATGTATTCCATATAATCATAAAATCTTTATTTTTACCATATGAAACAACTCTTTTAAAAAAACTAATAATCATAACTTTAAACAATATACAGTTGAATGTGTAAAAAATCTTGTAAACATCTATAGCATTGACAATCTGAACATGGACTTCATCCTCAAATCTTGAATTGCAGCCAAAACTATACTAGGTACAGTTATAACTATTCCTATCATTACATATTTATTTCATCACAGTACAGTACACATTTCCATAGAGGTAATACAGTTAAATGGTCTCTCTGCCAGAATATCTGAACTTTGAATGGATTGGGCACATGTAATATTTTGCTTCTTTTAGTTTACTCCCTTTCATATTTGTGTAATTCTCTATAAATGCACTGATGTATATGAAATTTTGATGCCATCTATGTGCAAAAACATTACCAATAATATGAGTCCTTTAAAACTATAATATTGGTTTTGTCTTCAACTAAAATGCAACAAATGAGCTTTAAGAAAGTACATCCAACCGGGATTAAAAGAGAAACTGTATTTCCAAAAAGTTTTCTTTCCTGAGATATATAAAAATCAAGGTGCAAAATTGTGGTGCCACCAAATCTTTTATTTCTGGTTACAAACATTAAAACTTTAAAACAGAAACCCAAGGCTACTTAAGACAGTTATTGCAAACCCTAACAGGATGGTCCCATCCCCTTTCCCTCACAGGTCTCGAAGAAGGAGAGCATTTGTCACAAACACCCTTTCCACATGCCCGGCAATGGTGCAATGTAAGTCTAGGTCCAAATTCCATGTTACATACAGAGCAATTTGTGATAAGTTCATCTGGCACCCAGTAAGTTGGCCTAGTACTGTCCTTTAAAAAATCTGAAAAGATAAGCAGTGTAATAATGAAAAAAATTCATTCTTACAATAATTATCTGAATATCTCAGTCATTTTCATTAAATACAGGCAAAGTACATACATTTTTATTAAAACATTTCAACTCTTACACAAAACTGATGCTGGTCTAGAAGATACCAGGCAGCTTGGGAGGACCTGAGGCCTCATTACAGTCCAAAGTAACCAAAAAATTAAAAACTGATTACTGTATATGATCAAGCCCTCACTCTTATTCAGAATTCAGCTACTAGAAGAGAGCCTTCAGGTATTGGAAAATATGTAACAAAATATACAAAACAGAAAAATCTTGGAACGAGGGTGGAGACCCATTAGTTTTATATGCCTGACATATGAGTGCGTCCCATTTAAATGGATTTTTTTTTACATAAGAACAATAAACTCCAATGAGGAATGTACTCACATACTGTAATTACCATGTACTCAACTGAAATTCCTTGAGAGCCACAGAATACGACTCATACTCAATCAGAAGGACTAGTTGGTCAGGGTCCATTCAGCTTTGAAACAAGCATCAAAATGTATCAAAACATATCTTATAATGTCATTGAATTGTTTTCACAGATGAGATTCCAGGAGAGATTACACGTAAATTCACCTGTTAAGTGCCTTCAGAATTGGCACTTTGAAGCTAAGATAGGATTCCCAAGCTCCATCAAAACTGGGCAATACTACTGAAGTCAAATATCAGTGAACTCTTGACTTGCCAGTCTGCAAGTAAATGGAATGATTCCATCAAATGGTTACAAGAGAAGATGCATGCCACCTAACTGAAAAACTTGAACAGATTACGAAGTAACATTTATGTTACAAACTGTCCAGCCATGCTGGTCACAAATTTTCTTGGCCATCTCAGTGTGAGCAACTAGATGGAGCTACAGCTGGTCCAGTACATATTTAAAAATTTTATTCCCTTATGCTACAAACCTGTCATTGCCACTAGTGACGGGAGCAGTGTTCTATTACTTGTGTAACTGGCTAATTTTATCCCTTTTATATTTGTACTTCAATTTTTTATTTTCATTACTGTTATATTACACTGTACTATTATGTTACTATAATGTTGTTTTATAGTAGAGTGATAAAATATGCAAATAATACAGTATGTAGGTAATTATTCAAATTATGAATCATGTAGTTTTCATTGGTGATTCATTTCAATGTGATACTTCTCAAATCAAGGAGTAAAGTAATACTATTTTTGCAATTCAGTTTCAGAGTCCCTTATTACAAACCTTGAACTCTCACTCTTGGCCAAATATTTCATGTGAAATAACCTCTCAAAAAAATTTTTTTTTTTAAATTGACTTGGCATTCTGTAGAAAACGTGGATTTCTTATCTCCAATAAAAGTTTCAGAGCACCAATTTTTTACAAACTGAATCATCAATGATCATCCATTCACGACTTTTATCACGATTTCTTTGTTTACTATCACTATGATATAATAAACACCACTATATTCACTACTGTCACTATCAGAACTATCTGATAGTTCAGGTCTACTACTATCATTGTCATTTCCAAATAAAAGCCTCTGTACTACTTCATCATCAAGAAAAACCCTCCTCCCTCCATAGCATTTTGATGGTTACAGAAGGTCTAACCCTTGTCCTGAGATTATCCTGTAAGCTGGAAATCCAATGCAAATGGATGGGTCTTAAGGTGGTGCAGTACTTCAAAATTTTGATGATATTGGATGAAGGCATATGCAGCATTTTTTTTAACAGTTAGCTCTAGGTTTGTCTGCAAGTAAATGGAATGATTCTGTCAAACAGCTAATAGGAGGGTAAGCATACCAAGAAATCCAATATCAAGCACTTCCATTAATAAATATGCTCAATTTGTCCTAGTATTCTATAAGAAAAAGCAGATTATTACTTCCAATACTGTGTAGAGAAAGTCATCTCAAAGGTTGGCTGCAGAAAAAGGCAAGAAATAGTGCACAGCTAGAACTGACCATCATATAAATAACATTCATGTGTTTTTGTACTAAGTAGACAGTCCCCGGTTATCAGTGGGGGTTCCGTTCCGACAGCTCGACGATAAGCAAAAATCGCTGATAATAAAAAATCAGCAATTTTTGGGCTTTTAATGGCAGAGGACAAGAGATTCCTAGATCTCCTTGGATAAAGAATGTAATCCGCAATTTGGGTCACAGATGTCTCCAAAGAAGAGACACTGAGTTTGAGACACCAGCTTCAGAAAGTCATCCATTTAGCCTGAAGAAGATGGCTAAGAGATCCATGCCTTCATCTTGCAATAGCCTCTGCAGTGCATCTTGAAAACTCTCCCACACTGACATGCTTATGGGGAGTCTGAAGCCTGTTAGGGCAAGAACAACAACCCTTTGGTAGCTCTTAAAGTGAGGTTGTCTGAGTAGACATGGTTTTAGGGGAAGGCATCTCGGAAAGTCCACCCACCACTGTAGCAGGCCCTGGAACCATCCTTTCACAGGCCAAAACAGGGCTATGAGAATCATCATAATATTGCAATGAGCCCAAGACTTGTTCAGCACTTCCCTGACCATGTTGAAGGGCGGAATGGTGTAGTCCAAGAGGACTCAACCTAGAACCAAGGAGTCTTAATAGAAGCCTAAGTCTGGGCTCAGAGGATGAAGGGCTTTCACTTTCAAAAACCTACTTTCAGACCGCCACCATGCCGGTCTGACTTGATTACCAGGTTTATGGGAAATGCGTAGGTGTCTGGCTGTGTTTCCCTGTCCCAGTTGGACTAGAGGAAGAATTGCAAAACTATCATGAAAAGTTTGCTTAACTTGATGAGCTGAGCAAGACAAAGGGACTAGGGACTTGTGGACCATCTGAGAGCTGGCTCTTGGCAGACACAAAAACCTGAAAATTCCAAGAGTTGAGATTCATTCCCAAATAGAGGAACTTGCAATGGGGCCAACTGGGACTTCTGAAGGTAGATGATAATTCCCAGTTCCTGAGAAAGGGGATGTACAAAACCTTCGTGCACTTTTCCTTGAAGGGGATTGAAAAGGCAAGTTGTCCAGATATAGACTGACATTAATACCTACTAAATGAAGTCATCTGCTAGAGGAATGAGGACTCAAGTGAACACTTGAGGTGTCGTAGAGAAGCTGAAGCAAAGAGCCCCAAACTGGAGGTTTAACTGGTGCCAGGTGCTTGGGAGCTGGCACCAGACGCTCGGGCGGCGCTGGACGAACAGGTGGCGGGGGGCGCTCAGTCGGCGGAGGGGGCTCAGGTGGCGCCAGGCGCTCTGAGAGGAGACAAGCACTTAGACACTGACGTGGGGCGCCTGAGACCGTGTCCTGGAAGACGAACCTTAGATACTTCCTGGAGTCTGTATGGAAGGGAAAATGGAAGCATGAGTCCTGCATATCCAAGGTTATCATCCAATAGTCTTAGAGAATGGATGAAAGGACTGACTGGTTCATCTCCATCTGAACTTCATCTACTGGAAGAAGAGATCGAGGTCTTTTACACTGAGGACTGGTCTCCAAACTGGCGAAGATTTGGGGACCAAAACAGATGGTAGAAGAAGCCCTCTGAGTTGGTGTCCTCAAGTTCTTCTACGACTCTCTTTCGAAGGAGAGAGGAGAACTCTTCCAAAATGGGCAAATGTTCTCCCGAGCCTCTTGAGTAGGCCGTCAAAACGATGAGAGAAGGGACCAAAGGAGGGTTTTCCACGAACGGAATGGAGAAGCCCTCCCTCAGAACCTTGATAATTCACTGTGCTACCCCTCTGATACTCCACTTCTCCCAAGACTCAAGAAGACTGGCTCTCATTTGTGCATAGAGGACTTCTTCCTCATTTCCTGGGCAAGGACTTGAGCTCCTCTTGAAAGTTCTTGTTCCAAGTAGGATCAATCTGTCACATGGCATCTGCTGCCCATGCAAGAGGGTCCAGGGCCTAAGAACAAAAAAGAGGAAGGCGATGGTTCCTAAAGGTAGCAAACAGGTTCAATGTCGGCCTGCCCCATGTTACCACAGATTCCAATAGACCAGGGGATTTAAGGTCCACTTTGGAAACGTGCACTTGGCGCTCTAAGCAGGAGATAGATACTGAAGAGTTGGCGCCGGGAACTTGGGAGCTGGTGCTGGGTGCTCGGAAGCGGGCGCCAGGCACTTGGCAACTGGTGCCGAGCACTCAGGAGCTGGCAGAGGGTACTTGGAAGCAGGTGCCAGGCACTTGGCAACTGGTGCCGAGTGCTCAGGAGCTGGGGCTAGGCGCTCCGAAACTGGCGACGGACATAGCTGGGGAAGGTTGAGGATTGCACCTGACTCCTTAAAACGCTAACTGGGCAGCGGAGAAGAGCGGCCAGCTTGCCTGCTTGCCTCTTCAATGGATGAGACAAATCTAGAAAGCACTTGTGGCGCTTCCAAGTCCGGGCTGGAGTCTTAGAGCAAGTCCGGGCTGGAGTCTTAGAGAGTCGGAAGACAACTGATGCACATCCACAGAGGAACCTTTCCAACAGCTGTCTATCGAAGCCTGAGATCGATCAAGAGGCTCAACTGAGGGGGGCAACTACCTGTGGGCAAACACCACTGACCTCCCTTGGACCTCCGGTATGCCTCCTCCCAGGTTGAGGGGGGTCTAACAGGAACCTTTGTCTAGGAGAATCGGCAGGACGAGCAGCCACCTCCTGCACTTGCACAACACTTTCTCCTGTCAAGATGCCTTTCCAGTGGCTGTCGGCTGATACCTGGGAATGTGTAACAGGTTCAACTGAGGGGGCACCTACCTGTGGGCAAACCCCACTGACCTCCCTTGGACTTCCAGTATGCCTCCTCCCAGGTTTAGCGTCAATGGGACGAGTAGACACCTCCTCCACTTCACTGTATCACTGCTAGGTTAAATACTTGTTAAACCTAGACTGCGCAACACTTTCTCGAGACTGGCAATGGCATTGGGTTCGGAAGCGAGGGAGCCAGGCGCAGAAGTAGGTGGATTAAAAGTAGGAAGGCTAGTAGCAGGATAAAAATCAGGAAGAGGGGAAGAAGGAATGGCAGAGGTATCTTCTACCCTAGGCTAGGGTAGAATATAGGCTATGGGAAACTCATTTCTAGGCTCTAAAGGCTGCTTCCTTTCTCTATCCCTCTCTAACTTGTCTAGTTATGATTAAGTACCTTCTACTCTTGCTAATCATTACATTAAGCACAAGTTTTCTCCCTACTATATTTCTGCCCCCTACACTTACTGAAAATTGTATGAGAATCATATGAAGATTGATTAACCTGGTTTGCAACTTTCGCTACAATAGTGAAAACCGGTGAACTTGAATCAGACATAATAATAACTAAAGAACTAGAAAAATTATTCTGAACGTTAAAGCTTGAAGGCTAACCAAAAAAGTTATAAAACTTCACCGAAATCCAGCCACACAACTGAAAATCAGTAAACAAAAGCTGCAGCAAACCCCCGATGTTACTCGAGAGCCAGCAGAAACAGAATGAGGTTCTCTGCTAAGTCATTTCCAGCACTCCCATTGGTGGGCAGGGCTTGTCGCCTACACTAAACTATTGAAGCGCTACCACATTTTTAAAATTTAAACTGCAGAGCAAGTGGAAACTATAGCTACGTAATTACTCGGTAAGTTACTTACATGAAAATCCCAAACTGCATTAGATATTTTATTGTAAATTTTGTGTAACCTTGAAGACGATGACATAAAGTGAAGTCAAGCCCCAGTATGGTTGGGGTGACTTGGGACATTTCAGTCTGAGTCAAAACTGCCAAATTCCATAGGCAATGGAATAAACAGCAACGTTATAAATCAGTAGGGTATGGAGGCAGTAGGCCAAGGCCTATGCACATCTTTCAACCACAAATTTTCAAATTCCAGAGCACATGCTCACATAATGAAACAAAGAAGCATGATGCAACAGCTTTAAAAAAAATCATGTAAGGAGATGTTTCTTATACATTTCGATTAATGATTTCCTATTTTGTATTACACATATGAGTGTAATTACACTCCTTACAACCACATATCTTAGAATTGCACGGCACACAAATACACAAAAAACCATGCCTCAATCACCTTAAAAAATATTCACATAAGAAACCATTTTTAAAAGTTTGATTAACAATGGCTGCAGTAGAGAGGTTGCCCGTTTTGAAATACAGTATGCACATGCATGCCATCACACTTTACTTAGCCATACATCTCAGAATTCTGAGCATGAGTGCCACATGAACAAAAAAGTGATGTTTTCACTTTTACATCTCATATTTTCACTTTTACATCATTTCTTTTGAGTGCAAATTCAGCAAATTACTGCAAGTACATTATGTAAGTACAGTATACTGTACATGGTAATAAAAATTTTAACACGTGATAAAAAATACCACATACAACACTTGCAAAGCAAAACCATTCAAGATCACTCTGATAAAAACACTGGTTCTTTATAAGGCAGAAACCAGACACCAAACTATTCCTTCCCATTTGATATATGAATTTGCATTCAATCTGCCCAGAGTTTTTAGCTTAACAAAGCAATGAATAATACTGCAAGGGCAGATGGACTAGCAGAATATGAGGAAGCTATCATGTAAGAAAACAAAGGAAAACATATTGTTTGGAAAATCACTGTGGGAGAGATGCTGGGATATATACAATACAGTACTGGCGTATGAATATATCAGATCATGTCACAAGAACTCAGGACTGAAAATATAGATGTGAGTAAAGGACTTCCAATGTCCAGTAAGTTTAAGGGCAAATAGAAAGTGAAGGTAGAGGATAATGCTGCAGAGGAAATGCTGGCCCAATATCAGGCACGACATTTCTGTTAACCTGGATACAAACTGGAATAAGACAGTCTGGACAAGTGATGTGATGTGATAGTGGAGACAGGACCATTTGTGTCAGATAAGTGACTGATATGGAATTTGCACAATCAAAATCAACATGAAGATCTTAATCCAAAAACAATTAGGGCAGATTGTGTACAAGGCAGAAGAGAGTGTTGACAGCTCATAAGTTGAGCCCAGAAAAAAAAAAAAAAAGCATAAAAATGTTTGTGAGAATGAATGATGATTACTGTCAAGTTGCTGACATTAGAATCAGTGCACTGCAAATAAAATTTTAAGCTTGGTAGGATATGATGGTTCTATTAATTTTTTCACTTATGAGTTATCAATCAAAATTTTCCAGAACCACTCTGTGAATGTTCAAAGCCTGAACAACAAAACTGGTTCTTAATGTTCAAAATTTTAACAAAATTATGCTTTAAAAATGTGTTTCAAAGGCCATCAAAATTGTGTATGTGTAGTAGAGGGACTGGGAATTCAGCATGTACAGGTAACTTCACACTACAATGGTTTTCCAGGGGTCAAGAACTCATACTCAATGTAAGTTATGAAGGATTGACTGTTGTTTCTAATTCCCAAAATCTTTGATAAGACAAGTAACTTCCTTCGGAACTAATCTACATTTCTCCAAACCATTAAGCACTTTTCTGGTTAAAGCAAATGTAATTCCACCACAGATATTTTCACCTTTAAGAAGAATTGCCTTGATAAATTACACAAAAAGGCTTAATGTTAAAAACAACTAATAACACAATACTCTTATTTCTTGGGAACCAAAGTCCAAATTAATGGACAAACAATCCATCAAATAATAGTTTGTAGACTTTGGAAATAACCATTCAACTCTTGTACTTGGAAACCTTAAGGAAAGATATAAAGGATAAACCTTAAAACACACAACCAAAGGATTAAAACTCAATCACTACGAAGCATCACTAAGAGGCATATTGTGAGGAATCAGTCAATACAACAAATTAAAATGAAGATATATCACAGGGATCTTCCTACAGGGCAAAAGACCCTTGGGAAGAGCTACAGAATAATTACTCTCCCTGTTTATACACAATGATAAAATTTTGATAAATTTTTCCACAAAACAAACATTGATTAAATATTTAGTTCTATACCTTCATGAATTCTATACCTACATCAAAATTACTCCTTACAATACATAAGTGACTTACCTATTGGGTATTTAGCCACAGATGCCAATGTTCCTGATATCACTTCACTAACCTGTCGAACTCTAACTGTACGTTCATCACCACTGTAGTTATATGCTGTGGAAGAGCAGTAATACAGTCAGTAATTATATATAACAATAAACTGAAACCATGCAAGAAATTATTACAAGTTGACAAAGAATCAGCTGTAAAAAAGGGGTGGCAGTAAAAATCATTATTCTGTACCTTTTGCTTAGTAATTCACAGGGATAAAAATGTGTATGTAAAAAATATTGATGAAATTGCAATGCAAATTAAGTTTTTTTTTTTTTAGCAAAATGTAAATTTTTATTTTCATCAATTTTAAATATTTTAGTATTAATGTCTAATAGATCTAATAGTTTAAGTAAACAAGTGAGCTCTGATTACCAGTTCTGAACTGAGCATCTATTCATAACACAAGAGAATTATTTAAACAGGACAAGATGAATGTTTGACAGACTGTGTATCTGCAGAATCTAACTTGGTGTATGTGCAACCATTGGTTTGTTTACTTCTGAAGGTAGGATTCCTCACTCACAGTTTTCTCCAAACTTTGTATAAGGAAAAAAAAATTCCTGGTTTATACTGTTACCTTGATTATAGACAGTGATAACTATAAAGTAATGACTAATAACTCTAAAGTACTTTTGTGTGGAAACAAGTAATGACTAATAACTCCAAAGTACTTTTGTGCAGGAACCAGTTGTGCTGGTGTGGGCAGTGGGTAAGTAGCTGCTAGTAGCCCATAGGTTGAATATAAACCTCACCTTGGCCAAACAAGGCACACACTGATTTTCCACAGCTTTTTTTTTTTTAGAGAAACTACACAAATAACAAATACAAGAATTATGCAATGTATACAGAAAATAGTACCATGGCCTTGGAATGCAACTTCTATATTTATCATAGTCTTATGAAAATAACTTAAGTCAGAAAACTAAATGACATGCCCTTACATAAAACATAACCCCTATGTAAATTTTGCAGCCATTGTACTTCAGGCAAGAAAAAATAATGTACAAAGAAATAAACCAGGCTAACGGATTGACACTTCAGACAAGGCTAACTTATTTAAAAAACACACTGCATCTACTAATCAATGACAAAATCCTGCTTAATATTCTCTTCACTTTGCATTGGCAAGCTTAGTTAGGTTTTGATATGAACGTTCCTAAACATCTTAAAATTTATTTTTATGGAGAGAATATTTACATTTAAAGCATCTCTGCCTAGCATAAGACATTTTGCAAAACTTTCTTCAGGCGAATAGCTAAAATCCACGAATACTTAAAACCCCTCTAAAAACACTTAGAACTGCCTTATTTTGATAAACACAAAAAAACTCTAAAAATGCTTATACCTGAGTATCTGAATAGTTTTGCCGCAAAAAGTGCATTTAGTCATGAAAATTATATGAAAATACAGTAATTAGTGAATACCAAGAATGTGTGAATTTTCTGCAAATAATGGGTAGATACGTTCCACAGAGAAATCCGCGAATAGTGAGACTGCGAATAAGGAGGGTTTACTGTATACAAGAAATTACCTATGCTAAATTTAAATTAAGCAAGAATTACATAAAACTATCATGCTAAAAACTTGAACTACAGTGCCTCAGGAATGGCAGCACTGTAGAAGTAATGAGCTTTGAATGATAAAATATTATCACCCACAAACTTTGCTGTGCTAACTACAATAAAAAGGGTTCTAAAAAGTATTAGCTACCTAAAACAGAATTTGAGACTATTAAAGAAGCTTTGTACTTGTGAGGACTAAATATAATGATGACATACTGAATGAAGCAACAGTAAGCTAAGCATTCTGTGGCTAACAAACACTAAAGCAGCACAAAAATACAACTTACCATCATCACTGCCTTCATTGACCTGTTTATCCCGATAGCAGGTCCTACATACTCTTACTGGTTCTTCTCCCCATCCCATCTCTGGAACTGGCATAGTGGAATCAGAGCAGCCATCACAAAAGCCTTCTCCACATTTACGGCAGTGATGTATCGTCTCTAAAGGCTCATTACACAACTTGCAGTTCTGAAAGACAAAGTTCCACTTAAGAGGCAATGAAAACTAACAAATGTAATACAGTTCCCTTTTCACTGCTAGGGTTAAGCTTATGAAAGTCATTCTTTTTCATCACCTGATGACCCTCTTCCCCCCACCCTGCAATTCCTAATGAAAACACCTGCACTATACAGTTATTTGCACAGAGGAAAACACTTTCTTATTAATCAAAAAGTTAATATTTTGTTACTGATTTCAGCTGCAATTTAATAACCAAGAGCTAAGAATATTTTTAAGTGTTATCTTTTTCTTTCTGTTACTGTCAGTCAGCTGACCTCACTGTTGACCACTATTGAGCTATTTAGAATATGCACATCTCTCTCTCAACTCCTGCCCTTAAATGTAACTTAAACCACTTAACTAGAACTTGACCAAATTCTGAATTTTTTCCATCCTTCGGTTTCCTTTTTAGACATCTGTTTCTTTGAATCTCTGTCCGTAAAGAAACAAAGTGATTTTTCTTTAAGGCTTGCGACGTTCCGAGTTTACAACGGTTTTTCAGATACATTCATTAAAAAATCCAGGCCGGTTTACAACGCTTGTTCCAAGTTTACGACATGGCCCATTTACGACGGTCAAAGTTTACGACGCTTTTCAAATACGTATATTTATAAAAAAATCCGTTTCTGGTTTAACAGTATTCATAAAAAATCAGTTTCTGGTTACAATAATTAAAACACATTCCAAGGTTACAACGTTTTTTCGACGCTTTATGCCGCTTTGTAAGCGGAACTAGTTTTCTGAGCGTAGCTGCGCTCTGTATTTCCTGTACTGTAACTGCATTGGTAGTTGACCGGACAACGACCTTCCTGGGTTGATCACGCAGGCATGCGTAACAATACCAAACAATCCTTCCCTCACTCACGTGTCTGCCTCCGCTGAGCTAGGTACGTTGCCTCGTCGTTGCTTTTCTTTAGCTGCAGTTTTTCGTGAATAGTGCCTTCACTATGGCTCCAAAACGGCCGATTTCATCATCTCATGCTAGTGCATCCAAGAAGCCGAGGAAGAGCATCACCATGGAAGTCAAGTACGACGTAATTAAGTGTTTGGAGAAGGGTGAGAGTAACACTGAGATAGGCTGTGCCTTGGGCCTTAGTAGAATGACAGTTGTTACCATAGTGAAAGACAAGCAGCATATTCTGAAGCATGTGCAAGAAGCTGCACCAATGTAGGCAACGGTGATTAACGTGAAGCAACGTAGTCAGAACGTGGTGGGGATGGAGAAGTTATTGTTGATCTGGCTGGAAGACCAAAACCAACGACATGTTCCAGTGAGCCTAAGTGTGATTCAAGAAAAGGCTAGGGAGCTGCATGCAGCAGTAGTGAAGAAGTGTGGGGAACGGAGTGCTAGTGAAAAGTTTTCCGCCAGTAGAGGTATGTTTAACCGATTTAAGTCACGTGCAAATTTGCACAATGTAAAGTTGCACGGTGAAGCTGCTAGTGCTGATAGCGTAGCAGTAGAAAGTTTCCCTAGTGGTCTGGCTGAGATAATTAGGGAAGGTGGTTACACTGCTCACCAGGTATTTAATGTAGATGAGACAGGGTTATTTTGGAAAAGAATGCCAAATCATACATACAATTCCAAGGAGAGGTCAGCATCAGGCCATAAAGCTGGTAAGGAGAGGCTGACTTTACTCTTTGGGGCCAATGCTAGTGGCGATTTGAAGCTTAAGCCCTTGCTAGTGTACTTGGCAGAAAATCCCAGGGCTTTTAAGGGCATTTTCAAGAGTCAACTCCCTGTCATTTGGAAGTCCAACAAGAAAGCTTGGGTTACCTTGATGGTCTTCGAGGACTGGTTCAATGACCACTTCGTGCCAGCAGTGGAAAGGTATTGTGCCTCGAAGGGTTTGCCTTTTAAGGTCCTGCTTGTCCTAGACGATGGCCCTGGTCACCCAGCTAATCTTAGTAACATGCACCCTAATGTGAAGGTGGTGTATCTACCACCAAATACTATATCCCTCATACAGCCAATGGACCAGGGAGTCATTGCTAACTTCAAGGCATACTACCTGAGGAGGACAATACGCTCTGCTTTACGGGCCATTGAAGGTAACAAGGAGTTGAATCTGAAAGAATTTTCGAAGGGCTACAACATTGCAGATGCTGTGACGAACATCGCACGTGCTTGGGACAAAATAAAAGTGACAACTCTGAAAGGTGCCTGGAAGAAACTGTGTCTGCAGTTTGTGAATAGTTTTGAGGGGTTTGAGCAAGCAGATGTAGAGGCTGTGACAAGGTAAATTGTTGGGCTAAGCAAGAGGCTGAGACTGGACTTGGAAGCTGAGGATGTCACCGAGCTGCTGGCATCCCACAGAGAGGAAGTGTCATTGG
Source organism: Macrobrachium rosenbergii (assembly GCF_040412425.1). Taxonomy (NCBI): domain Eukaryota; kingdom Metazoa; phylum Arthropoda; class Malacostraca; order Decapoda; family Palaemonidae; genus Macrobrachium; species Macrobrachium rosenbergii. The sequence continues at coordinate 14,901,154 of NC_089783.1, read as the reverse complement.
GGGACCTCATTGAGCTGGAGAAGCAGATGATTGAGGAGGAGGAAGAGGCACCACAACCAAAGGTCAGGGCATTAACTGTCAAGGGCTTGTCAGGGGGTTTTGCTTACCTGGAGAAATGTTTGGCAGCATTTGAGGGTGAGGACCCTAACATTGCCAGGTTTGAGAGGATTCACAGAGGGATGTTGGATTTGACTACATTCTACAAGGAGACGCTGAAGGAGAAGCAGCTGAAGAAAATTGTGCAGTCTAAGCTAGACTCTTTCTTCCAGAAGAAGTCTCCAGCACCACCTGCCACTCCTAGTCTAGGTAAGGAATTCTTAACTTTATTTATGTTAACTGCTGCAATGTAAATTGTTATAAATTGTAATAAAATTTATAAAAATGTTACTGCAATTTATATTTACATACTGTAGATACACAGCATAACCGAATAAATTTTATCATTTGTATCATTGCAGAAGTGACTCCTAATTCAGATTCCCAAGAACCTCTACCTGACTACGAATCTCAGCCTCAGCCTGAACCTGTACCTGTAGTACCCTCCCCAGCAGCTTTTCCAGCTCCATCAGGTAAGGAATTCCTAAGTGTTTCATTTTTATCATTTTCATGCATGAAATTGATTGTACATACTGTAAAAATTTTATATTTACTATTGCATAACCTAATTTTTTTCATTATGCATCATTCCAGATCTCTTTGGTAGTGACGACAGTCCCGACTCCCCGGAAGAATTCCAGGGTTTTGAAGCTACAGGACCTGTCTCCCCTCCAACTTCATCAGGTAAGAAATTCTTAACTTTTTTTTTAATGTTTTATAAATTGTTATAAATGTTACAAAAAGTGTACTGCACTACACCCACCTGTACAGTACTGCTTTAGTATGTGCTGTAACTTTACATAATCATTATCATTCTAGATCCACACGTTATAGCCTCCTCCCGGCCCAACTCAGCTGACCTTATCCCCTCTCCAGCCCCATCAGGTAAGGATTTCATATTTTTTTCTTTCAAATCACTTTATAAAACTGTATAACTTATTGCATACATACCCCTGTACTACAGTACAGTACTGTACAGTAATTTCTATCTTTTATCATTCCACAAATGACAGGTGTCCCCTGCTCAACCCCAAATTCACTTGCACCAGTAGCACCTGCACCCATTTCATGTCCACCAGGTAAGGAATTCTTAACTTTTTAGAAATTTGTATTAGCCTACATTGTTTTATATTGTGTTATTATACTTATACAGTACTAATGTGTATAGTATCATTTTCACCTTTTTCGTTCCAGACTCCCAAGCACCTGCAGATGCCACACCACAGCCCCCCTGTTCTCATCTACCATATGCCCATCCCAGTAAGCAAGCCAACCACTAGAATTTGGTAAGAACACTTTCTGTTTTCTAAATTGTTATACATTTTATAAAATTCTGTAAAATTTATAATGCACAGAATTACTTTATTCTAATCTTTATCATGCACATTATCATTCCAGACTGACATGCACCTTTAACCTGACCTCTACTGTAACTGTGCATACCCTTCCTCAAGTAGCCCACATCTTTCAAATCACTAAAGGTATGAAACTCTTAACGGTTTTCAATGTTATAAATTGTTGTATGTACAGTACATTTGCTAAATATAAAGTAATTTACTGTACAGCTTTATTCTAATATTTCAGACTGCCCAGCACCTTTACTAGAGCTCCCTCATCCTAGCCTACATCTTCTAAAAATCACTGAAATTAGGTAAGGAATTAATTTTTTATTTTGTACTGTTGAACATAGGTTTGTGAAATACCAGAACTGATACAGAACAGTGTAACACATACAGTACTCTGCAGTAATTTTATCCTTATCATTGCAGGTTCCCCACACATACAATCTCCATCTCCCCCAACCTAGCCTGCGGTTGTAACAGTTTTGACAATCACTGAAATTAGGTAAGGAATTCCTAACTTTTTAAAATTTTTATAAATTTATTATTCTACTGTAAGATACTGACTGTATTTATACTTTATTGCATGCAGGACTACTGTACAGTATTATATGTACACTAATACTGAATTTTTACATTCCTGAATCCCCTGAATCGTGAAGCCACACCAACATTTTTCCAGGGTTAAGAAGCATGGGGTTTCCAAAATAAAAGTAAGGAATTCATTTTTTTTTTATCTTTTATACATTCTTTGGTATAAATTACAGTACTGTACACCTGTGTTACTGGATAACAAAACGTATTTTACTCCTGTACAGTATATGGGTACAGTACTCTATACTTTATTGCATACAAGACTTTACAATTACTGCTGTACAGTGCATTACTACATACTTTGTACTACATTGTAAATTTTTACATTCCAGGACCACCAGTTTTTGGATACACACCACATCAGAATGTAGGTAAACCTTCAAGAAACAACATGCAGTATACCCCAAGGATTAAAAGTAAGGCTTTCATAACTTCTGTTTCAAATTTTTATACATTTTTCTGGCATCGTATGCCGTCGTTCCAGTTTATGGCGATTTTCAGTTTACGGCGCGGCGCAAGAACGGAACCGCTGTCGTAAACTGGGGACTACCTGTATAAACATTTCTGTTGTCTTGGGTTTAATTATTCTAACGTGCTGACAGCGCACTGGCAATTACCTATGAGAGTTCAAAAGCGTATGACTTGAGATACGTGATGTACATGTATTCATGGCAGGCAGTTGGAGTCCTCTTTGCAAATTTCTATATGGGCACTGTGGAGCAAAGGGTATTCGAAGACATAGACCAGCCAAGGATGTACGTGCGCTACATCTACGATACCTTCATCAGAGCCAATTCACAAGAGGAGATCGAGAACCTGAGGCATGCTTTCCACAACCATAGCTGCCTCAGTTTCACCATCGAACACAGCCAAAACCGCTGCCTCCCCTTCCTTGACGTCCTTGTGGAGCAGAGAGAGGCCTCTTTCTCTATGAAGGTCTACACAAAGCGCACGAACCTGGGCATGTGTATGAATGGAGCAAGCGAGTGCCCCGAGAGGTATAAGCGCTCCACCATCAGTGCCTACGTCAGGAGGGGCCTCTTGCACTGCTCCTCCTGGAATGACTTACACGGAGAAATGGAATGTGTAGCCCAGACCCTCGTAGACAATGGACACCCAAACCGGAATATAGACGAGTCTATCAAGGCGAACATCGATAAATGGTACTGGCAGGAACCTCGCCTCGATGCCCCTGAACGCATAGAGCTCTTCTATAAAGGACAATTTCATCATAAATATAAAGACAATGAACGTGCCCTCAAAAACATCATCGAGAACAATGTCAGCCCCATTGACCCCACCGAGAATATTCATCTGGTTATTTATTACAAGAGCGAGAAGATGAGCAGCCTGATGATGCATAAAAATCCAGCCCCCCCCCAGCAGGACCCCTTGAAGAAAACCAATGTGGTACATCGGTACTCATGCCCCGTACGAGAATGCCTTGGTTCTTACATCGGTATGACTACCATGCATTTCTCCAAGAGGATTTCCTGCCACGCCCAAGAGGGAGCCATCTTTAACCATGCCAGGACTGCCGATAAACAGAGAATTGCAAGAAAAGATATAATCATGAATATGGAAATAACTGACCAAACTACGGACCACCGCCGCCTGCACCTCTTGGAAGCATTGCACATTGAGAAGGAGAAACCAACCCTCAACATTACGTAGGAAACCTTTCTCCTCCCCACGGCTGCCAGGAGACCTGCACCGAGTGACCCCCATAGAGAACGAGCGAATCAAAATTCGGCATCTGAGGATTGAAATTCTCCCCACACCCAGCACTACAATGCCACTTGCACGCAAGACGAGCCCCGAACATCAACATGGGAGAAAAGACTCCGTCCGAGACGACCTGCCCCGGGGCAGCCAATCATAATTCAGCACCGATCAAGACCCACCTATAAACATCGACAAGAGCGCCTTGTTTCTCCAGATCTTTTTCAACCACATCCAGACGACGAAGGATTTCTAACTGGATATTTCAATAAAAGACTTGCCGCATTCCACACACTATCCTTTTTCCAATATGAATATCGGCCAGTTGCTGACCAACATCGCTGAGCCCGAACAGCAAGTTATAAGGAAAAGAGAAAAGATACTGTATAAGATAAATTCGCATAATACAGCCATCCTTTTTAATAAGACCTGTCTAAGACAGGGTCTGTTCCTTCAACAATAATAATAATAATAATAATAATAATAATAATAATAATAATAATAATAATAATAATACAGGCAGTCCCTGGGTTACGAAAGGCTCGACTTACGACATTCCGAGCTCATGACGCTCTTCCAATATATCCACCAAAAAAATATTTCCTAGGTTACAATGCATGTTCTGGGGTTACGACACCAATGCAATGGAAGAAATAGGGCTCCAAAATGGCAGAAAGGTAAAAATTTGGAGGTTTTTTTCATGAAAAACTCAATAAAAATGCAAGTTACGTAGTTTTCAAGACACCCAAAGGATTAAAAGTAAGGTTTTCTTACGATTTTCGACAATTTTCGGCTTATGAAGCTGCATCAGAACGGAACCCATCGTAAACCGGGGACTGCTTGTAATAACGACGTGTCCTGTTTAAAAGGAAGGCTGCATCATATGAATTACTAATCTCATATTACTCTTCTCAATTTTCCTTATGACTTGTTTCTCTTCTGCATTAATAGTGGTCAACAACTGGCCAGTGTTCATACTTCAGCATGGAGAAATATATTAACAGCATTCATACAGTAGTTTTCTTCTCTATACGAGTGCAGGATTGCAATATGGCAGGATAAATGGATCCTGTATACTTCAAGGTATTCCTTTTGGAGTTTTTGTCATTCCATGTTCTTACCAGCCCAATGGTCTTTCTCAAGACGGATGACAAGGAGTGTGGGTGGAGGCATATATAGGGAACCAGTGTTGCAGTTGAGAACAGCACTGATTCTCATTGGTTGCTAGGGGACTATTGTCCCCGAGTGATGCCTTCTCCCAGACACAAATGGTTGCATCCTTTCTGTGCGTGAGTGTTGGAGGATGCAAGAGTAGGGGTAGTGGTACAGGGAGAGGTGCTGCCAGTAGATGGACACCTGAGATTGGTTCGCTCACCAGGGATGCTGGCATTGCCCTTCATGCCAACATCAGGAGAAGGTCTCCTGCATGGTATTTAGACTGGGCTTCTCTCCCAATGTGTAGGGCTTCCAGGAGGCGCCTCGTAGGCGGCAACGGTCGGTCGTATGGTCAATTATTTCAATATTAGGAATGATCTCATTGGCCATATGGTCATTTATTTCAACATCAGGGATGATGTCACCAGTCGTATGGTCAATTATTCAAATATTTGGGATGATGTTACCAGTTGTATGGTCCACTATTTTAATATTAGGGATGATGTCACCAGTCATATGGTCAATTATTTCAATAGTATTATGGATGATTTCACCACTCATATGGTCAATTGTTTCAGTATTAGGGATAATGTCACCAGCAGTATGGTCAATTTCAATATTAGGGACGATGTCACACGTTGTATGGTCAATTATTTCAATATTAGGGATGATGTCACACGTCGTATGGTCAATTAATTTAATATCAGGGATGATGTCACTATCCTATGATCAATAATTTCAATATTTCAATTTAGTAGATCACCGAGATAACGGATTAAAGCACCCAAGCCTACCCCGCTATTAAAGAAACTCAGATATATCATTGCACATACATAATATGAATGCATATTTTTGCCACAAAGTACAGGTATATTTATACCCTGTACCCTTAAACTACTGCAAAATGCCTATAACTTATTTTAACAGTTCACTGCCTAATGCAATTGTTCAAGCAAAAATATACCTTAAATTATCATGCTAAAACTATTTAATATCAGTTCAAACAAAAATACACCCAAAACCATCATTCCAAAACACCCAAAGTCATCTTAGATTACCCTCCTAAAACTGTTACTCCTAAGTACATACACCCCTAAAGTGCTTATAGCAATGATTTACTAATTTTAAAAGATTAATATTAATGTAAACACAGCAAAATATCTATAAAATGTTTAATGCAAATTAAATAAATCTTTAATACAAATTAAATAATGTCTTACTGAAGTGTGACAACTAATCGAGTCATTTTTTCTCATAGTAATGAAGTCGTTCTGTTTTCTTTTTTGCTATAATGTATATTTATATAAACAAACAGCACCCATAAAGTAAGATAAAAGCCTTATTATTAATCTGTTAAGCGTCACCGATGGCATATCTCAGTTGGCTGCATCCCATATCACAACACCTTCAATGTAGTAACACATCCTACCTCTTTTAAGGATGCTGCGCTAAAGAATTCAGAGGCGAAACGCTCTTCCCTCTTATACAAATTGTAGGAACATCAGTTGGTAATGCTATGAGCTAAATTAGTGGTAAATGGCAACTTTTTTTTGTAGGGAAAAGACAGTCTGACAAGAGGACAACAACCTCCACCTCTCGCTACGCTTCTGGCAGTCATTGGTAAACAACTGATTCCTTTTTGTTTGATCCCATTTTCCCCCCATAATGAGCAATCTAAAGTGAAAGAAAAATCTTTTGCCTGAAGAGATATTATTATTTGTTGCAGAGACCTGTCACCGAGAATTTTGTCCATAAGTTTAGCCAAAGACCTGGCCATGAAACCTAATCAAGAGCAGAAACAGCCTCGCAGTTAAGACACTTGTTCCTGAAGAATTGAAAGCTACGCCTTCATGACAAAGTCTCTTGAGGGGTAGGTCATTAGTCAGTCAACAGACTAACAAATCTAACTGAAGAGGGGTAGACTCTGCAACCCCTAGAGCATAGTATCTCTGCACGGACAGCAGTTGGAAAAGGAGTTTGCAAGGTCTGCTGGAGGCAAGAGAACTACCAGTCTGCAAACCAAGTTGTTCCCCTCCTACACAACACCATCCCCATCTGTGACTGAGGGAACTTTAAGCTTTACTGATGGGATGCACCTTTGAAGGGGCACCCATAACCAACTCCGCAGACATGACCATGCGCCAGCAAGCACCTGAGGTAGCCCACTCTAGATTATTACTTTCACAAATTAATGGAATAACCTCCTAAAATGTTTTAGCTTAGTCATTAGGGGTTCTGGAAGGGGAGAACCTTCTAAAAGTTTAGGTTCTAAGGAATGCAAAGACCTTTCTTCAGGTGAGGAAACATTCTCAATGACCTGAACCCTTAACACACTGCTCTTCTCTGGAAGAACCTGGCAAACTTAGCGCATGGGGAGAATGACAAGGTGTTGAACTGGAGATATTCCTTGAGCCATTATCTCTCTTAAAACTGGCATTCAAAAAGACTGGAGCTGAGTGAGACCAAGCTTTGATTACCCAGCTCTCCACCTGAAGACAAGGAGACACTCAAGCACAAGGGGTAGAAGGACACTCTAGGAACACTCTATGAAAGCATGCAACTAAGAAGCTTGATCACCTCTTCCCATCCACAGAGGGGGTTGTGAGGGAGAGCCTGCAAGTCCTCTAGACTGGATATCCTTGTGAGCTGGACAGTTGTAGTGCCTACCAATCCTCTGAGATTCCCTTGAGGAGTGTGGTGGAGGGGGGGTGACAATGAATCCCCCTCTCACCCTACAACGAGACTGAGTACAAGGAGAGAGAAAGCGTACATGGAACAAGGAATGAGTTCCCACGCATTCACTAGTGCAAGTATGAGAGTGATGTCCAAGCTATGATTAATGCCTCAAAGATCTATCAGGACTACATTCCCTGGACTGAGATGAAAATTTCCATATCCTATGAGATCTTTTAGATCTACCCTTCTTCCTCTTCTGTCTGTGTTAGGAACCAGAGCATCGTGAAGAGGAAGATAATAGTGATCGAGACAATCAAGACGATGACAATAATGAGGATGAAGAGGAAGAGGAAGACATGTTCTTTTTCTTCTTTTCACGAAGCAAGCTTGCTGTTCAATGACCAGAACCAGTGGAGAAAAGTCCAAGGAAATAGGTTTGTTCTGAGGCAGGTCAGCAGGAAGGACAACGTTAAGTAAGTGTTTAAACTGTCTAGTAACTATAGGTGTCAGACAAGCTGTGGACTTGGAGGGAGTGTTACCACCAATGGGAACTACCACCAAACTTGATTTGGGAACTAGAGTTCTTTGCTGTTCTTCTCCACCAAACTGTCAATAAAAGCTGAGAAGGATGGGTTATCTGTGAAATTCACTTTACGCCAAATTTTCTTAAGAATTTACCTAAACACTGAAGAAAACTTACTTAGGTCTGTAGATGCAGGTGACACAAAGAAGCCAAAAGTTGCCCCAGACCTCACACCTATCTTGCTTGTTTATTCTCCATGAAATAAAAAAAAACACAGCAGTAGAGATGATAACAAAATACAAATAAAAAAGAAGCATAAAAAACCAAGAAACAAAGGAAATTAAACTCAGCTATGTTTATCCAAGGGAAACGTGAGAGATGTAGCCAAAAGATCAAGTGGCACCTCTCACTAGCACCAACCAAACAGCTAACTTTGTAAACTGCATTTATTCAACCATTCAGCTATGCACAAGAGATATTCTCCACTTGAAAAGCGTCAGTTTATATTCCCATCGGAACAACTTACAATTACATGTATAATCTCAATGGACAAATCCTTAGACCATACTCTGTAGTTTTTCTATACAATACTGTATTCACTATTAAAAAGCCCCATAAAACACATCACACCTAAATTTGAAACCTAACTTAACTAGCCTTCTGTACATCAACAAACTAGATAGCATACCGTACAAAGATGGTTTGGCCTCCAATATACAGGGTTGACTTGATCTGTTAGCCAAGATGAAACTACCTTTGCTGGTGGTGCAGAAATTGTTGAGAGTGCATTACCCAAGGCAGCAACTCCTTCCAAAACCTGGAAATTAAGTTGATATTTTATTTCGTTCAAGAGGAAACTAACAGAAATGAAAAATTCTTGGGTTTAATTAATATTCCTAAAATGTGCAACCTTTGGAATAATTCTGTTTTCATTCCATCCAAAAAAAAAATTTCATAGAGCCCCTACTTATGAATGTGGGATGAGCCAACTGCTACAGTGAAATAAGAGATCCATAACCTGATCAAACAGAACATTACATTGTGCACCTTTATTAACACTAGTTTGACCATGTTTTTGCCATATAAAGCTGTGCAGTCATATCTTCATCGTCATTCATTGGAGTGCACAGGTAATTCGTCATCATCATCTTTAATTAACATTCATCACTAGCGAGTACCTGTATGATTTAATATTATTATTATTATTATTATTATTATTATTAATACAGGTACATTATTATTATTACTATTATTATTATTATTATTATTATTATTATTATTATTATTATTATTATTATTTAATCTTATTATTTAGTCTTATTAATCTTAATTATTAATCTTAATATTAATATTTGAAAATTAGTACTATAAATAATTTTTTATCGTAAAAAATGTAAACATATTTAGTCACAAAAATAACATGAAAATACAGTAATTAGTGAATACAGCTCTATGAAAAAATCCGCAACGTATCGAATTTCCCATGATATATTTGGAAATGCGTTCCACAGAAAATCTGGGATTAACTGAAGCCGCGAAGGCTGAACCACAATATAGCGGGGGTTGACTGTACCGGTCCGTTCCTGAGTACCTAAGCTGACTCAGAACCAACATACTTGGTGACCTGAGTCAAGACAGTCTCTCTACCGTGGTACCTCCTAGAGAGACTCCTCTTGAGCACCAGGTTCGCCCACAGGTTGTTTGTCTGGTGGGCTAGGTAGGAGATGGCTCTACCTCCAGACAACATCAGTCTCCTGGATGTGGTTTCCTCTTCGAAATTACGAGAACACGAAGAGGAAGAAGTGATCTTGGCCACTGCAAGGGACCAAAGATCTATCCAGGAGATTGTCTGGAATGCTGCCATGGCAGTTGATTCCAATGCTGCTGCCTCCTGCTGCGACAGGGAAACTGCCTCTGCATGGAGGCGGTCCAGTGATGGACCCAGTCACATGCGAACCAGGTCTGGGTCAACCTGTTTGGTCGGCAAAGGACTCTCTGAGATAAAGAAGCATTCCTCTGGTGAGTGAGAGGCTGCGGAAGTGTGCATGACAGGCTAAGTCTAAGTGAATTGTCCTGCTCATACACATGAGAACTCACCTGGCCCAAGACCCCTTTGGCAAGTCACGACCGTGGCAAGTCCATCGAGACTTTGGGTTCCTTTTGGGGTCCCCAAAAAGCTTCGATAGCTGATGAACGGCCCACAGGGAAACCCATAGTCTCTTCCTTAAGATCATTAAACTGCCATATCAAACGGACAATCTCTGAAAATTCTGCCAGTCCCCTGGTGATCTCTCTACCACTCGAGCATACAACCAGTCCGGTCTGCGGACCAAATCCGGAGTTTATGCTTCCATGGCCGGGAAGGAAAGGAGAGTGAATGCTCCCGGTCCCAAACCCTGGGGAACAGGCAGGCCTGTTCCCCAGTTCTTGGAAAACTCCAAGGAGGTGGAGGGGACAGGTGAGAGATACCTAGCACCCTTATCGTACCTGCTGGAGGCCGAAGACGTACTACAGTAGAAGAAAAAAAAAAGTTAAGTATATCTTAGTTTAACCAGACCACTGAGCTGATTAACAGCTCTCCTAGGGCTGGCCCGAAGGATTAGATTTATTTTTATATGGCTAAGAACCAATTGGTTACCTAGCAACGGGACCTACAGCTTATTGTGGAATCCGAACCACATTATAGCGAGAAATGAATTTCTATCACCAGAAACAAATTCCTCTTGTTCTTCACTGGCCGGTCAGAGATTCGAACTCGTGACCAACAGAGTGGTAGCTGAGAACGGAACCCGCTCACCCAGCGAAGAACTTACAGTAGAAGAAGACTGGGTGGGGGATCTCCTCTTGCCTTCCCCAGGTGAGCAGACCAGTAATCTGAGACCGTTGCACCGTTCCCTTACAGAAGTGTACGAGTGACTGCTTGCATGCTCTGAATTTACTCTCTCTCACTTAGTAGGGTCTGGGTCCATAGACCAAGGACCCTTACCTGACTGGGAAGGATTCCCAGGACCAGTACCGCTGCACTGGGGGTCCGTGGAACCCCAGGCAGCTGTTGCTCCCATGCCAGTCAAACAAACCGAGAGCTGCAGTACTCATAGTACCGCTAGAGAGAGATCCCGTACCCTTCTCGGTGGAAGAAGACTGGCTGTCAGAAGCCCTACAAGACTTCTTCAGTTGGGAGAGGCAGCCTCCTTCCTCCATTCCTAGCTTCAGAAGGAGGGGAGATGACAGCACATGACAAAGATGGAGGCGAAGACAATGAAGATGATTCTCGATTTCTCTTCTTTGACTTCTAATACTGATCCGTCACTGTTTCAGGACCCTTGCACTATTCCCTACAGGAATGGGCATGGGGTGACTGAGCACCGGCACGCTCTACACTCACTCCCCCTCACTGGGTCGAGCCCGGGTCCGTACACCTGGAACCCTTAACAGTTCAGGAAGGATTCCCAGGACCAGTACCAGTGGCATGGGGGTCCGTGGAACCTGTGCAACAGTAGAAGGACCCTTACCGGCCCAGGATGGTGAATTCCCGGGACCAGTATCAGTGCCATGGCGGTCTGTGGAACCCTATGCAGTAGTAGAAGGACCCTTACCGGTCCGGGAAGGTGAATTCCTGTGACCGGTACTGGTGCCACAGGAGTCCATGGAACCCCGTGCAGCGGTTGCTCCTGTGTCTGAAGACAAATCGGGAGTGCAAACGAGATCCCTTAGCCTTTTCCGTGGAGGAGAGCTGACTGTCAGGAACCCTACTTCTTACAGCTGGAGGAGGCAGCCTTCTTCTTCCTCAGCTTGCTAGCCTTAAAAGAAGAAAGGGAAGAAGTGACAGCACACAGCAAAAGAAAGGGAAGAAGTGACAGCACACAACAAAGATAAAGACAAAGGTGACGACGATAATTCTTGATTCCTCTTCTTCGACTTCTACTGCTGGCCCATCAACATTCTGCGACTCTCCCGCAAAAGGAACAGGAGGGTGAGTGGACCGGGTCTGTAGACCAAGGACCCTTACTGTTCCGGGAAAAAGAACTCTGGAAAAAGAACTTCCGGGAAAAAGAACTCCTGGGACCAGGGGTCCATGGAACCCTGGGGATTGGCAACTCATGTGCAATAGGAAAGGGAAGCTCCCATGCACTAGGCATTGGAAGCACCCACGCTATAGGCATTGGAAGCTCCCATACTATAGTCAGGGGGAGTTGCAGTACCATAGGTACCGCTAGCAAGAGATCCCGTATCTTTCCTAAGCCCCTAGGACTCCACAGCACCTAAACAAAGTTGGGTTAACGAACGCAATCTCCCTTCACCCCAACAAGGATAATTCCCCCTCTGAGTGAAAGGAGACCATCGTAGAGCAAAGTTTGAGGGTTTACTAAAACAAGGCGAGAAACCAGTTTAAGTTCGTTACCAGGGCAACATCCAAAACCCAAAAGTTTCCTCTCCCCAGGCTCAGATAAGTCATGGGTTTACATTATGCAGTACAGGCAGTTCCCGGGTGCGACAGGTCCGGCTTACGACGTTCCAAGGTTATGAAGCTTTTCAAAAACAGTCTCTGGGTTATGACGGGCTCGGCTTACGACGTTCCGAGTTTACGACGCTTTTCAAATATATTCATAAAAAAATTATTTCCTGGGTTACAACGCATGTTCCAGGTTTACGATGCTGACAACGCCGATCTGACAGAAGAAATATGGCTCCAGAATGGCAGAATGGTCAAATTTCGGAGGTTTTTCTGATAAAAACCCAATATAAATGCAGGATACATTGTTTTCAAGACACCCCAAGGATTAAAAGTAAGGTTTTCTTACGAATTTCGACGGTATTTCAGACGATGCCAGTCCGACGACGATCGGAAGAAATATGCATCCAAAACAGCAGAATGGTCAATATTTGGAGGGTTTTTATTATGAAAAAATAATACAAGTGCAGGATTCATTGTTTTCAAGACACCCAAAGGATTAAAAGTAAAGTTTGCTTACGATTCTCAATGGTAATATTTCGGATAACTTGGTCCAACACACATGACGAAAGAAACTTCACATTCGCGGATTTTTTCACAGAGCAATATTCACTAATTACTGAATTTTATTTTATTTCCATGACTAAATACATTTTTCATAAAAAAAATTATTTACTAATTTTAAAACATTAATATTAAGGTAACCACAGCAAAGTACCGATAAAAATTGAATTAAAATCCCTTGAAATCATAAAACTGCTTACCAATGTAACTCTCTCTCTCTCTCTGGGATATTTGATGTAGGATGATACTTAAAAGTAAAATTGGGGGAGCACTGTAGTTCTGTGAAATTCCAAGTGTTTTTCTGGTAGATAAGTGGTGAGGCAGTCAGAATGGTAAAATTTTGGAGGGTTTTTTTTTATGAAAGACTTAATAAAAATGCAGGTTACATCATTAACAAGATACCCAAAAGATACTCAATAAAAATGCAGGTTACATTATTTACAAGATACCCAAAAGATACTCAAAGGATTATAAGTAAGGTTTCCTTATGATTTTCCACGATTATTTCGGTTTACGATGATTTTCGGCTTACGACGCGACGTCAGAATGGAACCCCCATTGTAAACCAGAGACTGCCTGTATATTCACCAGAAATTATTTCCTGGTTTACGATGCATGTTCCAGGGTTACGACGCTTACGATACCGATCCAACGGAAGAAATATGGCTACAAAACGGCAGAATAATAAAAATTTGGAGGTTTTTTGGTGAAAAATTCAATAGAAATGCAGTTTACATCGTTTTCAATACGTTTTCTTAAGATTTTTTACGATTTCCGATGATTTTTCAGCTTACAATGTGGCGCAGGAACGGAATCCCCGTCATAAAATGGGGACTGCCTGTATATGTATATAAGCAAAACAACAACAAACTCATATATCACAATCACAAACAAAAACAAAAGGGTTGAAAAATCAAACGGTCAGTCGGGCAGAGAAGACCTCTAAACTTGGCGGCAGCTGAAAGCAAAGTGGGTGTGTACCGACGAGTATGGGGGGGGGGGGGCTTCCACCCCTACCGTCAGTAGTTAACCACCTTGTCTAAAAGTTAAAAAGCCATTCCCAGCTCACGCTGCAAGTAATGTCCTTATGTAAAGACCAAAGGTTTGTATTCACGTAGGAACAACTGGTGTGTTCGACAACAGTAGAATGTCAACCTCACCTGTCTACCAGCATGAGCTGCATTGCTTACAACACTTCCAGGCCATACATGCTGATACTCCTCTTTAACAACACTTCTGTCAGGAGACTCATTTCCATACCAGTACTGACGACTCCGATACAGAATCCCACATTTTTCACATTCTAAAACATACCTGCAGAAAAACAAATGTACAAGACTGGTATGATGAGCAAAGAAAAATTAGAAAATATTGACAGACAAAAAGCAAGTCACTCAAAGTATCACAGCATTTGAAATCATCAAAATTGAATAAAATAAATTACTGTATAACTCTGTTCCAAAAACCATTACCATAACTTTACAGCAATAACAAAATGCTATTAGGTAATAACTTACCCTGACCAAGCATATTTGGCCAGTCCAAGCCAAGTGTTGTCTTTAGATGAAGAGGTTTTTGGGACTACTATTCTACGTTCACCTTCACTGCTACATCGCTTACAAATATAAATCTGAAAAAACCAAAAATTAAATTTAGACCCATACTCTCTACCAGCAAGTTTCAAAAAAGCTTGTACTGTAACTGCTTTCTCTAAAAAAATAATCTGAAACTTCTGCACTGGATAAATTCACTGCAAATGTCAGACTTCACATGTTAAACATTTTCAGATTCCCATTTCTATACAGCTCATGAGAAATAAATTTCCATATTAATATAGTAATCCATGCCCATGATGCAAGACCTCTGTTGCTCAACATCACCATCACCACCACCACCACCACCTCTTTCCTGGTGTGCCTTGAACAATCTCCAGCTACCCTTTTCATAGTTATCCAAATAGGACTGGGTCATCCAACTCTTCTGGTACCCACAGGAGCCCAATTGGCACTATCACATGTTATTCTCCTAGGGGCTGTGCAGAGCAAGAGCCAAGTCATCTCCATCTTTTTTTCATCATTACCTCATCTGCAGACAGAACTTCTGTAATTTCCCTTATGGTACTGTCCCCCACTCTATCCTGTTATGACTTATAACATTTTTCTTAATGCTTTACTTTCAAATTGACAAAATCTTTTATAAAAATACTTGTCCCTCAAAATCAGGGGTTTTTGGGGTGCTAGGCTCCATGACAACCCAAATTTTTCAAATAACTCTCAACCCATCAAAACTGTAAGTCCTAATACTGTGCTTTGTACCACTTCCACTCAAGTCATTCACAATGAATCTGTGATAATGAACAATAATGATAATAAAAATGACAACACTAATACGCTGAAGCAATTCTTGCCATACAATTACCACACTTGCACAAAGGGTGAAAGAAGCAGCCAGGGTTCTGGGTTTGACCTCCATGAAATACACTGTGATTTCTGTTAGATATCTTTGCGTTCTCATTTCTTTGAAAACTGGTTTGTATGGTGCAACTGCTTTGACTGTCATTGCATTCACTTTCAATATGTGCATCACTGACAGGTCAATATCATACAAGTAGTCTACGAGAGTAGTGAATCTACACATCCTTACCCAAATCTAGAGGTTGGATTACAGGCGTTGCATTGAGGGAAGTAGATGACTTTGACATCTTTGGTGTTGTACTCCTGGGATTCTGGGTGGCCAGCGGCACTGTCCAGTATCAATAAAACCTTAAAAGCTAATCCCTTACTGGCAAGGTATCTTATGACTTCAGAGACAAAACACCAATGAAACCATCTTGGGAAAAGTATTCTGTTGGTCCATACCATTTTGTCATGTATCCAAAATACTGGTAGTTGGGATTCATCTTTTCCCTTCAAGGCTCTGCATTAGCAGCTTTATAAATTAGACCTGCCTTATCATAAACACAAAACAACAGCACCATCCTCTCTTTTCTTGCCTTAAAACCTAGTGCTTGACTCTTCTTGGCTAAAAGCAAAGCAGTTTCATCTGTATTGAATACCTATATGGTATATATTCTTGCTACTCTATTAGTTTCTTTGTGACATTCAGAAACTCCTTAGCTGTCTCTTGGTTGGCAGAAGCTACTGGTCTAGTAATTTTTACATTCTGAGGTCCAAAACTTCTCCTAAAATGATCAAACTTCTATTTCTTGGCATGGATTTCAGCAAAGATATATCCTTCACCTACTTACCTTACAGATTCATATAAAGACAACTGCCTTTTTTCAAATAATTTTCAAGTCTAATAGGACCCCTTTTTAATAGCAATCCTGGACCCACAGAAAAGTAGCTCACTCATCTGCAATATATTTAGTACCTTTTTCATATTTTATTACTTCTGCCAGTATTGTTGCATTCACTACTGAAAATAACAGCTTACAAGATGCCCCTGAAACTTACAATGAAATAATTCGACATGCAAAAAGATTTCCACACAATTACCAGACTGGCCTGCACTACTGATTCTTGCATCTTCATTACTTAATGGATTTTGTTACTTTTCAGGAGGCCAGATCTCTCAACTGTCCTTTAATCTGAGTTACTCATGTAGAGTTTTTTTTTCTTAATAATTTTAATTTTTCTATGAAAAAATTTTCATACAAACTCATTATTTAATAAAATCCCAACCTTGCCAGTTTCTTGCAGTTAATGGCCCAGACTACATAAAAAGTGAGGCACTTTACCGCTGGGGACCCCTAGATCCATAAGCGTGTGCGCATGGATACCATTGCTCTTCTTTTTTTGTCTGCTAAACAAGACTAAGTGTTTATGGCTTTTGTACACCATGAATGTGGGCACTAACATGTAAAGAGTCTGTACGAAACATTTTTTTTATTAGATTTCTATGCATTAAAACAATTACCTTATTTGCCAATGTATAAGACGCACCTCTATTTTACAAGGATATTTTGTGGAAAAAACAATTTTAGTATGTTTCATCATACATTTATTGAAAGATACTTTAAAGTGATTTTGTAGGGGGAAATGTTTGATTCTGTGTACGAAATACAATATTGTGAGAGTTACACTGGAATAAAGTATGAAATCATATGTAAATCTACACTCACCTTTACAGGAAACTGAATGAAATTTAGCATGTATAAACAACGCTTGTGTTACCACAATAGGCCACCAGGCAGGTGCTCTGATCTTGTTTACATCCACTCATTGCAAGTGGCTGACAAGCTAACTGCTGTCGTATTGTAAGCAGTTTTTCATAAGTTTGTTATTTATAATAAAATATTGAAAAGAAGCTGAATTATCAGTCTATCACAAAATTACGAAAAAATTGTTTACGATGCGTTGGCAGTTAGCCTGTCAGGCATTTACAATGAGTGGATGTAAACAAACTCAAAGCACCACTCTGGTGACCTGTCGTGGTAACACATAAATGTTGTCTATTTACTATAAGCTTTATTTAGTTTCCTTTAAAGGCAAGTGCAAATTTACATATGATTTCATACTTTATTCCAGAGACATAATTGACTGTAATAGTTAGGCTAGTTTTTCAATGTTTTATTATTAGCAACAATTTTTGTGCCTACTCAGTATGCTCACTGTAGGTTAGGCCAAGTGTTCAGTCTCCCATCTATAATATGGCCGCATGGGATGCAGGGTAGTATTTTGGTACATTTAAAATTTTAAAAAAGTGAGTCTAATATGCCAGCAAATATGGTACATCCAGATAATTTTCCAACCTTAACAAAAATTGTGAAGTGCACATTAAAAGATAAAAGTTAGCACAGTATGGCAGAAAAATATACGTCAAAAGATACAGAGTTAAACATAATCACCATTTATACCTACAGTATGTATTATCTAAACTGTTGCTTACTTCAAGTATCAAAACAAGAGATCACAAGTGGTCAAAAATTCCCAATGTATGGAAAAACTATTCATACCATACAACTCACCTTATTTTCAAAATTATGGTGATATTTACATGATCGTTCTGCCTGATGCTCTTTCGGTCCTTCATCATGGAATGCATGATTCATGAAAAGACAGCATCGAGCTTGGCATGCTGTGCATATGCTTGTGCAAGTGAAGTATTCATCAGGAAATGCTGGCTCACTACTGTGGATTTGCCCACTAAACTTCTTATTTATTGCCTGAAAATGAGAAGTGTTAGAATGCAAGGGCGCTCAGCATACTGAACAACAGATGGGCAACATAACCTTCACATACAGTTGTCGGAGTATTTGGTTTCACTTCCTCTAACAATGAAGATAGTAGTAATCATAAAGCTTAAGGATTTTAATTGTATCTCAAACAATATACCAGGATTAACAATCAAGAAAAAGGGTCTCATCTTATCCTCATCTTCACAGAACATGAATATTCTTCATAGTCTTCATTATTACCTGTTACCATCGACATCATCCTACAACTCCCGTACAGTCATGACATAAAACTACTACTACAATGTAACTAGCTCCTTACCAACTTAGTTGCAATCCTTGTCCAGTAAATGAAACTCACTGAAACTAATAAAACTCTAGCTGAATTCACATTTAAGAGAGTTGATTAACCTATATTCTTTACTGTATATACAGTAATTCTGGATTTACAATTTCTCTTGACAGTCTTGGAACAAAAGCCTTCTATTATTTTTAGTCTCCACCCCCGAAAAAGTTTAATCCCTCTATTGCTTTAACAATTAAAAGTAAAACAGTATTATTTACAAGAGTATGTGCACGGATTATGTATACATATAAGATACCAAATATAGTGGATTATACTATTTTACTTTAGGGATTTGAATTTATTCAATTTTGAAGCCAAAGCCCGCTCCAGCCAATGAACACACAAAACCTATATACATGCCTTAATGAGAGAAAGTGCACTGCAAGCCAGAGAAATGTTAGCCTGAACCAAGTTCAAGCATTAAGAACACTCAATTCTCAAATATTTTACAGCATAATGAAGAATACAGTTGATGGTCTTTGAGACACTGCTTTTATCTTTGCAGTACTGTTATGTCAATGACACTGACCTGAAAATCATATGACTTTGCCTTCCACTAAATTTCATTGACCCACACAATACAAATTCTTGATTCATCAGTAGAGGAGAACATGCTGAGAAAGTGTTCTTGTCGTTATCTTTGCAAATTGTTACTAATCAATATTTTTACTGAAATCACTGGGATGTTTTCTTGCATATCTCCATATTTACACCACTGAAAGTCAGATTTCTCCAAAGGGGGCTACGCAGCCCGTCCCCCAACAGTTTCTTAAATTTTGGGGTGTGACAGGAAGGGGAGTAGCAAAATAGAAACTAGAGGTTTGCAAATGAAATTATGACCTAAAACATTCAAAATACCAGCAAATCTAAAAAAAAAAAAAAAATTAAGACACTGTTGAATTCTACCTTTTATTTCTAACCCATGTCAAAAATAACCTGAAAAACAGCACAGTCATTGCCAGAATAACCTCACCTCCAACATGTCAAGAATAATCTTAGGCTGCCTTGGTGACCGAACACCATTGTTGCGCAATTCCTCAAAAATAGCTTCTTTCAGCCTCTTGAAATTTGTTTCACTACCATTGAAGTTTTCCCCAATATAATGTAAGCTGTTAAATGCATCAATCTTGAAGTTCAACTTCACAAAGTTTTCCTTGAGCTGCTCCTCAGGAGTCTGACCTTTATCTGCAAGTAATGTTGTCAAAGGCATTAATCAAGAAGACAACAGTTAAATTTGTGACAAGAAAAGTCCCCCAGTGTATTCAAGGCAACTAACTAACGCATAAATATGATTTCTAAATTCATTTATTTTGGGCTTTCACCTGAATAACTACACAATGTTTCTTTATGCCCACTAAGATAAGACTTCTTGAAAAAATCTTAGTCATACATAAGTTAAATGTTCATCAGAGCACAAGTGACTTATGCATGGAAACTTACGCTCAAGTTCAACTGGAGCATTCTTCTTCTTGTTAGTTTTCCTTGTATGTACCCATAACTATACTGTACTGCTTAAATTTAAATGACTAAATGAAAAAGACTTCATATGTGCTACACCTGTTAATTCTTCATTACCCCATATTTTACTTTGTCTAAACTTTCTATTGATGGCCTACCATATATCTTTACATTCCTCAGAACATAAATACAGTAACACCTTAATTTATTGTTCCCGCACCTTCCCCTTAACCATACATGTGATATATTAGTTATTTTTTAGTATAACATATTCATATATTTAGTCTAACCTTGTTGATGTAGCTTTGACTCAAGTTACACATTACCAGATCTATTCCTAGTATTTCTGAATAACAGCCTGTGTTCCTTCCAAACACAGATATAATTTGCAATTTCTAAAATTTTCTATTGAATTTCTTCAATTAAACATCTGTCATTCTACTCTTTGGCATTCAATTCCTAAAGTTCTTTGCACTGATCTAAATCCAGATTTGGTTTATTCTAATTGTATTCTGTTTGTATATTATTTATTTTGTCTTGAGACAACAACCTTACAGTACAATTACTCCTCAACTCATAACACTTCCTTCCTTATCAGTTAGATTATTTGTAACAACAGTTTAGTCTACGCTAGAAACTTATAAGCACCTAAGGGGTTAAAATCTTTCAGTATTTCCCCATGACCTTTTACACCAGTCGCTTACTGTATCAAGTACCTGCTCAATATCCTCTCCTCGGCTGATATCAACATCTTATCCACACAAGGTCCTCTCAGGACTTCAATATTATCTCTTACTGGGGATAATTGAAGGGAACCTTAAATGCTCTTTTCCCATTACTTTAAACTCCTTAAAATTTCAAGTGATCAAAATCATACCTGTAGCTGAATTAGTAATAAGTACCTTGTAGCAATACCTGGATAGATCATATTGAAGCTATGGTTCAGTCAGAGCTCAACAAGCTTAGCTCATTTTTTATAATGATTCACTCCTATACTCTGAATTTTTATTTTCTTTGACAGTCAAAATAAAAGCATCCTTAGCTGTATTTGCATTTTCATAAGTAAAGTATTATTAATCCTTTCTCTTACTATCCCCAGTATACTCATAAACCATGATTTCAAAGGCTCTACAAAACAGGCTGATATGAATATGTCAATAAAACCTCAGGTAGTTATGTTGATAGTGGTATTTTGCTGAATATGTGCTCTTTTTACAATCACAAAAATGACATTTTTATAATAAAATAAAGTTTTATATATACTTGCCCAGTAATTACATAGCTATTAGTTTCACTAATTCAGCAGCCAAAATTTTGAAATTCGTGGTCGCGCTAGTTTGTTTTGGGGTAGGTGACATGCCCCGCCAACTTTTGGGGTAGAGAGAGAAACAACTTAGCAAAGAGCTCAATTTGTTTATGCCCTTATGTCCGTGTGAGGGGAGGAGTGAGGGCTCCAATCATGTAATTACTGGGTAAGTATATACAAAACTTTATTTTATTATAAAAATATAATTTTTATGTAACTTACCCAGTAATTACATAGCTGATTCCCACGTTGACAGGAGGTGGGAAGCATGGACATATCTACCCCAAACCATTAAAAAAGGTAATGAATTTGAGAATAGAAAAATGTTCTAACATTGAATCAATGTTTGTTGTTTCCTTACCTGATAAGAGAGCTGCTGCAGGTAGATACTACCTCTGGTTGGCACTCATCTTATCGTGTAGAGGTGAGGCGGTATAACCTGGGGCGCCTACTACTTCAGTGGGTATTTTGCAGCAATAGACCAATTCTGATGGCTAGCAAAGCACACAAGTTGCTCCTGGCCAGGGCACAGTACCATACAAAACAACCAGAACAAATATACAGTTACCAAAACCACCAAACAATATCAAGAGACACCAATACCCAACTATTAAAAAGAACTGGAGGGCACTCCAAGTACACAGTACTCCCAGGCTCCCCTAGGGCTCAACACCCTATGCAAGGCAAAGGGATTAATAATTAATTAATATTACAACAGTTTAACCAGACCAATGAGCTGACTATCAGCTCTTATAAGGCTGGCCCGAAGGGTTTGGATGAGATGACAGGTCTAGGCTAGAAGCCTAGCACTGGGACCAAATAGATCATTCAATATAGTGATGAATGAATGAAAATGAAATTGAAAACTGCACAGAGGCACACGCTCTCATACTGGAACACACTCACACAATAAATACATACATACTCAAGTTTCGATATACGAGGTATGTTCAATAAGTAATGAGAAAATGTCAGGCAAGACACTAAATATGATTTGATCAAAATACTATTTCATGGCGAAGTACACATACATATATTCTATAAAATGACAAACTGGCAACTTTCTATATTTGTAGGTCTGAGTGCAGCAGTGAATGTGGTGGAACCAGTCTGACCCGGTTTGCCAATCTGTGAACACTTGCAGGGAAACATGGAGCAACTTTACGCCATCAAATTTTGTGTTAAACTTAAGAAAACCAAACAAGAAGCTTATGGAATGTTAAAGGAGGCCTATGGGGATGAACAGATGAGCCAAGCAAGTTTCTATCGGTGGTTTAGCAGATTTTCTGACGTAAATGAACAGGTTGAGGATGAACCCAGATCTGGAGCACCGAAAAGTGCACACAAGGAGGAAAACATTGAGGAAGTGCACAGGTTAGTGATGCAAGACCGTCAAATATCTGTGAGGATGCTATCTGAAGCTGTTGGTATTAGTATTGGCACAGTAGAGACAGTTCTGACCGAAGAGGAGTGGAGGAGTGGTCAGTGGTGGTTCCACCAGGACAATGCCCCATGCCACAAGTCAACGCTGGTGACCACCTGGATGGCCGACAGGGGAATGAAAGTGGTACAACACCCACCGTACATCCCTGACCTAGCCCCTTGTGACTTCTTCCTGTTCCCACGCATGAAGATCCTACATTAACTTCTACTGAAAGTCCGACTTCTGGGTCTGAGTGACTCCTTTAGTGGAACGGGAGCATCAAAAATCTCTTTCCTTCAAAACCTCCAGCGAGAAAAGAGACGCAAGTTCAAGAGAACTATCCCTGAAGGTTTGTCTGCATGAGAAAGAATTCCTAGCCAGTCCGAGGCAAAGACTCCACAGTTTATTGCAATCTTCAATCTTCTTGAGTAGCACTGTGGCAGAATTCAAAACCACAAAAAAAACAGTACACAACACTCACCCTGGTCCTCGGTTGCTGGAAGATGGAGTAAGGCGTCCACGGTCGCCAACACAGCACACAAAACCACACAAACCAAACCAAAACAGAAAAACACACGACTCACGAACATACAGCAACAAGAACAGCACACTAACAAGGAAAAACAACAACTCTGCATCAGCACACAAACAAACTGTTTTAGACCAAAAAAAAACGACTGACCGGCACTAGCTCTGACTCAAAACTGCCTCCAAAACCGAAAAATCCTCATATATATTCCACAGACAGACAGCGCCGTAAACAAACTAACGACCTCATCCCTCTTCCAACAACTGAAGCACTCACTAACGACAATTACACTCTCTCTCTCTCTCTCTCTCTCTCTCTCTCTCTCTCTCTCTCTCTCTCTCTCTCTCTCTCTCTCTCTCTCTCTCTCTCTCTCTCTCTTTCACAAAACGTTGGGAAATGCTAAATAAAAACAAATTTATTCATCCCTCTATAGCACCTCACCATCCAGTCCCAGAAACTGAAAGTTGCAAACATCTCAAAGAGGTCTTGACAAGGAGGCAAGTTCTGCCGATGAAAAAACAATTTTCACTGAAAAAACATTGAGTGTCGGGGAGAAGGAGCTTCCCGGCAGCATAGGAAAGAAACCTCCTATGGATTAAGCGTGAGGGAGGAAAAATGAAGGAAGTCTTACCTTGCTCCCTCTATTAGAAACCAAATTTCAATCTCGTGTCTTCCCAGATGATGAGGAACGTACCATGTGGGTAGCCTAGGTCTGTCATCTGGATGGCTCCTCATTAGGAAAGTCGAGGTAGGAGAGATTGGGGCTAGCAGGAGCCAAAAAAGGTAAGAAAGCTTGCCCACAAATATTGAAGGAGAGTGGCATAGGCTAGGAGACCTGCGGTCGGAAACGGTGCTTGGCGCTCTGAGCAGCAGATAGATACTGAAGAGTCGGTGCCAGGCATTCTCGGAAGCTGGCACCGAGCGCTTGGGAGCTGGCGCTGGGTGCTTGGAAGCAGGCACTGGGCGCTTGGCAACTGGTGCTGAGCACTTGGCAGCTGGTGCTAAGCACTCAGGAGCTGGCGGCGGACACTCGTAAGCTGGCGTCGGGCGCTCACGAAGAGATGGGTGCTTAAACGAAGACCACGGGCACCTGAGAGGGATCGCTGGGCGCTTGGAGCCAAATACTGGCGCCCAACAGAAGTACGCTCAGAAGAGAAAAGATCTGGACTGTCCCATGCACTGCAGGAAGGTTAAGAACTGCATCCGGCTCCATAAACCGCTATGTAGTGGAAAAGAGCGGGCAGCATCACCTGCTTGCCTCTTCAATGTATGAGACAAATCTAGAAAGCACTTGCGGCGCTTCCAAGTCCAGGGTGGAGTCTTGAGAATCGGACGACAACTGACGCACATCCACAAGGACGCCTTTCCAATGGCTTTCTGTCGAAGCCTGGGATAGATCGACAGGCTCAAATGAGAGGGTGACCACCCGTGGGCAAACCCCACCGACTTCCCTTGGACCTCTGGTATGATTCCTCCCAGGTTTAGGGGAGTATGACAGGGACCTTCATCTAGGAGAATCAGCGGGACGTGCAGCCACCTCTTCCACTTGCACAGCACTTTCTCCTGTCAAGATGCCTTTTCAGTGGCTGTCTGCTGATGCCTGGGAACGCTCAACAGGTTCGACTGAGGGGACTACTACCCATGGGCCAACCTCTTCAGCCTCAATTGCACTTTTGGTATGTCTTCTCCCAGGTTTAGGGGAGTGTGACAATGACGACAGGACGAGTAGCCACCTCCTCCACTTCACTGCATCACTACTAGGTTAAATTCATGTTAAACCTAGACTTGAGACTGCCAATGGCAAGGGTGAGAAGCAAGAAAGCCAGGCACAGGAGTAGGTGGATTAAAAGTAGGAGGACTAGTAGCAGGAGAAAAAGGCAGGAAGGGGGGAAGAAGGAATAGCAGAGCTATCTTCTAACCTATGCTATGGTAAAATTCTAGGCTAAGGTTAGCTTGTTTCTCGGTTCTAGAGGCCGCTTCCCTTTCTATCCCACTCTAACTTGTCTAGCTGAGATTTAAGTACCTTCTACTCTTGCTAACCATTACATTTAGCACAAATTTTCTCCTTACCATATTTCTGCCTCCTACATTTACTGCAAATTGTATGAGAATCATATGAAGATTTACTACTATGGTTTGCAACTTTTGCTGCAATAGCAAAAATATGAAGATTGACTACTATGGTTTGCAACTTTTGCTGCAATAGCAAAAATAGGTGAACTTGAATCAGATATAATAATAACCAAGGAACTAGAAAAAATTATCCTGAAAGCTATTAAAGTTTGAAGGCTACTCAAAAAAGCAATAATCACCAAAATCCAGCCATACAACCAAAAATCAGTAAACAAAAGCTGCAGCAAACCCCCGATGTTACTCGAGAGCCAGCAGAAACAGAATGAGATTTTCTGCCAAGTCGTTTCCGGTACTCCCATTAGTGGGCGGGGCTTGTACCTGCACTAAGCTATTGAAACGCTACCACGAATGTTAAAATTTAAGCTGCTGAGCGAGTGAAACTATAGCTAAGTAATTACTTGGCAAGTTACTTATATGAAAAGATACATAAAAAATTCTACTTATTTTTTGACACATTTGCAATGAATCAATGCTACTTCCTCAGCTAAACGAAACACAAGGCCTGCTTTTGAGTGAATAGTAAAGACAAGGAAATATGGTCAGTCATCATATCAATGAACAATTTCTGGTACTTGGTGCACTGTACATATAATACCTGGCCATAAAAAAAGTAAAATATAGTTATTGGCAAAATATAAATACAAAGAACCATACAATATTTTTTTCCAGAAAATTCATTCCAAAATATAAAAATGCAAAATAATCAATTGAGCCTATCGCAAGTTAATGTAATACATTGCATCTTTAAGTAGACTACCCACAACTGAACATCCATTCATATCCCTACTCATGTAACTGTAACAACTCACTGATCTTATACAATTTTTCAAAGATAATACAAGGAACAAATATCTTAGTTACATGATGTTCACAAAAATACTTACCAGCAATCAATGTCATGGTGGCAGATCACCTAATTACAACAACACTTCAAAAATATAGTACAGTATATAATTCATGCAAAACACACCTGTTTTCAGAACATCTGTATGTCTTGTGTCATGAAAGACATAGACAGGTGGCCCAAATATACAGTCACACTCTGCTTTCTTTGCTACTTTCTCTAGGTCACTCCGGAAATATCTGCAAAAAAGTAGTTAGTACATTAATCCACTTAATCACTGACAAACTGGAACAATACTTCACACATTCCCTCAGGGGCACGAATTTATATCCCTGAACTACAAAAATACAAGACTTTTACCATTTTTCCAGTTCATGTATCACTTTTGCAATGCATTAATGTAATGCATGATACTCAATTTCTTCACTAAAATCCATGAAGGTTTCAAGAATGAAACACCATGAAAATTTAATTTCCTTAGCACAGAGGAACTGAAAAATTATGGCT
This sequence comes from Macrobrachium rosenbergii, assembly GCF_040412425.1. NCBI lineage: Eukaryota > Metazoa > Arthropoda > Malacostraca > Decapoda > Palaemonidae > Macrobrachium > Macrobrachium rosenbergii. The sequence continues at coordinate 14,874,309 of NC_089783.1, read as the reverse complement.
CAAATTAACAACTGTAGAGTAGTGTAGTGTAGTGTCACCACAAAAAATGAAGTTTTCATAAACTAATATTGTAATACTTACCTGAACACCTGAATTAGCGCTGGTCACTGACCAGCCTGAACTACATCCCCATAGCTTTTACCCAATAAACTGTCAGCGTTACCAACGCTTACAGGAAAATCTTGTCAAATGAGTTACCTGAAGTACCGTTGGCAACACTGCTGCAAGTCCCGGCCGAGTGAGGCCGAGATCCCAATTGCGTTATCCACTATTCAAATTGAAGTGGGGAGGAGGGTGGAATCATTCAGGTGTTCAGGTAAGTATTACAATATTAGTTTTATTATAAAAACTTCATATTGCAATACACTCCCTGAACACCTGAATTAGCCCGATTAACAAAATTTAGTGGAGGTGGGATCAATCTAATTCAGCCCGACCTGCCATCAGGGAAAGCAGGTAACTCATTATTCGCCTACTCTGTATAAATGAATGTATCCTCACCTGGTTATCTCACTCGGCAGGTGAGAATGTCTGTAGAGAGAGTACCCCCAACGTCAGTCTCATGTCTAGGTACTGTCTGAGTCGAGCTACCTCTCATGTGGTATTCAAACCTCCTCATGGATAGAGAGTAGCAAAATAAAAACCAACCTACCATGTGGCTAATCACAGCCTCCCATGATTAGTGGAGAATGATGAACCTCCCATATGGCTAATCAAAGCACTCTCACTTATGGAGGGTCTGAGTCGAGCTACCTCTCATGTGGTATTCAACCCTCCTCATGGATAGAGTAGCAAAATAAAAACCAACTTACCATGTGGCTAATCACAGCCTCCCATGATTAGTGGAGAACAATGAACCTCCCATGTGGCTAATCAAAGCACTCTCATTTATGGAGGGTCTGAGTCGAGCTACCTCTCATGTGGTATTCAAACCTCCTCATGGATAGAGAGTAGCAAAAATAAAAACCAACCTACCATGTGGCTAATCACAGCCTCCCATGATTAGTGGAGAACGATGAACCTCCCATGTGGCTAATCAAAGCACTCTCATGTATGGAGGAGAACGATGAACCTCCCATGTGGCTAATCAAAGCACTCTCATGTATGGAGGGTACGATGAACCTCCCATGTGGCTAATCAAAGCACTCTCATGTATGGAGGGTACGAAGAACCTCCCATGTGGCTATTGTAGCCTCTCATGTATGGAGGAGAAGTTGAGTGTGCAGGATCTTTGAGTTCTTCGCGTCCATTGCCGCCGATGTCTGCAGAAGAGGTTGAAGAAACCAAACCTGTCCACTGGATCTGCCTATCTTCACAGTACTAAAGTCAAACTTAATATTCTCACTATGAACCCCGACTAACAGAGAATCTAAAATTCCAAATTTCCTGACTACATTCATTACCTATAGTTCCCCCCACCCTTAACATAACTACGTAATTATAAGATCGAGTTGGTCGTCACAAAGGGAACAAGCGAGAAATTCTTCTTCAAAGAAACTGAACGTCTTTAGGTAGAAGTCGTGAAAAACGACACCGACTTCCAAGTGGCCGCCGCTAAGAACCTCCGCACTAAGAGAGTACCCCCTTAGCTAAATGAACGCACCCACGATAGAAGGGTTAGCAGCTACACACGGACTAAGAGAATAACTTTCATGTAAAAAGGAGAACGATGCATCTCCCAAGTGACTATTCAGAGCCTACCCATTAAGGAGGGAATGAGGCAGTGTGCCGAGCCGATGACCCTCCGCCCTGCAGGTTGCAGCAAAGGCCGACGAGCGCAGAAGTATCCCAGCGCCGACAAAACAACCTAGGCTAGCCTATGAGAGCACCTCTTTGGACTCTCGTAGGGAAACTATCAAAGACTAGGATACTTAAGATACTCTGAACTTAAGTTCATGTGATTATACTATCACTGTTGCTTAAGATTCTAAAGCCTAAAAAGGAATTTTTCTATCTGGTTAACCTAATAATCACCGCACTACGTGAATACTACCTTAGCTAAATGAGCGCACCCTAGATAATAGACTTCGCCGTTAAACGTCGACTAAGTGAATAACCTTCCGAGTCTTCGCACGAAGAGAATACCACCTCAGCTAACTGAACGCACCCTAGACAGGAGAATTCGCCACTATATGCAGTGGGGCGAATTGAACGTCTCTTAAGTGAAGGAAGAAAACAAAGACGGACTCGCAAGCAACTACCTCCAGAATAGAAGACTCTGAACCATTCCTTAGAAAAGAAGATGAAGTGGACATACTCCGAATACTGTGCGGTAAGGCATAAACCTCGCACCACACGAGAATCGTGAAGTGTGCCCGCAACTGTGTTCGTGAAGTGTACCCGCAACTGTGTTCGTGAAGTGTGCCTGCAACTGTGTTCGTGAAGTGTGCCCGCAACTGTGTTCGTGTGGTGAGCGCTTATGAACCAGGAACCAGGAACCATTTCTCTGAAAGTAACTAATCGCTTCCTTCGACCGCGGACAGGAAGGATTCCGCGGAGAGACAAGAAGTGTACATGGAAGCGGACGGAGTTTATCAACCTTTGATAATTATTCGCATCGGAAATAAAGATATCCCCGCTGATGCCGGAACCGAACACTTGCAGATAAAGAACCTTAAACGAATGAAGCAGAGTTTAAGCCTTGGCCACGACTTCCGGAAGAAGAGAAATACTTATCATTTCCCGCCTAGGAAACTGGCCTAGGAAAACTTCCCGAAGCTCGCCCATTGTTTTATCTGCAGCTAAAGCCGAAAGAAAGAAATAAAACGCCTAATCAATTAACTTAACATTAGAACTTCCCACAAATCTTACGAGGGAGCCCGAGGGAACGTAACAAGTCGAAGAAGATCTTACTGCTAGAAATTTCAGGAAAATAGAAAATGTACTGCAAAGTGCTGAGCAGTAGCCAGCAATAGCCGAAAACGGAAGAATCTTGACTTTCCGAAGGAATGAGAGAAAACCAGCTACTTCAGTTATGGCAGGCATAAAGGTGGAATGACACAGACTTCCCCATGTCAAGTTGACGTGGTAAAGCTACGGGTTGACTTCTGAAGCTGAAGGAAACACTGTCTAGACATAACTTTAGAGTGTCTGGACTGTCAGCTGTTCGCTCGGCAGTCGCCCGCAAATAGGTTCATCACGCAAGAGTTTGGATGATAATGGTGAAAATGTGGTTGTCTAAAAGATCTTCCGCACGAGGAGGAATATCGGAACTTCCGTAAGGAGCATTAGGAATTCCGGAACCTAGGGTGTTAGAGCCAGCAAGGAGCTAGAGTCACAGACATCTTGACACTACCGCAATTCCTGATTACCTGATGAATGAGACCGAATGGCGGAAAGTATACACCTCTAAGTTCTAATGATCTTGTTCCCCCCGAGTTCTCAGATACGACACGGCAGTTATGATGTCGCAAAGCAGACCCACTATTGTGTTGCGCACTAGGACTGAGAAACACCTGAGGGCTTCCTTTATAGCCCTGAGGTTTCTGAAGGTCATGACTCCTCTCGTTCCCGATCCCTCCAGAGGCCCGAAGCCTGGGTTCCACCAAGGTTGCTCCCCAACCTTGATATGAGGCATCTGAATACAGATGAACGTCGGGAAGAGGGGAGACTATAGACCTTCTGGATGTCAGATGCGCTTCTTCTGACTATCACAGACGATCTGACAAGCGAGAATCGTTCCAGATTATACCTGTATTCTCGATGTGGAAGTCCCAGCGATTCCTGAGACATACCTGAAGAGAAAGCATGCGGAGACAGAGAGAGAGAACATTCTCCCTAAAAGGCTTCTTCAAGTGGTACCGGCTGTTCCCTGTTAAACAGGAACCCTCTATTTCTACAAAATGGATGCACATTTGCCAAAACTGGAGACATGAGTTAGAAGCAACAAGTTCGTTATACTGGCCACATCCCTTGAACCCGGAGCAGCCACACTAAACATAGCTTGCTGTGACGCTACTGCTGACGACGGCTACACGAAATAGACCATGGAGGAGATATCCTCCTCCCTAACAGACTGTTGCAGAGCGCAAAAGGCGCCCACAACAGAACCCTCTCCGAATGTCCGGATAGTGAGGCGGAAGCTTCAAAAGAAGCCCCTCCTCTTCTGCCAAAGAACGTTGTATAGTCAGGCGACATGTTAACCTGGTATGCCAGCCTCACTTCGGTGTAGGCAGTACTGGACCGGAGGGAGAAATCATCTTGTTTGAGCAACTACCGGTTCTGTCGCATATAGCGACTCGAACATCGTTGTTTTGGTAGTGTACGCTCCTTCGGATCCTTGGATTGAGGATAAGTGAGGATGAAGTCTACCATCCGCTTATACTCATTCTCACTGGCTGAAGGAGAACTAATATCCGGTACCGGATCCTCTTCTTCAAATGAACAATCCTTGTTGGACTGGTTCGACCAAGCCGGAGGATTGTCGGACTGGTCCGACCGAGCCGGAACAGGAAAGAGGCAGGCCGATCCCTAGCAAACGCCGAACTCGAAAACCAGGAACTGCTAAACCTGGGTGCGTGAGAAGGACACCTGACGTATCAATCGCGAACATACTGGAGGCACCAAAGTCTAGGTTGAGCAAACCCCGCACCACCCAACAGGGATGACACAACACCTGGGCAGACCACGCCCATTCCTGAGAGAGAGGAGGCCGCAACACCCGAACCACTCAAATCCGGATGTATCAAAACCGCATGAGAGTGGGAATCTGGAACTGAAGACCCGGAACCAACATAGATGCCTAGACGGAGGGACAGAGAAAACCTGCCGGAAAGTTGAGAAAGAAGAACCCGGAGGAGGGAAGAAGGAAGAAGCCACACTCAGAGTAACCACCGGAGTGCCCACCACTGACGTTGGACAGATGGAGAAGGTCCCAACCGGACTGAAACTCAAAGGAGTATGAAGGGGAAGTTACGAGGTACCGAACCGAAGAAGGTAGTTACCAACTATCCTGGAGAATGGAAAGGCTGCGGAAACTATCGGTGCTGATACACTGAACGCTGGCGCAGGCAAATCGCAGACTGCCATAGCATCCGCAAGAATCGCGGAGGATACATTACAATTAGGAAACTATTGGTGCTGATACACTGAACGCTGGCGCAGGCGAATCGCAGACTGCTGTAGCATCCACAAGAATCGCGGAGGATACATTACAATGAGGAAACTATTGGTGCTGATACACTGAACGCTGGCGCGGCGATCGCCGACTCATCGAACATCCGCAAGAATCGCGGAGGATACATAACAGTTAGGAACCCATAAAGAATGAAATAAGGAGTTGCTGACGCCTCCGCAAACAACTGAGAAGCAACTAGACCGGATGCCTGAGAAACCACCGGATTTGCAAAAGGTGATAAGACGACGGATCCGTAAAAAGTACCCCTTCCCTTAACCCCGAACAGAGAGAGGGGGGCCGCTGAGCTCTAAAATACAGGGTTGAAGCAAGAAAGCCTTGCTCTGCTGAGTTAAAAGCCAAGAAAACAGGATGTGCAACAAAGACTCCGAGAGCCCCCCCAAAGAGCGGACCGAAAAGAATATTGAAAAGGGCAATGGAAGAAGGCTTAGAAGGAAAAGGGGGAAAAACGGGAAAATTCCGTAACGGCCGAAGAGGCCATAGATTTCAAAGAAAATAGACTGGTTCTGTTCCCCCTGCCCCTGATAATCTTGATAGACATTATCAAATCAGAAAATTCAAAGAAAACAGCCTGGTCCTGTTCCCCCGCCCCTGATAATCTTGATAGACATTATCAAATCAGAAAATTCTTTAAGACATGATCATGAATACTGGAAAAACCCGATCACCAGAATTACCACCATCGCAAGACAAACGAAATTTTAAAACCCCCAAAGGAAAAGGAACCTTCGAAGGAGGAGTATTCAAGGAAAAACAAAAATTCAGAACCAGATACATCAGAAACCAAATCTGAACGACCCTCCACGGATCTGGAAACCTTTGTTGACCAGAGCATGAAGCAGGAAATAAAACCGACGATTGATCTAAATGAGAGACCTAAACCCAAAGAAGACCACGCTCAACTACTTTCCTGAATACTTCCTAATTAGACTTCCTACCCTTCTGAGTGATTCCTAATTCTAAATCCACCTTAGAACTTATGCTTTTAGAGGGAAGGGGGAAATCTGCTACCAACACTGCCTGCTCCTCGCCGGGGGGGGCCGGTAGATCCTACCTTCGAGGTTTGCGGTTCTCCATGACCCCCGGCACCCGTTAGGGCTGGTTCTGGAACAGGCAGGGGGGCTGAAAAAGACCGATTAGTATCTACAACACTATTACTATTATCCTTATCTTTAGTTTCCGTTAATTTAGTCATAAAGCTAGAAAAATAGACTAGACATACTCAGCTAGTAACTTGTCCTCTAACTTTTTGAATAATTCTTCCATCTGATCTACCGACCAAGACTCGCCGCCTATCTGACTGATACTACACTGTGTCTTCCTACATAAAAACACAAACAGAATGTCGATCGTGTTTGAGGGTACTCATCCTACGCTTGCAGGACGTGTAGGGACGATGAGCGTCAGCATCTCCAACAGTAGAAGGCTGTCGTCAAAGCTGTAAACGAAGTTGAAGTATCGGCGCTAGCAGACGGCGACGTCTTCTTGTTTGACTTATCCAATCGAATCCAAAGTACCGATCCCAAAGTCAAAATCGGGAGAGAAGTTCCAAATCCCATCAATAAAGTATCCATCCAGGAGAAAATGTGTTGAAAACAGTCCAAATCATGATCTGATGTCCAAAAACTTGAATGGGGGTTGGGCTAAATGACCAAAAGTTCGGCTGATGTGGGACACACCCACACAGCATGGCGAATAAAAAAGCAATTGGGGATCTCGGCCTCACTCGGCCGGGACTTGCAGCAGTGTTGCCAACGGTACTTCAGGTAACTCATTTGACAAGATTTTCCTGTAAGCATTGGTAACGCTGACAGTTTATTACCCACTTAGTGGGTAAAAGCTATGGGGATGTAGTTCGGGCTGGTCAGTGACCAGGGCTAATTCAGGTGTTCAGCGAGTGTATTGCAATAAAAAAAAAATTATAGAATCCAACCTATTTCCTACCAGTTCTTTGATGCAAGTACTGAATGATGCATAGATTCCAAGCTCATTGTATAAAACTTTCTTATTCCATGTATTTTACCGACAAAAGAGAAACCAACAACACATCTGAGAAAAAAGTAACTAGTTATGGCAACACATCATTCACTTACTTTGTATAGGCACGTGATGCTTCTGCTAGAAATTTGTACATGTCTGTGTTAAGCCTTTCAGCTCGGGTTCGATAAATTATCACATCTGATATAGCCAGAACCTGACAAGGAGTAAAAGTTCATAAGGCCTACATGGGAAATGTATATAATTCAACAAGACAAAATACTTCTCTTAATGTGAAAAGATTGAGATAGGAATGGCTGCTGCAAAATGTGCAGTTTTACAATACATATTCAAATAAAAACAAATCCTACTATTACCCAAACATCAAAATTTTATGGCTGATAATGACAATACCAGTCAACTATGCAAGCAATTTTAAGTAATACTTGTAATACACAAGAATAAAACAAACTTATATATAAATACTGTACCACAAAGTACCACATTAAGAACATATATATATATTTTCATTATCACAAAATGTCTTGGGTACTTTGAGAAGGAGACGCTTCCGTTGCCTGGAGATGTTACTGATGCCAAGCATTCCTTCTGTGTCAAGGACAAGTGCTTTGCTTGAACTATCATAGGCACCCCAAACTCCTAGGGTGCAAGATGTCTGATTTGAACTGGTTCTGAAATAAGATTCTTTGCATAAGCACTACTTCTGATCTTGATGAAAGCAACTTGTCTTGAAAAACCACAAATGTGACTGAAAATGGAATGATTTCTTGCATTTTAAGATATTTTAATATTATATCAGCATAATATAAAAAACATCTTTATAAGTCAGCCACTTCACAAGATTAATGCTATCCCTAACCCCAAAAAACAAGAACTACAAGTAGACTGGTTGCAACCATACTGTAAATAGAGCATTGTGTTATATCATATATAATATAAGGTACCTACTACTATTTCCTTTAATTGTAATCAATACAGAAATAGTTGAAAAGCAAAGATACATCATAAAAAAATACTAAATCATGAAAAATACACCAAAAATTAAATACTACACAGTACTGTTTATCTTTTTTGCTTACTGTATTATGAAAACGTGTACAAAAGAGACAGCAGGTACCACTGCATAGAACAGTACTTGGAGTGTTCCTGTACATTTTGCTGACATTTTCTAGGTAAAGCATTGTTTGTGGTATATTTCATCAAGCAATGCAAAGAAATCCAAGCAGTTCTTACAACTGCTGTACAATATGGTCAATTAACATGTGTTAAGTATGAATTCTTTTTTTGCAGATCTTTAAATTAAAGGAAAAGATGAAAACTTCTATGTTCACACAATTAGTGTAGAAATACAGTGCATGTCCTTACAATTTATAAAAATAAAATACTTATATCTCAATCCTGTGTGACAATAAACACAGTATATTAATATCTTATTTCACTATAACTGCTAATGTATAGTGTTTCAAGTTCATATCATGTGACAAAAGTAAAACAAACCAAATGGAGAAACACTAACTTGAAAATTTCTGCTCCTCGGAAAAAGACCTGGTTCAGTGTATAAGACTTTCCTTCACCAGTGTTACCAAATATAGACACCACTTTTACATGAAGATTTGACTGCCGTGGGACACCCATTTTCTTCAGCAAGTCGTTTGCATCTTTTACCTGAATTGGTTAAACAGTATTTTCACGTAATTTCTGCAGGAAGTTTTTCAAAATTTAAATGTCTACATAACCTAAAGCACCACTGTTATAAACCACTGTCCTGACGCAACAAAATTTCTTGAACGAAAAGAATAAAAAAAAAAAAAAATGTTTTTCAACCACTGTGGTATTACAGGACACAATAGGCCTACTTTAACAAAATTTAATGCTGACCAATGCTTGACAAACACACAGAATGGTCTTAGTGGCATATACAGAAATTTATATGACATATTTGCCATATTTGCTTACAAATAGGACAGTGGTTTGTAAAAAAAAAAAAAAAAAAAAACACATTAATCATATACAGGTCGACCATCACTGATCCAGCGTCATTGGGACCTGTAGGGGGCTGGATTAGTGATTTTCCTGGATTATGGACTGACTAGGTTAGAATACACTCAACCCAACAGTTCCAACCTCATCCTACCTTTAAAATACCCTTTAAATCAGTACAAGTTGTTTAATAAGGAAGAAGAAATATTAAATGAAAAACAAATGAAATTCTAATGAAGCACAAGCAAAATAAATGGTACAGGTAATTCTGTTGACTAACACAAGAAAGTTCATCACTGCCACTTCCAAGGTGAAGAGCTGGAATTTGCAACTAAGCACATTTACATGTTAGGTGAAGGGCTGTCAGGATTCCCATTTTCTTCATCTTGGATTTTTTATATATTTTTTGTTATTCTTATTTATATTTTTACTCTATTTTCTCATTTTTATTTTTACAACCCAAATGATAACTGCAATCATATACCTAGTGTACGTAAGAATGCACAAACGCATTACCTGGTGGCGGAAAACTTGCACCAGCTTATTTTGGTTGTTGTTACACTTACACATAATTTTTTTATGTATATTTTAGGGTATTCTCATTTATATTTCAAGTGTGTTTTTTCTTTTTATTTTTGCAATCCAAAAGATACAAGCAATCGTGTGACTAGGTATGTACAAATGCACAAACTCACTCGCTGGCATTGGAGAACTTTCTACAGCTTTTGTTGTGTGTTACACTTTATGATTTTCTTATTTATATTCTATGCTACTCTCATTTATATTTTTACTGCATTTGTTCATTTTTTTACAACCCAAAATGCAATCACATGCTCAAGGGATGTATGTGCGCACACAAGCAGCACCAACAAACAGTGGGGGTCCACTAGTATTTGACGATCTGCTCCCAATGTGGAATGAGACAAAACTTTTAAAATGTTCACTGTCTGCAGAAAACCAGCCTTTAAAAGCTTCAAGTGAGGAATCCACCTTAGCCTGTGGTCAAAAGTAAATCCCAGGAAACAGGCTTCCCCTGTGCAGGGGATCCTTTTGTCCTCTAAGTACACATCAGGATCAGGATGCACTCCATGAATTTGACAAAAGTGAATAGCCAGAGTTATACTAGAAGATATCCTGAAGCCATTCATCTCTGCCCATTTGATAATTTTATTGATTGTCATTTGGATCTTGCACTCAGCTGTTGCCATGCGAGAAGCTGCAAAAAAGACTGATAAGTCGTCCACAAATAAGGTGTACATAATGCCCTGAGGAATGACAGAGGTGACCCCATTAATAGCTAGAGCAAACAGGGTCACACTCGATACACTCCCTTGTGGAAATCCTTCATGTAGTCTTCTTTAAGATAAGGTATTGCCAACCTTGACCTGAAAGACTCGACAAACTAAAAGTACTTTAATAAACAGGCAGTGTTCCTCTTAGGCCCGAGTCAAAAAGATTTTTAATGATCCCATATCTCCAGGAAGTATCATAAGCTTTTTTGATGTCAAAAAATACAGACAAATGATGCTACTTTGATGCAAATTCTTCATTTATTGAATTTTCAAGACAGTAAAACATGTCATGGAGTGCATTTGTCGAAATCCACACTGAGCAGGTGTCAAGATGTAATTTTTTCTAAATACCAGACCAGTCTAACATTCACCATTTTTTTCCATCAACTTGGAAAGACAAGAGGTCAAAGCAACTGGCCAGTAACTGGATGCTATAAACTTGTCTTTTTCTGATTTTAAAAAGGATAATATAAACGATGGTTCCCAAGCACTGAGATAATCACAAGTATTTTCATTTCCTCAAACCTAGCCCGTACTTCCTGAAATACAGTATTCCACTGCAGGCTAGCAGAGAAAACTACTTACTATTGGTACCCCACCAATGAGGAATTCTTTTCAAAATCCCTTGTTCTTTGGTTTTTAATTTTGGAGAGGCAGGTGATATTACCTCCTTAACATTTTTATCATGTGAGAGATCCTTCCCTCTAGGATCCCCTTCTTGTGGTTTTTATATTTTGCTTCCATATGGTTCTTTTGAAGGAACCCCATCAAGCTTGGATGGGGCTTATCAATTTTTGGTGGGTCATGTGATTCCACCACAGCAAAATCTGAGGTGATGGTACTAGTAGTTACAGTGGTAACTGTCTCTGATGAGACAGTTGAACCAGATAGATCAGCTTCCGATGAGGCTAAAGCACCAGCAGATGCCGGCACTGCCTCAGGAAAGGCACAAGCACCCACAAGTGCCAGTAAGTGATGCCCTTTGAGTGATTCAAATTGAAATGAGGTTTAACCTCAATATCAGCACCACCTATAAAAAGTCAAGTTTTTCAGTTTATCATTCTCTTCTCTGGATTCTGCTTGCATCAGAATTTTGTTATTATTCTGGGGAGAGATTTTAGGCCTTCTACTACAACACTTGTTAATATTTCTCTATACTGTACATCAAAGATGTCAATTTCACTGCCTTTAATTTCCATAGTTAAGTATCTATCAAAACTATCATCAACATGCTCTTCAAAGATAACAGTTTTTTTTTTACTACACCCTTTCTTCTCAAATGACTTTTTGGAGAGAGAGGGTTGAAAGGGTGCAATGTCTTAATACTGGAGTAGGGGTAGTCAGAAGAGGAAGCCTTAGAAGTGCAGGGGTTGTCATTACTTAAAGACAAATTAGACAACAGTGCCAGGGGAAAGTTAGCAGATCCAGGGGAGGGGGGGACAGTTATAGTATCATTCATCAGAAAGAGAGGGGGTTAACTAATTGATTGATTGATTAAAATTTATCTGCAATCTTAACTGCAAGGTCATTGGCACCAAAAGTAAAAATTAAAAAGTGTAAAAATAAAACATTACCAACAATCAGAACAAAGATAAAAAAAAAAGTATATAAAAAACAGAGCTCTAGCCCTGCAACAAGGGGCATTAATTGTTTGAGAACATTAAGAAAATACCATATTTGCTCAGGAAATTTTACATTCTCCGCCACTGGCACAGCGAGAGTCGACTTTCCAATGGTCCGCTCCATACCCTACTCATATGGGACAGCACAAAAACAGATATAGAGGCACAGGTGTAAGCTAAAATCACCTGTTTGGACTGAGACCATGTTATATATGGAATCATCCTCACATTATCTGTAATGATGTGTTTCTAGCCAAAAACCGAGTCCTACACCAAGGATCAGCTCCCCATGAATTCTGTGAGCCAACCCTTGAGAATAGTTCCACTAATGAGGTCCAAACCATTTTCAGGTGACCCACAGCTCTCACATAGCTTCGAATGCAAGTCCCCTCACAAAATTATCCCTTCTCCCATCTGTTCTAAACATTGATTTCGACAAAAGTGGAAATTTCCACTTTTATTACTCCGAAGAAAAGCAGACAAACATTCTGATACAGGGATTCCCATTGGTTGTTGATGATAGAAGGAAGGAAGAAATCTTATAGGAGGATGATACGGATAAAAGTCCCAACATTCAGTTGAATCCGCTGCAGGGATGGAAGGTATAATAATGCATTCAATCCCTGCAGTGGGTCCCTTTTTGAGAGATGACATTTTTTAATAAAATAAAGTTTTATATATAGTTACCAAGTAATTACATAGCTATTAGTTTCTATTAACCAGCAGCTAGAATTTTTAAATTCGCGGTAGCGCTACTTTTGTTTTGGCTAGGCGAGAGACCCCGCCCACTTTTGGGGTAAGAGAGGAACCAGCTTAGCAAACGAGCTTAATATGTTTATGCCTTCCAGCCATGCAAGGGGAGGAGGGAGAGCTTCGATCATGTAATTCCTTGGTTTACTTGGTAAGTATACTGTATATAAAACTTTATTTTATTATAAAAATGTCACCACAATAAGCTGTAGGTCCCGTTGCTAAGTAACCAATTGGTTCTTAGCCACGTAAAATAAGTCTAATCCTTTGGGCCAGCCCTAGGAGAGCTGTTAATCAGCTCAGTGGTCTGGTAAAACTAAGGTACACTTAACTTTTTTATATAAGCTACTTACCAAATAATTACATAGCTGAATCCCACATTATAAAGAAATAGAATATTGCTAGTATTAGTTAAAATGCTTGCTGGTCCCTTACCTGTTGAGAGAGCTGCTACAGGAAAGTTCTGCCTCTGGATGGCGCTCATCTCAACGTATAGCGGTGTGGTGGTATAGCCAGGAGTTGCCTGCTACACAGCGGGATTCCTTTGTTGCAAAGGAGTGTCCAATTGCATACAAAGAATAATCAGTTTGCCCCTGCCCTGGGCACGGTACCAGAAAAACACAACCAGAGAATAAATAAAACGAAACACACTCGCCTATAGCCAAACATTACAGCATACCATTAACCAACCACTGTGGATAAAAACTGGTGCACACTCCAAATACCAAGTACCCCCAGGCTCCCCTACGACTCGATACCATGAATCAAGGCAAAAAAATAGGAAGGATGAAAGAAGCTTCCTACACTCCTTCTCCCAACACCATACCAGCAATCGAAACAGGACCCAAGGTACTGCAATTTTCATATTCAGTTTCAATGTCACGCAAATAATGAGATGCAAAAACCAATTTGCATTTCCAAAACGTTGTTTGAATGGTAGAGGCAATAGACAAATTATGGCTAAAAGCCAGGGACATGGCAACTGCCCTTACTTCATGTACTTTGACTTTCACTATGGGCAACGTATCTTCGTCAATTTGTGAGTGCGCTTCTAGAATTAAATCCTTAATGAAAAACACCAAGGCATTTTTCAAAAGACGGCGAGAAGGATCATTAACTGAGCACCAAAGGTTGCTCGACGGCCCACAGATCTTTTCCATTCTCAGTAAATAGTATCTTAACGCCCTTACAGGACAAAAGGTTCTTTCTACTTCGTCCGGACCTAGAGTATCTATTAAACTTTTAATAACGAATGAGCGAGGCCATGGGTTGGCAGGGGACTCATTCTTGGCTAAAAATCTCAAGGTAAATGAGCAGATTGCATTACCTTGAGAACTCACTGACTCTCTTGGCAGTCGCTAACGCTACTAAGAACAGAGTTTTCCTAGTAAGGTCCCTTAAGGAGAGAGATTGCAGAGGTTCAAAGAGTGGCTGCAACAGCCACTTCAGTACCATGTCTAAATTCCAGGCCACTGGCCTATTTTCTTTTTGCTTGGTTGTATCAGACGACTTGATAAGACCAGAATGGTCCTTATTAGAGGAGAGATCTAAACCTCTATGTCTAAAAACAGAGCTCAATACTAATTTGTATCCTTTAATATAGAAGGAAATCACCGATTTCTGCTATAGACGTCTTAGAAGACATGATGTTGTTTCTCCTGCACCAGTCGTGGAAGACCGTCCATTGGCTTGGTAAACTTTGCTCGAGGAAAGTCGTCTACAATGAGCAATAGCGTCTGCAACCGCATTTGAAAATCCTTTCACTCACACCAATCTGAAGACAGTCTGGATGTGGTCAGAGCCAGAGTGGACAGTCCTTGATGGACCCTTCTGAAATGTGGTTGTCTGAGTGGACTGGGTTTTTGAGGTAATAGTCTTGAAAAATCTACAAGAAGCTCCAGCAAATCCAGGAACCATTCTCGAGCTAGCCAGAATGGGGCTACTAACATCATCTTTACATTCCAATGATTTCGGAACTTGTTTAACAATTCTCTCACCATCTTGGATGGGGGAAAGGCGTAAAGATCCATGTTCGACCAATCCAGAAGCATCACGTCTGTCGCCCAAGCTTGTGGATCTGGCGCTGGCGAACAGTACTGGGGGAGACGATAGTTTTTTGCGGTCACAAACAGATCTAGAATCAGTCTTCCCCATAGCTTCTATAACTCTATGCAAACTAGAGGGTCTAGAGTCCGCTCCATGGGGAGAACTTGTCTTCCACGGCTGAGTTTGTCTGCTAAAACGTTGCATTTCCCTTGAATGAATCTGGTTAAGATCTGGGTTCAATTCTGATCCACCCAAATGAGGGCTCTTGCTGTTTGGCAAAGGGAGAAAGAATGAGTTCCCCCTTGTTTTCTTATATAAGATAGGGCCATGGTGTTGTCCGAATGGACTGACACTGTCTTCCCGGACACCTCTGATGCAAACGCTTGCAATCCCCAGTGAATTGCCATCAATTCCTTCACGCTGATGTGCCACTTCATCTGTTCTGAAGTCCACAGGTCTGAAACTTCTTTGTCTCCCAGGAGGGCTCCCCAACCTAGGTCTGACGTGTCTGAATAAAACACTAGGTTGGGGTTCAGAGGGAGAAGTGACTTCCCTTGAAAGAGCTTGTCTCTTGAATTCCACCAGGCCAGATCTTCTTTTATTTCCTTCGTTATTGGAAAAATGAAAGAAACCCGGTGTTTCTTCCTGCTCCTGTTGGCTTTCAGGAAGAACTGTAGGTTTCTCATGTGAAGCCTTCCTACGGACACGAACTGCTCCATGGATGAGAAAGTCCCCAACAGGCTCATCCATCTGTTCACAGAACAGCACTGAAGGGCAGGAAATTTGTTTATTTTCTGAAGGCAGGAGTTTATCCTTTGGGGGGAGGGAAAAACCCAAAAACTCTGAGAGTTTATCCTCACCCTGAAATAAGCTATCTCCTGAGAAGGAGTCAGTTGAGATTTTTGGAAATTCAACAAGAGGCCCAAATCCTGGATGAGAAGGGTCTTGTGAAGGTCCTCTGCATATTTTTCCTTTGACTGGGAGCGAATAAGCCAATCGTCGAGATACAATGAAACGTTGACTCCCATCAGATGTAACCATTTTGCCCTTGGGGCAAGAACGCACATGAATACCTGTGGGGCTGTAAACAAACTGAAGCAAAGGGCTCTGAACTGGTACACTTATCGCTGGAACACAAACCTTAAAAACTTCCTCGAATCCCGATGAATTGGGACATGGAAGTAGCTATCTTTCATGTCTATCAAGATCATCCAATCTTCCAGACGAATGGATGCAAGGACGGACTGGGACATCTCCAGCTTGAATTTGGTTTTCTGTATGTACAAGTTCAGGGCGCTTATATCCAGGACTGGCCTCCAGTCCCTCGATGCTTTGGGGAATACAAACAGTCGATTGTAGAACCCCGGAGATGAGGTGTCCTCGACTAGCTCGACTGCTTCTTTTACAAGGAGAGCTGTCACTTCTTGGGAGAGGGGTGAAAACTTCTCTGAGTTTGCCGAGTACGTCGTCAATAAAACAGGCTTGTTGCACAAGGGGGGTTTTTTCAGAAATGGGATTGAGTAGCCTTCTCTTAGAACTTGGACAATCCAACTCTCCACTCCTCTTGCTTCCCAACACTCCCAAAAATGTAGGAGCCTTGCCCCCACAGGTGTGCGGAGGACTAGATCCTCACTTACGTGCGGGTGGTTTGTAGGAGGACTTCTTCATAGCTCTGGGGGTGAAAAGAGCATTTCTGCAAGGTCTGGGGAAGCCTCTTTGTCTGCCTCTACCCTGAAAGGGCTGGGGTTGGACAGGAGAAACTGTCCTAGGGGGAAAAGCCAGAGACTCTCTAGGTCGTCTCGTTGATTGTGCGAGAAGGTCCTGCGTAGACTTCTGTTGTAGGTCAGTCGCTATCTGTAGCACAGTCGATTGAGGGAAAAGGTGCTTCTTGTCCATAGGCGAGAAAAGGAGTGCGGACTTCTGGGAGGGAGAAACTCCCTTCGTGGTGTATGAGCACCAAAGCTCCCTTTTCTTGAGGATACCCATTATAAAGAGAGAGGATAACTCAAAAGAGCCTTCTCTAATACCCTTTTCCAGGCAAGAGTTGACTCCCAAAAAATCCGAAGAGAAGTCTTCAGGGATATGAGGGCACTCTTCACTTTACGAGCAAGAGCTCCTACTGCCCAGTTGAGAAAGCTGAGCACTTCCAAGACTTTGAACAAATGCTTGATCTGATGGTCCAATTTCGAGGACGAGAACAAAATCTTGGCAGCATTGAACGCCGACCGTCTGGAAGAGTCAACTAAACCAGAGAAGTCTCCCTGGGAGGAGGCAGGCGCTCCCATGGAAGGACCCTCTCCTGTCGCATACGAAAGATATCTTCTCTGCGACAGCCTAGACGGAGTGCAAGAAAAGGAAGCTCCTCCCTACTCCCCCTTGCTTGGGAGCCAGTTCTCCACCTAACGGAGAGCCTTCTTAGCTGAAGAGGACAGTACCATTTTAGGCAGTCTTGAAGAAGGCGTCAGGTTATCTATTATGTACGTCAAAGCTGGAGATGCCGGAGCTGCAGGAGAGAAATGATCAGGAAAAGTCACCAACAGAAAATTGAGTAAAGAGGCGTAAGCCAATGGAGGGGAAACAGGGTTCGCTACTTCCTCTTCCTCTGAAGAGATTGGCGACAGATCCGCAATGGGCTGGGGTACTAATGGGGCATTCTAATTAAGCCCAGGATATTGTCCAATTTGCGCTGGATCGACTGAACGGAAGGATCCAAAACAGAAGGCACAACTGTCATAGCCGGAGCAGGTAGAACCAAAGACACTGGCGCTGCCAAAGAAACGGACAAAATCGGGTGCTTGGAAGCGGAATTAGCCTTGGGCGCTAAGGGAGCGTCCTGCTGCAAGAGGGGAACAGGCGCCAATGGGCGCTTGGGAGCCGATGTGCGCTCGGATGCCAATGGGCGCTCAGGACCCGATGAGCACTCGGGAGTTGATGGACACTCTGGAGCCAAAGAGCGCTCAGCAAAGAGGTGCTCAGGAAACGATGGACACACAATAGATGCATGGCGCTCGGAGGGAGCCACATCAGAAGAAGCACCATGAACCACTGGAGAAGGAAGTTCTGGCGCCACTGAGCGCCAACGAAGATTCAGGAAAAGCATATTGTACAGGCGCTACAAGAACAGGAGTTGGGGGCATGGGCACTGGAGAGCGTTCCGACATCACAACCTGTCTCGGCAAGTCCTCCAAAGCAAAAGATGCGCACTTAGAAGAAGACGAAGTTCTCAATGCCGAAGAGCGCTTCCAAGAAGTAGTATGCTTAGAAAGTAGAACTTGTCCCACTAACATTGGTTGATCCTGGGAGAAATGTTCCAGACTGTCCCAGAAGCTACAGGAAGGAAGACGTTCTGGAGAAGCCTCTTTAGCTTTCTTAATCGGAACAGCAGAAGGTTGAGAAGCACCCGCAGTGCATCTCTTCAGAGGATGAGATTCGCCTTGCCATTGGCACCTAGGACTGGAGTCACTGCTGGAAATACTAGAGGACATTCAATCCACTTCCACAGGGACACCTTTCCAGCAGCGCTCTGTCGTAACCTGGGAATCGGCAACAGGTACGACTGAGGAGGCGACTGCCTGTGGGCAAACCCCACCGACCTCCTTTGGGCTGCCAGTTTGGCTCCTCCCAGGTTAAGGGGAGTTTGCCAGGGACCTTGGCCTAGGAAAACCAGTGGGACAGACAGCCACCTCCTCCACTAACACTTCACTATCACCCTTCACACTCACTTTGTCCATTAGGACTTTAACAGAGGCACCAACTTTCTCCATCGTGTCAAAGAGTAATCCAAATTTAAGATAAATTCTCAATTCAAGGCTGGTAATAAGGTTTGGATCAGGAGTAAGGGAGCCAGGGTGCAGAGTAACTGGTACAGATTGAGACATGGGATCAGGTGGAACAAAGGATAAAGAATCAGAATTATCAGACAAAGATTTTGCCGACACCTGACTAGCTAAAGTCTTCTTACTACTAGCTCTAGCCGCTGCTTTTCTCTTTTTATCCCTGTCTAATTTCGTCAAATGACAATTCAAGGTCTTCCACATTTCTGGATCCCAAGAGATGCACTCATTACAGATCAATTCAGGGGAACATATTTGACCCCTGCAAGAAGTATAGAGAGTATGTGGGTCATAACAGGCTTTAATCAGTCTCGTATTGCAGCCTTTACTGCAATACCTAACACTTTGAGAGCCCGAGTCGGACATGCTGACAAGTCAAGTAAAAGAAAGTCCAAATAATTGTCAAATTCGGTAATACTAGTCTTCAAAGAAAACCTGACAATAACTAACTGTGCCGAAAAGGCTACCATAAAGCGAATACTTCACCAATAATCCAAGATCAACAGAGAAGAGAAATTTCAAAAAACCCCTGCTGCCAATTACTGTAACCACAGCCATCATAAACATATTGAGCTCGTTTGCTAAGATGGTTCCTCTTTTACCCCGAAATTGAGCAGGGTCACTTGCCTAGACAAAACAAAAGTGGCGATACCAAGAATTTCAAAATTCTAGCTGCCGGTTAATAGAAACTAATAGCTATGTAATTACTTGGTAAGTAGCTTATATAAAAACAGTATTACATATATGCTTCTCATAAATTAGTTCCTTATTAAAAGTTGCACCTAAAATTTCAAAGGTTCACTGACATTTAAAACAGTACCATTTAAATGTAAATTCGGATGCAAAGGCAAAGTTTGCTAGATCAACTAACTATCACACTTTGAGTTTTAGAAAGGTTAAGTTTCATGCCCAAAGCCTATTCCACTCATAAATTATATGCCAGATCTCTATTCAAGGATTCTGGAACCATAGACCTAAGTGCAGAGAAGGAACAACAGCTAGGAGAATAGCATCATTGGCTTATGCAATCAGTGTTCTCAAGATACTGACACATGTCATATTGTCACATCAGGGCACTTACAAATTATCTACAGTGAAACTTGGGGTTTCTACTCAACAAGAATTTTTCTTCCCACATACAAATATATTTAGAAAAATACAATCTCTTCATAGCTCAATCAGTTGATCATGAAAGTCTACTCAGATGTGTCAGACACAATCTATTGCTACTGAAGGTAGAAGCACACAAAATGCATGATGTTGTGTCCCTGTCTAGCCGAGTTATATTATTTGAAACTTTCTCCAATTCTGCAAGCTGGTACTTGAAAGTGCCATACTGCTTTCATTGGATTCTTTACAAGAAATTTAATGCAAAATAACTCAATCATTTAGATGGATTCTCGTTGGGGCTAATTGTTGCAGCAGGTCATGTGTTGCCAATGGGGAGGGAGCAAGTACCGTCACCTTCATCGCCATTAACTGCTTGGTGTTTTATCTCTTTGGCACTTATGAGGTGTGGCTCTCCTGAATAATATTTTCTGTGCCTGACATTGCTCCTGAATGTTCTGTCCCAAAACTCACACTGACTACCTGCTGAATACTTACCCTTCCATAGGCCCATTACCTTTGCATCTGGAATTCCTACAGTTTGACTTCTGTTCTTTTTTTGTCTTCAATCCTTCACTGATCTGACAATTCTCTGGTCATGCTAATGAGATTGTGCTTCCTTTGTCTTCCCACCCAAAAGATTAATGGTTTTGTTACTAAATTATGCATTTATTGACCACCAACCGTGAGTAAGTACCCTCTTTCCTTCTCAGCAATCTGGATTTTGATATTTTGGCATGCATAAGGTATGAGGCTAACATAAGCAAGAAAGCCTTGGAAAAAATAATGAGAAAAATAACCATGTCCAATGCACGCACATCACTGATTTGTGACTGAGCCCTAAGGACATTGCTTGGTGTAAGCTAGGGAAGGGAGTTGAGTAGTATAGTAGCCTACACTAAAATCAAAAGTCATTATCAATTATATAAAAATATTGAAAAATCAAGTTATTTCAACCTACATGCACAAACTTACAGAAAGTTTCTTACTGAGAACTAAATAATGGCTTACAGAACTGGGTAAGCTCACATCATCCCAATGTACTTCCTTCCCTAGCATACTTAACCTCCTCCAGGTAAACCTTTCTTTCGTTATTTAACAACTGTATTACCTTTAAAATGATTCGTTTAATATATGACTCAAACAGGCCTGTAGAAATATTACAGGAATGCTTAAGCTCAGCAACATGTCAACCATTTGCCATATCAAGTAGATAACAAACCAAAACAATAGTGACTGTGCCATAATCTTACAGTAGAACAAGGCAACAAAATATGACCAAAAACAAAAAAGTTTCACCATTTCCTGATACAGGCAGTCCCCGCTTATAGGAGGCATCAGTTAACGGCATTTCGGTTTTACAACGCTTGGGCTAATGATGTAGTTAACCAGATTTTCGGCGACGGCGCCATAAACACCGTTTATTACCATAATTGATGATTTTTGGTTAATGGCGATCGGCTGGGAATGGAACCCCCGCCGTTAACCAGGGACTGCCTGTAATTCTAAAATTCTAAAGATAATCTTAATTCCAAAAAGCTCATCTGGTTTCTGCTAATGTTGCCTAATGGAGAAGGGGGAACATGTTTCCATAGATATACGACACTCCTCTACATTTTTTCATCTTATAATCATAAAGATCTAGCTTTTGAAAATGAATTACCCAAAAAAAGTAACTAAATTCTTGTTGCCTTCTGAAAAATAATAAGTCTTTCTTAGTACCCTGGTTAAATTACTTAGTGTATAGCAAAATAATCTACAAATAAATTCCACATATAATATTTTCCTGAAGGAGGGCATCACAAACTGTAAGCACATATCTATCATCCAATTCAAATTTCCAAGCCTTTCAGAATACATTTCTTTAAATCACATTTCTTACCTGCAGTTCTTCTTGTTCATTTATAAGCTTAAAGCATTCCTTGTTTACAGGTCCTAAATCAACGCTCTTCATCTCGTTTTCAAGGATTTCAGGGGTGACATTACTCTCTGGAAAAGAATTACTGTATTAGTTAAGAAGGATTAACTACTTTACAAATTTCTTTAAAACTACATAAATTTTAACATGGGAGTTCTTTCAAGATCACCTGTTCAAAGTACACAGAAAATTAAAGAAAAATTATTTCCAACAAGAAAAAAATAAGTCATCAAATTACTACAAATCTTATCCATGGAGGTAAATACCTCTCAGCACAAAATTTCTGCTCAGCCCAAATACTATACATCCTGTAAATGTACTAGTTTTGCAGCATGTCACGCTTCTTACATTTCATTTGGGACAAATACTCAGAGCTAAGTCAATTAAGGACTTTAGGACCAAATATTCCTAAGGAGCAGCAGCACATTCGCTGATGTCACTAATGCTCTTTGCAAAATTCCTTCAGCCCATGCTACACTTCATTTTGACTTTTACTTTTTCTCTGTTCTAACTAGTACTTTCCCATCAAGCTGTCAACTTCCCAAACAAATCTGTCCAAGTTTTACCTTTTAGTAACACATCCTTCAGGGCAGCCCTGTGACAGTCTAGTAATGCCATAATTCCAAAGATCTGGAATGCCAGGAAGATTCCCAACACTCCAGAAAGTGAGCTGATGCCTGTAAGCTTAGGAATTCTGGCCCTACCCATGTGGCTTGGCAATATCAAAGGTCACTGCCTAGTAAGGCTGGTATTTTACAACTTTTTTTGTATCACCACAGTTGCAGAGATCTACTAACTGTTCAGACGCACATAGTCACTTAAGACATTTCTTGAGAATGAGCATACTATGTGGGGTAGGTTGGGTGGATTATGATAAAAGGCTCTAGTTTGTATACCTAAGAAAAATACAAATGACTTATCAAGTATGACTCCTATGAGGGGAGACAAGTCAGAGGGCAGCAAAAACCTGATCCATAAAAACAAAGGGTTCAGATTGTAGCTCTATTGCCTGGCCTCCCTTGTTAAAAAGGAGGGAAGAGAATGTCACATCTTGTAAATCAAAGCTCAAAGATCGGGTGCCTAACTGTGTAGTCTACGTGCATTTGCACCTGATCCAGCAAATAAAGTACTCAGTCCAAACTACTGCCTCACAGAGAGAAGAAAGAAGGAAGAGAAGCCAGCTACTCTTCCATTCACCTCCAATCTTACACCCTACAAGTACCTTAGGCAAGATGCCTTCTGTCTGAAGCTTGGGTGACTAAACAACTTGTTGCACAGCTACCATAGGTATCTAGGGAGAAGGTATCCAGGGACGTGAAGGCAATGACTCTTAGGCAGAATGAGGTAAGGTGGTCTGATGTCTCTCAACATTTGACTTTATTACCTGTTCTACTGAAAATTTGCTCCAAAATGCAAGGGAAGGTCCTATGCCCCTGAACGCAGGCGATGTTACAATCCTATAAGTAAGGATGGAGGAATCATAATAAAAAGGGAGAATAAAGTAACGGGGTGAAAGATGTCTTTCATGATATAGAGTAATGGGATTGTATGTGAGAAATTTTAGTTAAAAAATTTAATACTTCATAATCAATAATATTTTCATTTAATCCTCTAACTATAACAAAACTGGTCCTACATAATTAAAAAAAAAAAAATCATGGTAACTTACGGAATGAAGTCAGTGAATTCAGAGAATGATCATAATGGCCTTCAGAAGCAATTGACGCAAGGGAATTCATAATTGCTGAATTGCTGATAGAAGTTGTTGAAGGAACTGAGAGACCTGTCAATTCCAAAAAGTAAAATCAACAAACGGGTTGTGAACCGTACATCAAAATTAAAACATATGTTGGTAACAATCATTAACAAAAAATGCAACGAATTATTATTTTCATAATTGATACCATCTTTAAAAGGATGGTTACATGAAAAGACATATCTACTGTACTGTTAAAAATGAATAATAATATAGTTCAGTGAGTGAACAAAATATGCGGCAATGCATCTAAATTTTTGGAAGCCCAAAGGACATAAAGATCAAGAAATTCTGCAATCATCTCTTGACATACTGCAGATTTCACGGTTTTAACATATGCTGTACCTATAAAGCTGACTCACCAGCAAGGATCCCACATCTACAATCTTGGTATAGCAACTTTGGCAAAAGGAATCAAGAATTACCAATCTTTTTGACACTGTACATGACTTATGACCATGGATCACAGTCAAATTACATACTGGTAACTGACTGAACAGTACAGATTTGAACATGTTGCCATTAAAGCAAGCAAAATTATCAGGAGAAATTAAAATACTGTATGTGTAAAAATACTGACCAAATAAAACATCAGTCAAGATGAAAACATGACTAACTTGACACTGAAAAAACATAATACTCTACAGTAAACCCCCCGTATTCGCGTTCTCATGGTTCGCGGACTCACACATTCACGGGTTTCTCTGTGGAACATATTTAGCCACTTATTCGCTGAAAATTTGCCCATTCGCGGTATTTTTCACTGAGAAATATTCACTAATTACTGTATTTTCATATAATTTTCATGAATAAATGCACTTTTTGTGATAAAACTATTAAAATACTCGGGAATATGCATTTTTACAGGGTTTTTCTGTGTTTAAGCTATCAAAATTGGCAGTTCTAAGTGTTTTTAGAGGGGTTTTAAGTATTCGCGGATTTTAGCTATTCATGGGGGGGTGTGGGACGCATCCCCCGCGAATACGGGGGGTCCACTGTATACCATATTTGAGCACAATACCATTAATATCAAACTTATGGAACGGCATACAGATGAATGGACAGTGATTAATTTATGGCCAGAAAACTTTTATGATCCTAATAATATTGGGTAATAGTTTGTAAACCACAAGGGTTTGTATCAATGGTCTTGGAAGGAGAGAGGGACACAAATGCCAGTAACTTCTAAAGTCTGTTCTTATTTGACAAATTTTTAAGTAATATCACAATTTTTAAAAGTAAATTGTATTTTTCCTTAACTATACAAACCTGAGGTCCTTTACATTAGGAATTACCTTCATCGGAGCTGGAAATGGTCATTGAACTTTCAAACAAGGTGGTTAGGCAGTTAACTACCGTCTGGGAGGCAGAGGTACCGCCTGCCCAGATGTAAACATTCCAATTTGCCTCTTGGCCCAGGTTTCAGTTTGAGGGGTGGCATGAGGTGGGCATGAAATGTAATGTAAAGGAACTCAGGTTTGTATAGTTAGGAAAAACACAATTTACTTTAAAAAACTGTGATTTGTTCTGACACGACATACAAACTGTCGGTCCTTTCCATTAGGAAGACTCACTGGTTGGAGGGAGGAATCTGAGCGAGTCTCTATGAACCGACTGGAGTTCACCACAACATGTATTCCCTTCCTGGTCGATAGCGCAAGGAAGGGCAAACTGTCAGTTCATGCAATGTAGGCTAGGAAGAACTTGGAGTCGGTGACATTGAGGCAATCACAAGCATTGGGTTTGTCTTACTGTCATGGTCTCCTTCCCCCCCTTACAAGGGGAAGGAATGGGGGGGTTGCTTCTATAATCCTGAATGGAAATAGAATGGAAGCTCTAGTTGAGTGCTTACCTGTATCGACCGCCAGATCCAGCATGTAACGGCACGTCCGCCCCCTGCCCATGGGAAGAGAGCCAAGATGAGAAGGAAGAGGCCAGTCACTCCACATTCACTCTCGCAATCACAACCGTACATCTTAGGCGAGATGCAACCTGTCCTGTTAGAGGAGCTTGGTAAGCTACACAACTTGTTGAGCAGCCACCACAGGACCCAAGGAGAAAGTGTCCAAGGACTTGTGTGCAACATCCTGAAGGTAGAAGGAAGTAAAGGTGGTCTGTTGGGACACCATGCCTGCCTTCAAAACCTGTGGAGCCAACAAGTTCTTCCAGAATGCAAGGGACGGACCAATGCTGCGGACTTCGTGAGCACTCGGACGAAGTGTAACGGTGTCGTCTTCTCTAGCAGCAGAATAAGCTCTCCTTATCGTCTCACAAAGCCAGAAAGAGATCGTGTTCT
The DNA here is from genome assembly GCF_040412425.1 of Macrobrachium rosenbergii. Lineage (NCBI taxonomy): Eukaryota > Metazoa > Arthropoda > Malacostraca > Decapoda > Palaemonidae > Macrobrachium > Macrobrachium rosenbergii. The sequence goes on along the minus strand of NC_089783.1, from coordinate 14,848,577 downwards.
TGGACACTTCTTTCTTGGTTGAGCCAGCACTAACGAAGAGTTGTCGACACTCTGGTCAGAGACTGCGAGTCCTCTTCAGATAGTGCTGCAGCACTCTAACAGGACACAGTAGCATCTCATCTGGTTCATTACCAACAAAGTCCTCTAGGGAAGAGATCGTGAAAGACTCGAACCGAACATCAGGGACCGAAGGATTCAGAGTCTTCGCCACAAGATCTGGGACGGAATCAAGCGTAACTGATCCCCATCCCCTCGAGTGTTGAACATCAAAGGAAAGTCTGTGAAGTTTGCCAACTCTCTTCGCTGATGCCAGGGCCAGCAAGAAGATGGTCTTGAGGGTCACATCCCTGTCTGACAACTCTTGTAAAGGCTCGTACGGTGCATGAGTCAGGCTCCTTAGAACGAGAGTCACATCCTACGCAGGGAGCCTGAGATCCCTGGGTGGGGCAACCCCTTCTGAAGCTTCTCATCAGTAGGGAAATCTCGAAAGAAGAGATATCTACTCCTTTTAGCTGCAAGACTAGGCCAAGTGTGGCCCAACAGCCTTTTACAGCTGAAACAGAGAGAAGCTTCTCTCGGCGAAGGAAGACGAGGAAGTCCGCAACCAGTTGAACAGTAGCTCTGATCGGAGAGAGATCCTGTCCACGACACCAACCACAGAAGACAGACCACTTTCCCTGGTATACAGCTGCGGAGGATCGTCTGCGGTACCCGGCCATCTCCACTGCTGTGCAACACAAAAAGCCTCTCTCTCGCAGGAGATGGTGGATAGCCTCCAGCCATGAAGACACAGGGACTGCACTGCCAGGTGACACCGCTCTATGTAGGGTTGACACAGCAGGTTGGGCCAGGGGGGGGAATCTCTCTCGGCACCTTGGAAAGGAGGGCTAGCAGGTAGGGTGGGTGCCACCAGAATCATTCTGAGATTTGGAGTGATCATTGCCTGGTTGATCACTCTGCAAATCAGGCAAAATGAAGGAAAGGAGTAGGCGTCAAGGTTGTCCCATGGGTGCTGGAACGCGTCCTCCGCAGCAGCCCATGGGTTCGGTATGACTGAACAGAAGACATGGAGTTTTCTGTTGTGCCGGATGGTGAACAGATCGATGACTGGACACCTCCAGAGGTCGAACAGCCTTTCCGCGACTTCCGGATAAAGGGACCATTCTGTTCCGATCACCTAATTCTGGCAGCTAACCTTGTCTGCCACGACATTCCTCTTGCCTGGAACATACCTATCTGACAGCTCTGCCAAGTGAGCCACGGCCCACTCGTGCACCTGCATCATCAACTCATGGAGCGGGAGGGATACTAGACCCCCTGCTTGTTGATGTATGCCACTACCGTGGTATTGTCACTCATCAGTACCACGAAGTATCCCATCACTCAATCCCAGAACTCTTGGAGGGTCAGGAAGGCTGCCTTGAGTTCCAGCATGCCCAAGTACTTTACCCTCTGCTTGGGGTTGAGATCTGACTTCTCAAGGTTTACCACAATCCCGAGATCGTGGCACCCCCCCCACCTTCGGCACCAGTCGGGGGAACGCCGCCACTAGCGTTTCCCCTTCTTCTTCTTCCCCTTGCCCCCTTTACCGGATTGGAAAGCGGGCTGAAAGGGGCAAGAGGACCCACCCTTTCTGGAGGAAGAAGGTGGCTGGGTGTTCGCATGGGATCCCTTCGAAGACTGGGACTTTTTAGGGGCTGAGGAAGAGCTAGACTGACCCGAGGGCCTGGCAGCAGTGGAACACAAAGACCCAGAGGTCCTGGCCACTGCCTGGTGAACAAGGCGGTCGCTGTCATCGGCCCAACACTTGTCCACCACAACCTCCACCAACTCTCTAGGGAAGAGAGAGGTAGACCCCAGCAACGGTCCATTCCGTGGGGTCACTGCTGACTCAGGCCCCATGGGCCTGGTGAAGCGAGAAAGAACGGTGTCTTTCCGCTTCAGGACCAGGTTTGCCAACTGGTGGGCAAGGTAGGAGATGGCTCTACCTCCTGACAGGCACGGTGTCCCGAAAGCTGAGTCTTCCCCAGGTACCATAGCCCGAGAAAGCAGCCACTTTGGATACTGTGAATGACCAAAGCTCCTACCAGGAGACTGCCCGGAAAGCTGCCATGGCAGTGGCTTCCAGGGTTGCTGCCTCTTGCTGAGAGAGAGAAATTCTCTCTGCAGTAAGTTGCTGCAATGGAGACCCAGGTCTAGACGTACCAGGTCCGGGTCAACCTGCTTAGTTGGCAATGCCCTCTCTGAGGGCACATAGAAGCGCTTCTGACGAAGCAGAGGAGGGGGAAGCAGCTTGTCCGAGGGGATCGATTGCAGGGAATTGTCCTGCCCAGACACAAGACCATTCACTTGATCGAGGACTACCTCGGCAAGCGTGGACCACAGCAGCCCCACCGAAACCTTGGGTTCCTTTTTTGGTCCCCAAAAGGATTTGAGGCACAAAGGATGATCCACAGATGAGGACGTGGTCCCTTCCCCGAAGTCGTTGTGCTGATGAATCAGTGCAATTACCTCAGCAAAAGTCCTCTGTATCTTGGGGGTGTCTGCATCCTAGCAAAGAAGACCCTCAAATCCTTCCAGGGTGCGGTCCTCCCAATCTACTCTCCCTGTAGAAGGGAGAGCCTTGGCAGACCCCTGTGATCCTTCCAACGCCACGCGGGCGTACAACCTGGTCCATCCGAGGACTGAGCCAGGCACGTACACCCCTGAGGTAGAACTCTGGAGACACGACTCGCCAGAGTTCTTCCTGTCCAACTCATGCCCCCTGGGAGGAGCCCAGGAGGTTGAGGGGACAGGTGAGGAGGATCAGGTGCCCCCACTGGTCTAGCTGGCAGAACCAGCAGTAGCAGTGGGCCGGAAGCAACCACCAACCCACGGTGGTGACAGCAACCCGGGTCGTGGAGAACGCTTTCGCCTCGGCGAAGTGGCTCACACGAGTTGAGCCACGCAATCGGCTCTCCCGAGCCAGGTTGGCCCCACGAACGTGGTCGGGGACTGAGAGGAGTCAAGCCCGGGGCTGGCTGGCAAGAACTTGTGCTGTCCTCTAGACGTGCCCCAGTCTTCTTCGAGGCCGAAACCTCTTGGGAAGACTGAGCAGGGGACCTCTTCTCTGTCTTGCCAGATGTCCGGACCCAAGGGACCGGCGCACCTTCCCGGGAACCTTGCTTGGCACTCAAAGAAGTGCCAGGAGGAAGAGTTGGAGCACCTGTTTGCCCGGACTCTTTCTCCCATCCTGTGCCCGAGTCGATATGGAGAGAGGTTCCTCCAGTACCAGACCGGGGTACCTGGGCCTCCTTAGAGACCCGGGTACTCAGCGCGGCTCGTGAACAAATGTCCGACACAGAAGTGGCCTTAGAAGTGGGCTTCTTCGGCACAGAAGAGGGGGTGCAAACCGTGGTCTGCACGCCCTCAGCTCCCGATACGATTTGTTGACCCGGGGGTCAACAAATCGGTTCCCTGGCCAATGAGAGATCCCACTGCCTTCTCTGTGTAAGGAGGCAGTCCCTTAGAAGTCTCGGTGCAAGACTTCTTTGTGGGGGAGAGACAGGCTTCTTCTTCTTTGGCTGGTGAGCCTCAGAAGAAGAAGAAGAGGTAGCAGACGGTGAGGACGACGACACCCTCCTAGAACTCTTCTTCGACTTCTTCTTCATCATCATCTTCAGGATGGTGCTCAGGTTCCCCATCCAGGAGGGAGCAGCAGAAGACACAGGCGGAGCCAGAGGAGCCAGGGAAGTAAGCGCAACCCAGGTAGTGGAGACGTTGATGCTCGGGCCAGCAGCTACCGGGGCAGGTGGAACAGCGCAGGAGCCAGGAAAGCCGGAAGACAGTGCATGGGTCCAGGGCACGGGTGGAGCATGAGTGGAAGCCAGCCCAGGCTGAGAGTCAGAGTAACCAGGAGCCGGGAACAAGTGTGGGTTGGCAACAGAAAGAGCAGGCATGGAGATTTATAGCACCGATGACATGACCATTCTTGAAGGGCCAGGCAGAGATAATGGGGCCAGGAAGCCAGAGGCAGCAGCACGGTATGGAGCGTGGCTGGAGCGGCAGACACCTGGGTGCCCAGGTGCAAGGCCACTGTCATAGGCAGCTTGCCAAATGGTGTCATGGTGACAGTAGATGTGGTGGATGTGGTAGCTGTGTGGGTTGTCACTGGAGTGCTAGACAGATGGGATACCAGGTCCTCCAATGATGGAATGCCAGGAAGACCCATGTGCAGCCAGGTAGAAGTGAGGTCAGATACCTGACCACCGAGAGACGCTTCCACCACCAAACCTGAGGAAAAATTTGGGTCAAATATGGAAGCCTCTACTCGCTCTGTGGGAAAAAATTCGCCCCCGGAGCAAGGAGAGGCTCCACAGAGGATGTCCTGATCGTCCGCTTCCCCGCGGCCTTCCACACCCGACGAAACTAATGAGGAAGGGGAGGTGGAGTCCTCACCTTAGGGAGAGGCAGCAAGAAGGGGAAGCTTGCCAGGAGGGAGAAACGATCCCGACGGGTCAGCCAACAAGGGAGTCGTTGAGGGCGTATAACCCTCAGACAATGCCTTGGCAGGTTTCCTTCGGTACTGTCTCCTCCCATCAAACTTCGCCCATTGCTCGGCCGACCGACAGGAACAACACTCAGTACAAGGAGAAGTGCAAGAACACACACGTCCTCTGCAGGTGGGGCAAAGGGCATGCGGGTCCATATCTATGGACATACACGCTGGGGGAAGGTTTGCCCACATTCATGTTGTTAACATCAAGAAAAAACAAGGAAGATCCCACCGGGAAAAACAACTCAAAGGTGGTTAGGGCAGAGAGGGAGAAAACACGCCTGCAGCGCACGATGGCCGAAAGCAAAGTTTAGTATATCTTAGTTTAACCAGACCACTGAGCTGATTAACAGCTCTCCTAGGGCTGGCCCGAAGGATTAGATTTATTTTACGTGGCTAAGAACCAATTGGTTACCTAGCAACGGGACCTACAGCTTATTGTGGAATCTAAACCACATTATAGCGAGAAATGAATTTCTATCACCAGAAATAAATTCCTCTTATTCATCATTGGCCAGTCGGAGATTCGAACTCGCGGCCAATAGAGTGGTAGCTGAGAACGGAACCCGCTCGCCCAACGAAGGACTCGGCCGAAAGCAAAATTAGAATGTTTACATCCAGGCAGGCGGTACCCCCACCTCCCAGACAGCAGTTAACTGCCTAACCACCTTGTTCAAAAGTTCAGCGGCCGTTTCCAGCTCTGCTGAAAGTAATTCCTAATGTAAAGGACCGACGGTTTGTATATACAGGCAGCGACGGAAATCTCGGCATCGAAAATTGCTGATTTCCACTTATCAGCACCGATAAATACCTAACAGAGGCACCGATAACCGAAACTCAGCGTTTTTCAGCACCAATAAGCCCTGAAAATCGCCGAAAATCACCGATTTTCGGTTATCATTGCACCCTCAGAACTGAACTCCGCCGATAACCGGGGACTGCCTGTAGTGTTGGAACAATTGTATTTTTCCTAACTATACTAACCTGAGGTACTTTACAATAGGAATTACTTTCAGCAAAGCTGGAAAAGGCTGTTTAACTTTAAAGAAGGTGATGGAGTATTTGGTTAAATACTGACTACGGGTGGGAGTCCCACCCACCCAGTCAGAATACACTCACTTTGCCTTTTGTCCCGGGAAGCAGAATGAGGAGTTGCTGCAGTGGGCATAACTTGTAAAGGACCTCAGGTTTGTATAGTTAGGAAAAATGACATCTACATGATAAAATAAAGTTTTATATATACAGTACTTACCAAGTAATTACATAGCTATTAGTTTCACTAGCTCAGCAGCTAAAATTTTGAAATTCGAGGGTTGCACTATTTTGTTTTGGGTAGGTGACTTGCCCCACCCACTTTTGGGAAAAGAGAGGAACAACTTAGCAAAAGAGTTTCTATTTGTTTATGCCCTTATGCTCATGAGAGGAGAAGAGGGCAGGCTCCAATCATGTAATTACTTGGTAAGTATATATAAAACTTTATCTTATCATAAAAATGTCATTTTTATATAAGTAACTTGCCAAGTAGTTACACTGCTGATTCCCACATTGGCAGGAGGTGGGATGTTTGGACATATCTACCCCAAAACAAATGTCAAAGAAATTTTCAACTAATAAACTTTCCTTCATAATGCAAAGGAATAAAATTCTCTCAGAGAATAAAATTCTCTCCGAGAGAACTTACGTCAAGAGCTAAACATGTATGCAAGGTGAAAAACTAGTTTAAGCATGCTACCTTAGCAACGTCAAAACCAGTCTGACACATCATCGCTAAAAAAGTCATAGTGTTAATGAATATCAGGATGAACTACTGTATCTGAATACTGAAAGTGTAAAATCAAGAGTAAAACAAGAGTTGAATTTGCATATATTATACCACGTTATAACCATATATCTGCAATATCAATAATATCGTAAAATGTAAACAAAATCAAATGGCAGGCAGAGAGGAGGAAAAGAGCGCACATCCTTCCTCACCAACGGCCAAAAGCAAAGTGAGTGTATACTGACTGGGTGGGCAGGACTCCCACCCGTAGTTGGTAGTTTACTATGTACAGTACTCCATCACCTGGTTTAAAGTTAAACGGCCATTTCCAGCTTCGCTGAATGTAATTCCTACTGTAAAGGACCGAGGGTTTGTATATTGTGTAGGAACAATTGAATATTATGCCACAAAATCGACCCTTTACAAAATATCACAAGGGCAATAATTTACTTTATATATTCTATTCAAAAATACAAATCTTTCCAAAATTATCTTGTGTCTTTATTTGCAATGGGAATATCTAAAATCAAGTTATATGAGTAACACTAGGTCATTTGCTTGCATGTAAAATGAAACAAAATCGCAAAAAATCATGGGTATTTTTTCTACACATTCTTTGTATCCTTGCATTGTTTCTCAGCTATTCAGGCTGGCAAGTTATGTCATCTCATGGAGAAATATACAACCTTACTGCAAAGAAAAATTGAACATGTATTGAGCTACATATTAAGCTGTCAACACTACACAAAACAACACTTGACTTTATGCTTTATGATTAAGACTATCAAACATAAAGCCATATAGGATTCAACCAAATTACACAGAAAAACAGACCCCTTTTCCTGGAAGTACAAACAAGTAATGTCCACTGCTATTATCAACATATCTCCCTCTGAATGTCATATCCATAAAAAGGATCTAGTTCATAAAGTCAATCTTCAGAGCCAACAGTACAGTCACCTTCAACTTAACACACAGCAATAGAGACCTCAATAGATTGGTGTATAATCTTATGTTTTATACAATTTGTCTATTTGATTCACAGATCTTATTAATCCTGCCCAATGTTTGATTTGCTTCTTTTCTGTCTTTCACTAAATTCCAACAAGAGAACCTGTATTGGATATCATTGTTCCTTAATATATGAAAGATTCAACCCTTCTAATTCTTTACCTATCGAATGTTAATCTATCCCTTTGTGCATACTCTTATCTTCATTGCTTGTACAGGATTTTTGTTGAGTTCCATAAAAAGCCTTGGGATAATCAAGAAGTAGTGAAAATAAAACAGTATTAATAATGTACAAGCAGAGGCAAAAAGTGGGCCACTGATCTGAAAGAATTCCTTTATTCAATCCTTCAACTCTAGAAGGAAGAATGGTTTGTGGAGAGCCTACACAGATGAGAACAATAACTCACACTTAGATAAATCAAACATAAATCTACGACTTCTCAGAAAAAAGGTAGTACAGCAGCTAGAGAGCACATCTTACATAGGAAATACCATTATAATAAACATACTCAAATTTTGTTTTAATGATAAACATGACCCTATAAGTCATCATTAATAAACATCTTAAGCATCATTAACTTTCTAATTCAGCATAATGGTTAATGATCATTCACAATTATGGCTACAAAGAGAATAATGTATAAATCTTGTTTTTTCTTTATGGAGTTAAGATATCTAATAAGTTGCCGCCACTCTCATCTAACTAGTGCACCTCTTGTTTGAATTAAAATTTGGCCCTAGTCCTCAACCATGCCTTGTGTCAAGTGATGATCTGGGCTGTCCAACTTGTAGGCATCCTGTCACTAATTTTTACTACTACAGTATTCTGAATGCTAGTGTTCCCTCTTCATCCCAATCTTTGAGATCTTGATCTATTTTCCAGCATCTGAACCCTGCATACTGTGGCCTCTTCCTCATTTGCAATATAATCTTCCACAAGCAACTCAGCCAAGAAGTTTAAACCTTTTGTAATTACACGTATACCTTTGCTGTACTGTACTTCCATTTTAATTCTAAAAATGTCTATGTCTTTGCTTAAGGGGAGTGTCGATGCCATAAGACCCCATTCTAAAGCAGATGAGCATTGCTACCTTATGATTGAGGGGATTTGCATCAAATTTTTACCTCCTATTAAACAGCAAATACCCAAAATACTGTGCTTGCATTAAGGAATCAATACAATTTGACTTCAATGTTTATAAATTTTACACTTGTAAAGAAAACTAATTTCATTTTTCATAAACAATATACATAAAAAAAGTTGCACTTAAAAACAGTTTTTCTTACGTGAGACCACAGGTAGCATGCTGTGAAAGTTTCACTGAATTTTGTTCAGTCTTCTTCAAGGCATGTTTGTTTACTCTTCTGAAATGTTTTGAGAAAACAGAAAAAGAAAAAAAATTTGCTTATTTTGTAATAATTGTAAACCTTTGATAAGCAGAGAGATGATTTTTTTAGTTAAAGTATCTCTTTATACAAGAAACATCCCCTGAAATCTAAAAAACTGGACGAGAAGAAATGTTCTCCCTGCTTAGTTTCCTCTTGGGTGACTGACATTCATGACATATTAACTAGGTGAGTCAATATGCCATGTGACCCTCAAAAAATTCTAACAAAAGGTCTAATGGCAGTTTTCAGTTCTATTACATATATTTGACATGAGAAAGAAAGTCTACCAATATGACACCCTTGGAGGTGCATGAAAACTTGGTCACCTTCAAAATGGCTACCTACCCATTTTATCAAATAAATGAAAACAACTTAAATTAGATTAATTTCTTGAATAATCCAATTGGGAACATGTCTTTATGTATTCCAAGCACTTTTTAAAGGTTCTCTGAGATTTTAACTAATAATAGCCTAATATCAAACATGGCGGCAAGTCGTGAATGCTAACTGTTAAAGTCTACAAAGGCACAAATTATATTGTCTCAGACCAGAAACTGTCTAATCCAAACATTTATACTCAGCAATTAGGCATATTGTCACATGATGTAATCTGACAACATCCACCAGCTGATGTGCATGGACGACCATGTTTTCTACAACTGCAGCATGGGGTACTGGAAATAGCTGTGAAGTTACAGTGTATCATCTTTAGCACTGTCTAGATCCACATCATAGTCTGATAGTATACTCAGAGGCTATGAAATTTGGTTGGGGAATCTGTTGGGGGTAGACGTTCAGGTGTCATAAATGACTTAGCACAGGTCACCTTCTTAGTAAACGTGTCATATCGCAAAGTAGCCATAGAAGATGTACTCTCACCACCAAACAAAACTGCCATAGCCTGGCAGCCAATATTTACAATCTAGGTGGGAGTTTTATAAGGCAAGGTAAATTCCTTTGCTGTGGCAAGTAGGACTGAATCACCATTCATAAGTTTTTGAAAGGCTGACCTTTTCCAAATGCCATAAATATGAGATGTGGAATCACACCCTGTAAATGAGTGTAGGAATAACAATTGTGTACATAGGCCTGATCTGAGAGAACTTTTTACCTGGTTGATGTCACACACTCCACAAGTTCCTTTTGTCTGGTTATCTGATCTGAAATATCACAATTTTTAAAAGTAAATTGTATTATTCATAACTATACAAACCTGAGGTCCTTTACATTAGGGGATTACTTATGGTGAAGCTGGACACAGCTGTTAAACTCTTGAGCAAGGAGGTTAAGCGGTGACTACCATCAGGTAGGCGGGAATACCCGCCTGCCCAGATGTAAACATTCCAGTCTGCCTTTCGGCCCAGGTTCAGATTGAGGGGTAGCATGAGGCGGGCATAAAATGTAATGTAAAGGACCTCAGGTTTCAATACTCACGAAAAATACAATTTACTTTTAAAAATTGTCATTCATTCCGACACGATATACAAACCATCGTTCCTTTACATTAGGAAGATTCACTGGTTGGGTGGAGGAATCTGAGTGAGTCTCTTGAACTAACTGGAGTTCTGCACACCTGGGCTACTCCTCCTGGTCGAAAGAGTGAGGAGTAGTACCGTGCCTCTGACATATTGACTGGAGTGTAGGAACTGCAAAATCAAATGTCAGAACTGGACCTTTTCGCATGAGTGAGGAAACGTAACTCATACACAATAGGCTAGGAAGAATCTAAGAGTTGGAGGCAGAAGGAAAACCCGTGATAGGGTTCCCTTATTGCCAGTCTCTCCTTCCTCCCCTTGCTAGAGGAAGGAGCGGAATTACTTCTATGATTCTAGAAGAAAAATAGAACAGATGCTCGATGTGTAGTCTTACCGCATCAGACTCCAGATCCAGCAAGTATTGGTTCGAGTCCTATTCTCATCCTGAAGGAGGAGAAGTAAGAGGACAGGGAAGGAGGAGGAGGAGAGGCCAGCCACTCTCGGTATCCTCCTCACTTCCAAAACCAGCACCTTAGGCAAGATGCTACTAGTCCTCTTGAAGGAGCCAGGTAAGAAAACACAATTTGTTGAGCAGCCACCACAGGACCAAGGAAAAAAAGGTTCCAAGGGCCTGTGGGCTAGACCACTGGAAGTAAGACAAGTCTTGCCTCCAGACCAACAGATACTTCCAGAATGCAAGGGATGGACCAAGCCACTGACTTCATGAGGTCTTGGGTGGAAAGTACTGTTATCGTCGTCACCAGCTGCAAAGTACCTCCTTCGATCGCTTCACGAAGCCAAGAGAAAGATGTGTCCTTAGACACTTCTTTCTTGGGAGAGATGGTACGAATGAAAACGTCGATGACATCCAGGTTAGGAGTGTCAAGCCTTTTCAGAAAGTACCACAGCTCCCTAATAGGACAAAGTAACAACTGATCTGGATCATCGATATAAAGTCCAAGGAGGAGGGGAACAAGAAGGACTCGAATCCGACAATAGATGCTGATGGATTTGGAGCCCACTTATGACAACCGAGGAGGGGTTGAGGTATTGATCCTCTTCACCTGTTCTTCTATCTTCTACGCCAAGGCCAGAGCAAGATGAGAGATGGTCCTAAGAGGGCACATCTCTGTCCGACGACGCTCGTAAGGGTGCGTGCAGAGCACGTGACAGGAACCCTATACGAGAGTCACATGCCATGCAGGGAACACTTCCCTGGGACAGCAAGACCAAAGAAGCTTCTCATCCGTAGCTAAATCTCGACTGAGGAGAAGAAGGCTACTTCAGATAGAAGACTAGGTCGCAAGGGCCTACGTTCTTCACAAATGAAGGGAGAGAAGCAACCTCGGCAGAGAAGACGAGGAAGTCCAGGCTTGAAGAGCGACTCTGACCCGAGAAGAAGCTCCGTCAACGACATCAACCAGAGAAGATCCCAACGACACCAACCAGAGAAGACGGATCCAGTCCCTGGGACGGTGTTGCAGAGGACTTCAGGAGATATCCAGCTATATCCGTTGCCGCTTGGCGAGAAAGCCTATGCTTGCAAGGAAAGCTGGCAGGTCTCCCAGTCCTGAACACACAGGGATATACTGCCTGAAGAACTGCTTCTTGTGTAGCTGCTAAAGGATGTTGGGTCAAGCAGAACTCTTCTCGATGACCCAGAAGCAGAGCTATCAGGTTAGGCGAAAGGCGAAGTCTTCCAGCATTTGTCTGTAACTCGGGGTGAGCAATGATTGTGAACCCCTAGCGAAACAGACAAATACAGAGGGAAAACGTAGATGCAGTATCGATTTTCCCAAAAAGACAGCATGCCTCACTGTAGAGGCCCCTGGGTCTGGTACGAAGGAGCGAGAAAACTACCGACTTTGTTGTGCAGGGAGGCGACAGAAAGATGGTAGTGATCTCTCAGTCAAGCAGTCTCTCTGTGAATATTCGTGAGGAAAAGAGTGAAGAGCACAATCCGTCCCGATCACACAAACCCAAGGCCGAGCTCGCCTACCAACACATCCCCACTGGGAATGTATCTGGCTAATTGAGCTATCAAGTGTGCTACAGAACACTAGAGTACCTGCAAATGTCGACAGATGAAACAGGAGGAAAAAATTATTCCCTTTTGTTTGTCGACAAATGCCACTACAGTACTGTGGTTTTGTTGTTCAACGAGACCACTGAGTGTAGCATATCTCATCCTGAATTCTCAGAAGGCCAAAAGGCTGCCTTGAGTCCAGGATGTTGATGAGAAGGTATTAATTGTCTCAGTCACACACCTTCAAGTTTGTACAAAGTCTTACAGGTGTGCACCTATTCCTCAATCAGTGAATCCAGAAGTAGACACACGATGTGAGGGGAATATGCAAGCATATTTGAAGGTTCCTTCAGTCAAGCATTAGCCTAACTCTTTCCTCATACTTCAAAGAGGAAAGAAGGATGGAGGAATGGAAGCAGACCTCATTCTCCACCATGGGGAAGCTTCTGCAAGATGACAGGATACCAAGACAATTAGCTCTAGCCGGGCTGGCATTTCCCGAATTGGGAGCACGGGAGAGGAAGTAGGATGGAAGTTTGATGAAAAGAACTGCCGAGACCTAAGGGAAATAGATATTCACCCTGAAGGAATCCATTCCCAGGTCTCGGCAATGTTGCTGTCAGCTCCAGAGATTCGATAAGTATTATTTCATCCAGGCATTTGAAGTAGGAGAACTTCTGCCCAATCAATACTTCTTTCTCTCTTCCCTTCTTCCCTCCTCCCTTATGGAAAAGAAGGTGGAAAGAAACACAGTTATGCACACTTTCCCAGAAGGGAAGAAGAGGGCAATGTGTTCTGTGATCTTATGAAGCCTGAGGCTTCTTAGGAGTTGAGGGGGGGCTGGCTTGAACTCAAGGTTGAGCTGAGATGACTAAGATCAAAAGGTCTTGGCCATTGTCCAAAGGACAAGGCAGTGCCCTGGTACAAACCTTGATTACCATGGTATCTGGGAAATCTCTGAAAGAGAAAGGCAGAACCAGGATAAGGTTCGTTACTAAATGTCGAGCCAACTCGGGACTTAAGAAACCGGAGATCCGAATTAGGACAAAGTCCTTCTTCTTAGCACCAGAATTGCCCACAGATTGCCATCTGGTAGAGGAAGACCCACCCCCGGACAGGATCAGTCTTCAGAAGGCAGGTTTCTTTCCAGGAATGGTTGTATCCGAGGAGATAGCCTAAAAGTGAAAGATCATGGTTCCATCAGGAGACTGCCAGGATGAAACCAGCAGGTGCCCTCCAAGGTTGCCGGCTCTCGTTGTGGAAGAGAATACCCTTCATGGCAAGGAGAAGCAGAGAGAGAACCCAGTCCGGGTGAAGCAGAGTCAGGACAACCTGCAGTCAGCAAGACCCTCCGAGGCAAGAAGAATTCGTACTCTGTTGAGGCAGGGGAGGAGCTTGGTGTCTCGACCTGGATGAACTCCTTGTCCGAAGAAAAGTATTCATCAGGTCGAGAACGCTCTCGCAAGCAAGGACCACGGCAGCCCCCGAAACTCTCAGCTTCTTCAGGAACTGCAAGGATTGCAAGTGATGAAGATTATTCATTGGGGAAGCTGCGGTCCTGTCCCGGGGATCCTTGCGCTGACAAATCGGCACGAAGTTCTCTGAGAAAAGAGGGCGATCGTAACTTGAAGAGGAAGACCCTCGCTGCTTCTGAAGTATGAAATTCCTGTACCTCTCTCCTTGGAGGGAGACCTTGACAGATCCCAAGAAACCCTCCTTGGTTACCTGGTTGTACTACGAGACAATTTGGGAACCAACACCCAAAGCACACCAGACAGCCGAACTCTGAAGACAAATTCGTTGGAGCTCTCTCTGTCTGTCTCGTGTCTCTTGGAACAACTGAGAGGAAAAGAGAACTAGTGAGGAGAAAGAGCACCCCTACCTGTCCTGCCAGTAAGACCAGCAGGAGAGGCGGACCATAAGCAATAATCAACCAAAGGAGATTATTGCCACATGGGGGAAGAAGAGTGCTTGTGCCGTGGCAAAGTGCTTTCCTGGGAAGAGCAGAAAATTCACTCTAACAGAGCCAAGAACCCGATTCGGATAAACCGAGTGGAGCCTAGCTGAGCCGCACCGAACCGAGCTGATCACGCGAATGCAATCCAGACTGGGTGGTATGCGGTGGACTGGGAGGCAGGTGGGGCGAGCTGAGGACACGACTACCAAGAGAAGCAGCAGGCATGATCAGGACAGCCGATGCAGGAGCTACAGCAATGGCCAGGAACGTCACATGAAGGTCACCAGAAGCGACAGGAACGATCAGGACGGCTGTGGCAGGAGACCAGGAAGAGCCGCCCAGAGACTGCCGTCGAGTCAACAGGAGCATAACACAGGAAACAGCAGGAGCAGATGGACCAAAGATACACCAGAGGCAGTGCCACAGCATACATGACGGCCAGCAATGACAGCGATTGATCCACTTCGGCTGGAACAGAGTAGAACGATCCCGATGTGGAACTATGCCATTCCAACCGGATACTGTAATGTGGTTGATCCCAAAGCAACACTGAATGAACGTCGGGACTCCTTCATGCAAAGATATCCCAACTGAGATATCCAGCCAACTAGTGCTGTGCCTGCGATGCTCACTGTCAACCTGAAAGAAAAAGCAAAGATGATTGGTAGAGGGAGACTCCTCTCGCTCCGAGGGAAACTGCCCTACACAGCGAGAGGAGGCCCCTTAGAAGAGGTCGCCCGACCGCCCGCGGCCCAACCCTCGTGGTCTTTGCCTGACAAGCGAGCAAAAAGGGCGAAGGTAAATACTGCCTCTGGTTGGTGCTCATCTTAACCTGTAGTGGCGTGGTGGTTGAGCAGAGGGTCACCTCTATATATGTGGGAGTCTTGCAATAGAGGGTAGGCCTGATTGCTGACAAGACATATGTATAATGAGTGCCCTTGCCCTGGAAGCAGTACCAATAAAACAAACAACCAGACAATGCTGTCACCTACATTGACAAATATCTACTACCTATTCACTAAGACTGGTGGGCACTCCAGGTACAAAGTACCCCCCGGCTTCCCAAAAATTCGACACTTTATGTCACGGCTAAGAGACAGAGGTGACAAAAAATGCTTCCCATGCTTCTTCCCCCAATACCATGCCAGCCACTGATAATGGCCCCAGGGTACTGCAATTCTCAAACACTTTCGACTTCTTTTAAGTAGTGACACGCAAAGATCGATTTGTACCTCCTAAAGGACGACTGAAGAGTGGACGAAGGGACAAATTATGCTTGAAAGTAAGAGAGGTAGCAACTGCTCGGACTTCATGCACTTTCACTTTGAATGAAGGCAAAATGTCCTCCTGAATCCACGAATGTGCCTTGGAAATAAGGTCCCTTAGGAAGAACTACAATGCAGTTTTTGAAAGAGGGCAAGATGGATTCTTGACAGAACATCTAGGTCCTTCGCAGATAATATCTTAGGGCTCTGACGGGGTAAAGAACCCTCTCCTCTTCTTCCAGACACAGGATTTCCATTCAACTCTTAAGGTAGAGGGAACGAGGCCAGGGCTTGGATGGGTCCTTGTTCTTGGCAAGAAACCTAGGGTAAAAGAGCACACTGCGTCTCCGTGGGAGAAGCCTACCCTCTTGTTAATAGCTTGCAGTTCACTTACATGCTTTGCAGTTGCCAAAGCTACAAGGAAGAGTGTCTTCTAAGTGAGGTCCTTCATGGGAACAGAAGCGAGGGGTTTGAAAGGAGGGCCTGTGAGCCATTTGAGCACAACGTCTAGGTTCCAGGAAACCAGATCAGCCTCCTCCTGCATAGAAGTGTCGAATGACTTGGTGAGGTCATTAAGATCCGGGTTTGAGGACAGGTCCAGACCTCTGTGCTTAAAAACCAAGCTAAGCAAAGCTCGATACCCTTTAATGGTGGACGAGGACAGACCTCTACAGGTCCTCAGATAAAGGAGGAAGTCCACTAATTGTGTTAAAGGTATCTCAGAAGACGAGACGTTATGCCTGAGACACCATCTACGAAAAACTGTCCACTTTGCTTCGTAGACGTTGCTAGAAGATTGTCATCTGCATCTCGCCATAGCTTCTGCAGCTGCTCTTGAAAAGCCTTTTGCTCTGACCAACTTCCTGACAGTCTGAAGCTTGTCAGAGCAAGGGTGGACAACCTTCATTGGTATCTCTTGAAGTGAGATTGTTTGAGTAGCCACGGTTTTTGGGTAAGTAGCCTCAGGAAGTCCACCAAAAGTCGAAGAAGGTCCAGGAACCACTCCTTCATGGGCCAAAATGGGGCTATAAGGGTCATCGAGACACTGTGGTGTGAGATGGTTTTGTTCGGTTCTTTCCTCACCATGCCTGATCAGTCCTGGAGCATAGCATCTGTTGCCCATGCCAAGGGATCTTGGGCCAGAGAGGAGAAGAGAGGAAGACGATGGTTCCTTGAAGTGGCAAACAGGTCCATCTGTTTGCCCCATAATTTCCAAAGGTCAAGACAGACCATTAGATCTAAGGACCACTCAGTGGAAAGGACCTGCTTCCGACGGCTCAGTTTGCTGCAAGAACATTGTTTCCCTTGAATAAACCAGGTGACCAGCAACACTCGATTTTGGTCTGCCCATAGGAAAAGATCTTTTGCTGCCTGGCAGAGAGAAAAGGAATGAGCGCCTGCATGGACTACCAGTCTTGTTGTAGATCATAGTCGAGAAGCACTGAAGGCCTAGATGAATAGCCTTCACTCCCTGACATTGATATGAAGCTTCCCTTCTTCTGGTGACCATGTCCCAGAAACTTCCTGACTTTCCAGAAGGGCTTCCCACCCTATATCTGAGGCATCTGAGTAAAAATCTAGGTTGGGGCTCAGAGGAAGAAGAGACAAGGTTGGGGCTCAGTGGAAGAAGAGACTTTCCTTGCAGAAGTCTTCCCTTGGACAAACACCACTGGAGGCCCCATTTGATTTCCTGAGTGATGGGAAACACAACAGAGTCCAGTTGGGTTTTCCTGTCCCAGTTGGATTTCAGGTAGAATTGGAGGACTCTCATGTGGAGTCTGCCCAGCTTGACGAACGTCTCTATGGACACTAGAGTTCTTAGTAGGCTTATCCATTGAAGAGCTAAACAAGAAGAGAGGGCGAGAAAACTGCAGATCAACTTGAGGTAGTTGGCGATTCTCTTTGGGGGACGCAAAAGCCCGAAAAGTCTGAGAATTGAGAATCATCCCCACATAGAGAATCTCCTGTCCGGGCTGACTGGGACTTTTGGAGATTTACGAGTATTCCTAGTTCCTGAGTAAGGGAAGAATGGTCTGCAAGTCCTTTGTGCACTTCTCCGTTGAAGGGAATCAAAGAAGCCAGTCATCCAGGTAAAGGCTGATGTTGATGCTGATCAGATGAACTCATTTTGCGAAGAGGGGCGAGGACTCTAGTAAACGCTTGAGGTGCCGTGGAGATACTTCCTCGAGTCTGGATGGAAGTATGCATCCTGCATATCCAATGTTATCATCCAATCGCTGAGGGTGAATGGATGATGTGACTGACTGATTCATCTCCATCTTGAACTTCGTCTTTCTTATGAAGAGACCGAGGGCACTTACATCGAGGACTAGTCTCCAACACCTGGCACTTTGGGGACTACAAACAGATGATTGTAGAAGCCCTATGTGTAGGTGTCCTTGACTTCTTCTATGGGTCTCTTTAGGAGAGAGGATACTTTCTTCAAAAGGGCTGAATGCTTCTCTGAGCCTTGTGAGTAGGCCGTCAGACGGTAGGAGAAGTGACCAAAAAAAAAAGTATATCTTAGTTTAACCAGACCACTGAGCTGGTTAACAGCTCTCCTAGGGCTGGCCCGAAGGATTAGACTTATTTTTACGTGGCTAAGAACCAACTGGTTACCTAGCAATGGGACCTACAGCTTATTGTGAAATCCGAACCACATTATGACGAGAAATGAATTTCTATCACCAGAAATAAATTCCTCTAATTCTTCATTGGCGGCTCGGAGAGTCGAACACTGGGCCAACAGCATGCCAGTCGAAAGCTCTACCACCCCTCCAAAGAAGAACTAGGAGAAGTGACCAAAGGAGGGTTCTTCATGAAGGGGATGAAGTAGCTCTCCTTCAGAATCTTGACGATCCACTTGTCTGCCCCTCTGTGACTCCACTTCTCCCATGGCTCCTCCTGGGGCACAAAGGACTTCTTGTTCATTTAGGCACAGCCTTGGAAGAGCTTCTTCCCTTGATAGCTTTGGCTGGGAACTGGACGTTGGAGTGAGGTCTGGGTTGCAACTTGGGCTTGCTTCCACGAAAGGGATGTTGTTGAAGCAGAGAGACCTTCTTAAGCACAAATGACGATGAAGAAACCTTGAGGCGCTTGGGAACCTGTGGTAAGAGGTCTTGAGTTGATTTCTTCTGATGGTCCGAAGTGATTTCTTCCACTATTGACTGAGGGAAAGGGTAAAGTGAATCCAAAGGCGGATATAATAACGCTGACCTCTGTGACTGTGTGGCTCATCTGGTGGTGGAGGAGCACCAAATTTCTCTTTTCTTCTGAATCCCAAAAGAGAAAATGGCAGCAAGTTCCGAAGAGCCATCTCTGATGGCTTTGTCTACGCAGAACAGAACTCCAAACAAATCAGTCGCAACGTGCTGATCCATCTCTTTATGGTCTTCAATCTTCTTGGTAAGGGTACCTGCCGTCCAGTTGAGGAAGCTAAAAACCTCAAAAACCTTGAAGAGGTTCTTAACTAGGTGGTCCAGCTCTGTCGAAGAGAACATAATCTTTGCTGAAGCGAAGGCTGAGCGACAAGAAGAGCTGATGAGGCCGGAGAAGTCCCCTTGGGAGGAGGCAGCGACTCACAAAGAGGAAGCTTCCCCAGTGGCTACAACAGGTATCTCCTCTTAACAAGATGAGAGGGAAAATGGGCGAAAGTAGCTTTACCTTGCTCCCTCTTAGCAGAGAGCTAGCCTCCAATTTCCCTGGTCGCCTTTTTAGATGACAAGGAAAGAACTATCTTGGGAAGCCTGAAGCTATCTTCTGGGAGGTTCCTCTTCAGGAAGGAAGAAGCCGGTGGGACCAGGACAGCTGGAGCAAAAAGACGGAAAACTTGCCAAATGATAGTGAAGGAGAGCTGCAAGGAGGAGCAGGATCTTGGTTGAACTCTTCTTCAGAAGTGATCAGAGATGGGGATAAATCATGAGCAGGTTTGGAGGCAGGAGCTTTCTAGAGGAAGTTCATGATTTCAGACAACTGTTGCTTGATGGGCGCCAAAGACGGCTCATCTTGTTCCAAGGTGGGAGCTTGGCGCTCAGGAGTAGACGGGATGAAGGGTTGGTGCCGGGAGCTCAGGAGCTGGCGCTGGGCGCTCGGGAACTGGTGCTGGGTGCTCGGGAGCTGGCTCTGGGCTCTCAGGAAGAGATGGGAGTTTAGACGACAGGCGCCTGAAGTGGTCCTTTGGGTGCTTGAGATCCAAAGGAGGGCGCTCAGCAGACGGGTGCTCAAAAAAATACTTATGGCGAATCCCATGGGTGAGAAGGAAGTCATGCTGGAACAAAGGTGGAGGTGCCACAGCGTGGCTGCAGGAAGGCTGTGGACTGCAAAGTGCCTCCTTGTACCATTTAACAGGCAGCGGAGAAGAGTGGTTGACCTTGTCCGCATGCCTCTTCAATGGCCGGGACAAATTGAGAAAGTGCCTCTGGCGCCTGGAATCGGAATCGGAATCCAAACTTGACAACAAATGATACACATCTAGAGATAAGCCTTTCCAATGGTCGTCTACTGACACCTGGGTTCCTGCAACAGGCTCGACTGAGGGGGCAACTATCCATGGGCAAACCCTACCAGCCTCCCTTGGACTTCTGGTATGTCTTCTCCCAGGTTTAGGGGAGTGGGACAGTGACCTTCGTCTAGGAGAGCCGGCAGGACAGGTGGCCACCTCCTCCACTTGCACTTCACTAGACACTTTATCACAGAAAACTTTGCCCATTACGACTTTCAAGGACACCACTATCTCAGACACAGTATGCACTACCAGGTTAACTTCTTATTAAACCTGGATTCACGGCTGGCAATGGCATCGGGATCGGAAGCATGGGAGCCAGGCACGGGAGTAAGTGGATTGATAGTAGGAGGGCTGGGAATAGGAGAAAAGGCGGGAACAGGGGAAGAAGGAATAGCAAGACTAAGAACTAACTTAGGCTTAGGGGTAGACTCTAGGCTAACAGAAGCCCTACATTCGGCCCTAGAGGCTGCCTTTCTTTTCCTATCCCTTTCAAGCTTACTAAGGTGAGATTCAAAAACCTTCCACTTTCTCTCAACCCAGTCCTTGCAATCATCACAAGTATTCTCCTTAGAACATACTTGCCCTCTACAATTATTGCACCTAATGTACAAATCATAACATACCTTAATCAGTCTATATCCTTCGCTACAATAGCAAACACTAGAAGCACTCAAATTAGACATAACTAATTCCAAAAGCTGAAAAAAGGAAACAAGAGCTTGGAGGCTACACAAAAGTGACAGTACTTCACTGAAATCCAGCAAGAAACGACTAAAAACCGGTGAAAAAGGCTGCAGCAGACACAACGATGTTGACCACATGCGGCAGAAAAACAGAATGACACTACTGGCTATGTCATTCTAACACTACCCATTACGTGGACAGGGCCTGTCACCTACACTAGCTATCAAAGTGCTACCACGATTTTTAAATAAAAGGCTGCCGTGCAAGGTTAAAACTATAGCTATGTAATTACTTGATAAGTTACTTATATGAAATTAGATATTTCTTACTTGCTGGAATTCTTGATACACCTCTGCATGTTTCTATTCCAATGTTCCGTGCAACCCCTGGACCACTGCTGCTTTTTGACTTTGAGTCCATCTTTACCAGAATTATTCAATACTTTTAGCTGCCTCACCTGAAATAAAGAGACAAATTTTTAGGGTATCACAAACAATTTGATAAATATCACAATTTTTTTAAGTTAATTGTATTTTTCCTAGCTATACAAACCTGAGGTCCTTTACATTAGGAATTACAGCGAAGCTGGAAATGGCTGTTGAACTTCTATAAAAGGTGGTTAGGCAGTTAACTAATGCCTGGTAGGCAGGAGTACCGCCTCCCCGGATGTAAACATTCCAATTTGCCTTTTGGCCCAGGTGTCAGACTGAAATGTAAAGGACTCCAGATTTGTATAGTTAGGAAAAATACAATTGTGATTTGTTCCTACACGATACAAAAACCATCGGTCCTTTACATTATGAAGACTCACTGGTTGGAGAGAGGAATCTGAGTGAGTCTCTTGCACTGACTGGAATTCGCCACACCTGGGATTCTCTTCCTGGTCGATGGAGCAAGGAAGGGAAACCTGCCTCTGACAAACTGATCAGGGTGTGGTAAAGCATGATCAATTGTCAGACTTCTGGGCCTTTTTGCATGAGGGGGGTAAACATAACCTCACACAAAAAAGGGGCTAGGATGAACTATACAAGCCTGAGGTCCTTTACATTAGGAATTACTTACAGTGAAGCTGGAAACAGCTGTTGAACTTTCAAACAATGTGGTTAGTAAGTTAACTACAGTCCGTTAGGTGGGAGTCCCGCCCGCCCGGATGTAAACATTCCAATTTACCCTTTGGTCCAGGTGTCAGACTGAGGGGTGGTATGAGGTGGGCATGAATATGTAATGTAAAGGACCTCAGATGTGTATACTTAGGAAAAATACATTTACTTTAAAAAATTGTGATTTGTTCCTATACAACATACAAACCATCGGTTCTTTACATCAGGAAGACTCACTGGTTGGAGGGAGGAATCTGAGTGAGTCTCTATGAACTGAGTCTCTATGAACTGACTGGAGTTCACCAAACCTGGGATTCTCTTCCTGGTCGATAGCGCGGGGAAGAGAAACCTGCCTCTGACAAATTGATCAGGGCGTGGTAACGCATGATCAACTGTCAGACTTCTGGGCCTTTTTGTATGAGGGAGGTAAACGTAGCCTCGTACAAAAAAAAGGCTAGGATGAACCTAAAAGGTTGGAGACAGTAAGGCAAATACAAGCATTGAGTTTGTCTTATTGTCAGGATCTCCTTCCCCCCCTTGCTAGAGGAAGGAGCAGGCTTGCTTCTATAATCCTGGAGGGGAAAACTAGAATGGAAGCTCAAAGTATAGTCTTACCTACATCAACCACCAGATCCAGCATGTAACAGCCCATCCACTCTCTGCCCGAAGGAAGAGATGAAGGATGAAAGGGAAGGAGAAGAAGAAGAGGCCAATCACTCTCGCATCCATTCCCGGAACAGCAACCGAACACCTTAGGTGAGATGCAACCCTGTCCTGTTAAGAGGAGCCAGGTAAGCTACACAACTTGTTGAGCAGCCACCACAGGTCCCAAGGAAAAAGTGTCCGAGGACTTGTGGGCAATGTCCCGAAGGTAGAAAGAGGTGAAAGTGCTATGTCAAGACCACACCCCGCTTTCCATACCCGAGAAACTGACAGGTTCTTCCGGAAAGCGAGGGTTGGACCAATGCCCCAGACTTCATGAGCTCTCTGGCAGAAGGTACCGGTGTCGTCTTCGCCAGCAACAGAGTACGCTCTCCTGATCGTCTAACAAAGCCAGAAAGAAATTGTATTCTTGGACACTTCTTTCTTGGACGAGCTAGTGCTAACGAAGAGTTGTTTACACTACTGGGTCATTGTCTACAAAGTTGTCTAGGGAGGGGATCATGAAGGACTTGAACCTAGTGTCAGGGACCGATGGGTTGTGAGCCTTCGCTACGAAATCCAGGACGAAAAGGATGGTCCATGCAGTTCCCCCGTCTTCTTCTACCCCTTGCCCCCCTTTTCCGGACTGGAAAGCGGGCTGAAAGGGACACAACTGCGAGCCCTTTCGGGCAGAAGAAGAAAGCTGGGTATTCCCACAGGTGCGCTTTGAGCCTGGGTCTTCTTAGCCTGACCTGAAGGTCGGGCTGCAGAGGCGCATGAAGCCCCGGAGGTCTTGACCACTGCCTGATGAACAACGGTCGCTGTCTTTGGCCTGACACTTGTCCACTGCAGCATCTACCAAATCCCTAGGGAAGAGAGACGCAGAACCCAGCAACTGTCCGTTCCTTAGGGTCGCTGCCGACTCGGGACCAACAGACCTGGTGATCCAAGATAAGACAGCATCCCTTCTCTTCAGCACCAGGTTTGCTCACAAGTTTGCTGTCTGGTGGGCAAGGTAGGAGTTGGCTCTACCTCCAGACTGGCACAGTATCCTGAAGGCGGAGTCCTCCCCAGGAACACTTGCACCTGAGGAGGCAGCCATCTTGGATTTTGTGAATGACCACAGATCCAGCCAGGAGACTGCCTGGAGGACTGCCATGGTGATAGCCTCCAGGCTTGCTGCTTCTTGCTGCAAAAGGGAGATCCCTTCCAAAACAAGGTGCTACAGCAAGAGACCCGGACCTAGACAAACCATGTCCGGGTCAACCTGCTTGGTCGGCAAGGACCCCTTCGAGGACGTGTAAAAGCACTTCTGTCTTGGCAGAAGGAGGGGGAAGAAGCTTGTCCAAGCAGTTTGACCAAAGTGAATTCTCCTGCCCTGAAACAAGATTATTCACCTGGTCAAGCACCCCCTCGGCAAGCAAGGACCACGGCAGCCCTACCAAAACCTTTGGTTCCTTCTTAGGGCTTCAAAAGGATTTGAGGCGTGAAGGACAATCCACATTAGAGGCCATGGCCCCTTCCGCGAGATCACTGTGCTGACGAATCAGTGCAATGATCTCTGCAAAGGTCCTCTGTATCTTGGGAGTGTCTGTGTCCTGAGGAAGAGGATCCTCTAGTCCTTCCAGGGTGTGGCCCTCCCGATCTACTCTCCCCGCATGGGGGGAGAACCTCAACAGACCCCTTTGATCCATCCTGCACTACTCGGGCGTACGACCAAGTCGATCCGAGGACCGAGCTAGGAACATAACCTTTTGCAGTTAAGCTCTGGGGAGACGACTCTCCAGAGTTCCTCCTGTCTGTCTTGTGCCTCCTAGTAAAACTCCAGGAGGTTGAGTCTACAGATGAGAAAGATCAGGTACTTCTGCCAGTAGAACCAGCAGGAGGGGTGGGCTGTGTGAGGTCATATACTCAGTGGTGACAGCAATACGGGTCCAGGAGAGCGCTTACGCCTTGACGAAGCGCTGTCCCAAGGACAGCGTAATGGTTTGCGCTAGCAGAGCTGAGCGATCGACTCAACCAAGCCAGGCCGATCGCACGAAAGTGATTGGGGGTTGGGCGGAGTTGAACACATGGCTGGCTGGCGAGAACTTGTGATATCCTCTTGACGTGTCCCAGTCTTCTTCAAGGCCGAAACCTCACGAGATGAAGACTGAACAGGGGACCTCCTCTCTGTCTTTCCAGGTGTTTAGACCCTAGGGACTGAGGCACTGGACTGGGAACCCGGCCGGGCACTGGCAGTAGTGCTAGCAAGGAAGAGCCGAGACACCTGCATGTTTCAACCCTTTCTCTCGCCCTGTGCCTGAACCGGGATGGTGAGAGGTGTCTCCAGCACCGGTTCGGAATACTCAAGCCTCCTTAGAGACTTGAGTACTCGGAGTGACTCGTGACGAGCACCTGACACAGCACCAGACTTCGAAGTGGACTTCTTAGGACTGGTGAGGGAGCACAAACCAAGGTCTGCGCGCCCACAGCTCCCAAAACGCTAGACTCTGGTGAGGTATGTGATCAGGTTCCCAAACCCAAAGGCCTGGAAGAGCTGATGAGAGATCCCACTGCTTCCCCTGTGGAGGAAGGCAGCCCCTTAGAAGTCCTAGGGTGGGGCTTCATGGGGGGGGGGGGGGCAGCCAGCTTCTTGGGGGATGGGGGACAGCTGGCTTCTTGGAGGGGAGAGGCAGCCTTCTCCTTCTTCGGCCAATGAGCCTCAGAAGAGGAAGGGGAGGAGGCACCAGACAACAAAGATGAAAACAATGAAAGCAACAACGACGACACTTTACAGGACCTCTCCCTCGACTTCTCCTTCGTCATCTTCTTCAGGATGGCGATCAAGTCCCCCATCCAAGAGGGAGCAGCAGACATCACAGGAGAGGCTTGGGCAGCCAGGGCAACAGGAGCGGCAGGAATGGCCCAGGCAACAGGAACATCAGAAACAGGAGCAGTGACGGGTGCGGCCGGGACACCAGCATCAGCAGCCCGAACATCAGAGACCGCAGGACCAGCAGGAGCAGGAACCATCATATGGGGCACGTGGAGGTTACCATCATCAACGATAAAGCCTGGGATGGTGGGGCCACAGGAAAACCTGGAGGCAGGGGCACCATGTGCTGGGATGCCAAGACAGCAGTCACTTGAGTGCTAAGGTGAGATGAGACGATAACGGGCATCTTTGTGAACGCTGTCATGGTCAGCATGATGTCATAGTGGTAGCACCACCAGGGTGCTCGCCAGGTTGGACAAGAGGCCCTGCAGGGATGGAATGCCTGTAAGACCCAGGGAGATCCAGCTGGCTTCAAATCACTCGGAGAGTTCTCTCCCGGAGAGACAGCCAGAAGGGGAAGCTTGCCGGGAGAAACGAGAAGGGTTAGCCACCAAGGGCGTAGTCAGGTGTATAACCCTCAGACGATGCCTTGGCGGCCTTCCTATGACACTGTTTCCTCCCCTCCAACTTCAGCCACTGCTCAGCTGACTATGAACAACACTCGGCACAAGTAGTCACAAGAGCACACATGCCCCTTGCAGGTGGAACAGAGGGCATGAGGCTCAACATAAACATATGAGCAAAAGCTCCCACATTTCTTGTCGCCAACCCCAGGACACACACACGCTGAGGGAAGGCAGCCTTGCGAACAGGCTTGTCTGATTCGTGGGTTTGCATCTTACAAATCACAAACATATATATTCAGCAAACAAGAATGATCCCACCGGAAAAAAACAGCTCAACGAAAATCAGGGCAGAGAGGGATGAAACAAGTCTGCACCACACAACGGCCGAAAGGAAGTTGGAATGTTTACATCCAGGCAGGCAGGACTCCCACCTACCAGACGGTAGCTACCTGTCTAACCACCTTGTTTGAAAGTTCAACGGCCATTTCCAGCTTCACTGTGAGTAATTCCTAATGTAAAGGATCAATGGTTTGTGTATAGTGTAGGAACAAAAATGTATTATGCAACTGGGAAATGCAAACAATTATAAAAATGCTTTGCAAGAAAATAAAATATACCGTATTTTCAAGAACTACAGCAAAGAATGAAAGAAAAAACCTCATTCAGAGGTATCTTGAATAGAATGTATTCCCTCGCAATACAATACACAAACTCTAACACCAAAGGAACCTTAGAAACATATAATCAGATATAAGTTCAAAGTCATTATATTCAAAGCACAGGCAGTCCCTGTGTTAAAGTGGGGTTCCATTCCAGCAGCCTACTGCCATAGGTCGGAAATTGCCATACTCCTGGAACTTCATAAGAAAAATGTATAAAAATGAGAGAGAGAGAGAGAGAGAGAGAGAGAGAGAGAGAGAGAGAGAGAGAGAGAGAGAGAGAGAGAGAGAGAGAGAGAGAGACTCTTATGTAAGCCTGGGGAAAGAAACAGTTTTATAAGCTTTGCCCTAGTAATAAACCAGTTTTCTCCCCTCTTATAGGAGGGACCTCCTTATGAGTGAACCCTCCCATAGGAAGGCCTTATAGTGAACCCTCCAGGTGGCTACAGCTCCCTAAACCAGTTTTCTCACTTCATTAAAGCGCAGTTATCAAGGCTTACGGTGCTGTTATCCTAGTTATGGCAACCGATTTTTTAAAAAATATATTTGATAAAGCACTGTAAGTTCGAAACACTGTAGGTTGAGACAGCCATAACCTGGGGACTACCTGCATCAACAAGAACCTAACCAAGGATATGAAATATCAATGGCAAGGAGCTGTATGATACACATGCATGCAGTGCTTTAAAATAAAGTCCATGGATCTTACAATGGTGGGGACAAGATTTAAATACCGAGACAGAATAGACCATACTAATGTGAAACTGACAGAAGACCATGCATAGCAAAGCATTACCTTTATAAAAGTATGGATCTATAAATGGTCTAATAAGGAACCAAATATCACAGTTTTTTAAAGTAAATTGTATTTTCCCTAACTATACAAACCTGAGGTCCTTTACATTATAAATTACTTTCAGCGAAGCTGGAAACGGCCATTGAACTTTCGAAGAAGGTGGTTAGGCAGTTAACTACAGTCTGGTACGCGAGAGTAAACATTCCAATTTGCCTTTCAGCACAAGTGTCAGATTGAAGGGTGGCATGAGGTGGGCATGAAAATGTAATTTAAAGGACCTCAGGTTTGAATAGTTAGGAAAAATACAATTTAAAGGCAGTCCCCGGTTATCGGCGGGGGTTCTGTTCTGAGGGTGTGATGATAACCAAAAATCGGCCATTTTCGGGGCTTATCGGTGCTGAAAATCACCAGTTTTCGGTTACCGGCGCCTCTATTAGGTATGTATCGGCGCCAATAGCCAGTTATCGGCACTGATAAGCGGAAATCGGCAATTTTCGGCGCCAAAAACTGCCGATTTTTGTCGTTGGACAAGCACTGTAAAACCAGATCACCCATAACCGGGGGCTGCCTGTATTTTAAAAAAATGTGATTTGTTCTGATATGATGTACAAATCATCAGCCCTCTAAATTAAAAGATTTATCGGTTAGAGGGAGGAATCTGAGTGAGTCTCTATGAACTGACTGGAGTTCGCTACAGAAGATTTATTGGTTGGAGGGAGGAATCTGAGTGAGTCTCTATGAACTGACTGGAGATCGCTACACCTTGGGTTCCCTTCCTGGTTGATAGAGTGAGGAAGGGAAAACCTGCCTCTGACAAAGTGATCAGGTTGTAGGAAACACAAGATCAACTGTCAGACTTCTGGGCTTTTTTGTATAAATGAGGAAGATGTCATTTCATAAAAAATTGGCTAGGATGAACCTTAAAAAGTCGGAGACAGTAAGGCAAATACAAGTACAGTATCGGGTTTGTCTTATAGTGTCATGGTCTCCTTCCTCTGTTTGCTAGAGGAAGGAGTGGGTTTGCTTCTGTGATCCTGAAACGTAATAGAACAGAAGCTCGAAGTGTATGCATTCCTGCACTGACTGCCAGATCCAGTATGTAACGGCACGTCCGCTCTCTGCCCACAGAAAGAGAGCCAAAGGAAGAGAAGAAGGAGAGGCCAGCACTCCCACACTCATTCTCACATCCACAACCGCACATCTTAGGCGAGATGCAACCCTGTCCTGTTAGAGGAGCCAGGAAAGCTACAAAACTTGTTAAGCAGCCACCACAGGTCCCAAGGACTTGTGGCAATATCCCAAAGGTAGAAAGAAGTGAAAGTGGTCTGTTGAGACCACACCCCTGCTTTCAATACCTGAGGAACCGACAGGTTCTTCCAGAATGTGAGGGTCGGACCAATGATCCGGACTTCGTGAGCCCTCAGGCGGAGGGTACCGTGTCGTCTTCTCCAGCAGCAGAGTATGCTCTCCTTATCGTCTTGTAGCCAGAAAGAAATTGTGTTCTTAGAAACCTCTTTCTTGGTCGAGCCAGCGCTAACAAAGAGGCATTAACACTCAGGCCGGACATGGCGAGTTCTCTTCAGATGTCGCGGCAGCAGTCTAACAGGACACAGTAGCATACTGTCTGGGTCATTACAAACAAAGTCCTCTAGGGAGGGGATCGTGAGGAACTCGAACCTAGCGTCAAGAAATGAGTCTTCGCTATGAAGTCCAGGACGAAATCGAGCGTAACAGATCCCCATCCCCTCGTGTGTTTAACATTGAAGAAAAGTCCGTGAAGTTCTCCTATTTTCTTCGCCGATGCCAGGGCAAGCAGGAAGATAATTTTGAGGGTCATATCCCTGTCTGACGACTCTCGTAAAGGCTCATACGGTGCACAAGTCAGGTCCCTTAGAACGAGAGTCACATCCCAAGCAGGGAGACTAAGGTCCCTAGGTGGGCAAGACCTCTCGGACCTTCTCATCAGTAGAGAAATCTCAAAAGAGGATATGTCAATCCCCTTCAGCCACAAGACTAGGCCGAGTGCGGCCCTGTAGCCTTTTACGGCTGAAATGGAGAGAAGCCTCTCTTGCTGAAGAAAGACGAAGTCCGCGATCTGCTGAACAGTAGCTCTGACCAGAGAGAGACCCCGTCTACAACACCAACCACAGAAGACAGCCCACTTTCCCTGGGATACCGCTGCAGAGGAATGCCTGGTGTCCAGCCATCTCCATTGCTGCAAGACGCGAAAAGCCCCTCGTTCGCAGGACATGCTGGATAACCGCCAGCCATGAAGACACGGACTGCACTGCCTGGTGGTACCGCTCTACATGGGGTTGACACAGCAGGTTGGGCCAGGGAGGAATCTCTCTCGGTGCCTCAGAAAGAAGAGTTATCAGGTCGGGATACCAAACAGCCTGGGGCCATTTGGGAGCCACCAGAATCATCCTGAGATTTGGTGTGATCATCACTTGGTCGATCACCCTGAGAATCAGACAAAACAGAGGAAAGACGTAGATGTTGAGGTTGTCCTACAGGTGTTGGAACGTGTCCTCCGCACAATTGAACAGAAGACCTGAAGTTCCCTGTTGCGCTGAGTGGCAAACAGTTCTATGACTGGATGCCCCCAGAGATCGAACAATCTCTCCACGATGTCTGGGTGACGGGACTACAGTACTCCGTTCTGATCACCTGATTCTGGCGGCTGAGCTTGAGTGCCACTACATTCCTCTTGCCTGGAATGTACCTGGCTGACAGCTCTACCAAGTGGGCCACAGCCCACTTGTGCACCTGCACTGTCAACTGATGAAGCAGAAGGGACACCAGGCCCCCTTGCTTGTTGACGTATGCCACTACCGTGGTGTTGTCGCTCATTAACACTGCAGAGTGTCCCATCACTCAATTCTGAAACTCTTGGAGTGCCAGGAAGGCTGCATTGAGTTCCAGGATGTTGATGTGAAAGTGCTTGTCGTCTCAGTGGCACACTCCCGAAGTCAGCAACTCCTCCAGGTGTGTGCCCCATCCCTCGGTCGATGCATTCAAGAACAGGGGCATGTCCGGAGGGAGAGTATGTAGGCATACTCCTATTAAGAGATTCCTGTTGCCCACCCACCAGTCTAGGTCTTCTTTCACCTCCTTTGAAAGAGGAATGAGAAAAGACTGAGGTTTCGTGACTGGGGCCAGAACTCCTTCAGTCTCCACTGCAGGGAGCGGAGGTGTAGATGCCCATGAGGGACCAGCTTCTCAAATGATGACAGGTGACCAATGATGACTTGCCATTGCTGAGCTGACTGCTCCTGTCGAGACAGGAACAGCTGTGCTGCCTTCCTGAACCTGCTGATACAACAGTCCGGGGGGAAGAGTTTTGCTACCATATCTATCAGCATGCCCCGGTACTTTATCCTCTACTGGGGGGTGAGATCTGACTCCTTGAGATTTACCACGATCCCTAGATCGCGGCAAAACTCGAGGAGTCAATCCCTGTCCTGAAGCAACCACAAGCAGGAGCTCGCCAGGACCAGCCAATAGTCAAGATACCTCAATAGATGTATCCTGTGAGAATGGGGCCCAGCTGACACAAAGGTGAACACTTTTGTGAACATCTGGGGAGCAGTCAAGAGCCTAAAACAGAGTGCCCTGAATTGAAATACCATCTTCCCGAGGAAAAAGCGAAGGTACTTGTGGGAGGATGGATGGATGGGTATTTGAAAATATGCATCCTTCAGATCCACCGTAAGCATGAAGTCGTTCTCCCTGATGGAGGTGAACACGGTACGAGCCGTCTATCATCAAGAACCGGGTCTGGCGAACAAATCGGTTCAGGGGAGAGAGATCTATGACCGGTCTCCAGGCCCCCGAAGCTTTCTCCATGAGAAAGAAACAACTGTAGAAGCCTGGGGACCGATCCAACACGACTTCCACAGCACCCTTGCTCAGCAAGGCTTGCACTCCTTGCATGGGTGAGATATCCCTTGTTGAACCAGGAACGTAAGTACGGAGACAGACCAGAGAGTTGGTGAAGGGTGGCTGAGACTCAAAAGGGAGTAGATATCCCTATCGAAGGACATCCACTATCCAGGCCTCAGCTCCATATCGCTGCAATGTTGCCCAATGGCTTCATAAGCAGCCTCACACCACTGGCAGCAGCTGGAGGGGAATGCCGCCCCTATCGTTTCCCTTTCTTCTTCTTCCCCTTGCCCCCTTTACCGGACTGGAAAGAGGGCTGAAAGAGGCACGACTGCCTGCCCTTCCCGGTGGAAGAAGAAGGTTGGGTGTTCCCGCAGGAACCCTCCGAAGTCTGGAACTTCCTGGGAGCCAAGGAAGCGCTAGCCTGGCCTAAAGGCCGAGCCACAGTGAAGCGCGAAGACCCACAGATCTTGGCCACTACCTGGTGGACAAGGTGGTTGCTGTCTTCGGCCCGACGCTTGTCCACCGCAGGATCTACCAGCTCTCTAGAGGAGAGAGAGGCAGAATCCAGCAACGGTCCATTCCGAAGGGTCATTGCCGACTTGGGACAAACAGACCTGGCAGAACAAGAAGGGACAGCGTCTCTTCTCTCTACACCAGGATCGTCCACAGGTTTGCCATCTGGTGGGCAAGGTAAGAAATGGCTCTACCACCAGTCTGGCACAGCCTCCCGAAAGCAGAGTCCTCCCCAGGCACAATTAGCATCCGAGGAGGCAGCCACTTTGGATACTGTGAATGACCACAGATCTAGCCAAGAGACTGCCTGGAGAGCAGACATAGCAGTGGGTTTCAGGGTCGCTGCTTCTTGCTGCGAGAGGGAGATTCCTTCCGCAGTAAGCTGTTGCAGTGAGAGACCTGGGCCTAGACGCACCAGGTCCGGGTCAACCTGCTTCTGTTGAGGCAGAGGAGGAGGAGGAGGAGGAAGCAGCTTATCCGAATGGTTCAAATGAAGTGAATTATCTTGCTCACAAACAAGATTATTCACTTGATCAAGAACTCCTTCGGCAAGCATGGACCACGGCAGCTAAACCGAAAATCACAATTTTTAAAAATAAATTGTATTTTTCCTAACTACACAAACCTGAGGTCCTTTACATTAGGAATTACTTATGGTGAAGCTGGATAAGGCTGTTGAACTCTTGAACAAGGTGGTTAGGCAGTAACTACTGTCAGGCAGGCGGGAATACCAGCCTGCCCAGATGTTAACATTCCAGTTTGCCATTTGGCCCAGGTTCAGATTAAGGGGTGGCATGAGGTCAGCATAAAAATGTAATGGAAAGGACCTCAGGTTTGTATAGTCAGGAAAAATACAATTTACTTTTAAAAACTGTGATTTATTCCGATGGGATATAAAAACCATCGGTCCTTTCCATTAGGAAGACTCACTGGTTGGAGGGAGGAATCTGAGTGAGTCTCTTGAACTTTATTATTATTATTATTATTAAGATAGTTTAACCAGATCACTCAGCCCTCATAAGGCTGGCCCGAAGGATTACAATGAAATATCAGGTATAGGCCATAGGCCTAGAACTGGGACCAACTAGGTCATTCGCGTGATGATGAATGAATGAAAATGAAGTTTAAAAGAAAAAACTGTACTGTATAATGAACATGCTTTTACACTGAAACACACTTACGATAAACACATTTGCTCGTTTCCATACACACAAAAAAATTAAAGATTAAAATGAATAAAATAAAATTTCAAAAAAATTACAAATTAAAATTCAGAATAAATTACATAGTTTTTTTTTATATTCATTAAATGGCCTACGGGCTACTGTATTTTCATTATTTACTTGGTTTTATATTTTGGCGATCAAGTTACACTCCTTCATGCATGTTAAAATGGGGATGACTGAAAATATATAAGACACTGACAAAATTTCCCTCATCGATTTATTTCCAAAGGTTGGTACTCGCTGTTAATTATATTTTGGACAGTCACACAACACGTTTGACTGTTATCAACACTTTGCATTCTGGGCATTCGGGAGGAGGGCCATGTGGCCTCTTCATCAAGTGTCCATGTGTCAAACAAGTATGGCTCATTCGCAGACGCGTCAGAATTACTTGTGTGCATCTCTCTCTCTCTCTGGCATGATGAACTCCATTTCCAACACTGGATTTTATCTGTTTCAATTTATTATTTACAGGTTCCTTGTTCCATATATTTTGCCATCTATTTACAATGATTGTTGTTATATCTTATGTAATCACTAATAGGGATTTTTACATTTGCTCTTGTCATGTGGACTGCTTCTTTAGCTGCTTTATCAGCTTCTTCATTTCCTTTAATCCCTACATGGGCAGGGATCTAACATATTTCAATATTTTTTCCATTATTATACAATTTGTGGAGTTCATATTTGATTTCCTGTACAGTACTATTTTTTGAGTAGTAACCTTGAATGGCTTCTGTAGCGCTTTTTGGATCGCTAAATTTCTCAAAATTACTGAATGATATTTGCTTTATAATTTTGATGGCTACTGCAATTGCACACAACTCTGCTGTGAAACTGAGGCATTATTAGACTTGTTCTGGGATACAGCTGCATATTCTACTTCATGTTGTGAATTAGACCCATCTGTATAAATTGCATAATGTGAATGTTTTTGTCTTATATGCTAAATTTGACTTGTACTAAGGAGACTGGTGAGGATCTAAATGTTCCTGTGCATATTCTAGTCCTTCATTGTGAAGTCGATCTAATATTTTCAGTGCTGTTTCTGATGCTGAACCATATATTTCACTTCCGTAGTCAATGATTGATGACACTGTTGCTTTATATAGTATAGTAAAAGTATGTCTATCAGCTCCCCAATTTGCGTGTGATAGTTTTTTAATTAGACTTAGCACCCTTTTGCATTTTGATTTTATGTAAGTTATATGGGCTTTCCAATTCAGATGTGCATCAAATATTAATCCTAAAAATTTTGCAGTTTGGCTAATTGGTATATTATGGTTTCTGACTTCTAATTCTATTTCTTCACCTTTTTTCCAATTTTTATTTTTATAAAACATGAGAGCCTGAGTTTTCTCTATGGAAAATCTAAAGCCTACAGATGTGGTCCATTCATCTATTTTTATTATAGTTATATTAATCATTCATTCTGCATGCTTTATGTGTGATGCTGTATAATAGATTTCAAAATCATCCATGTACAGGTTACTTTTAATTCCGACTGGTAGAATGTTACTGATATCTTTAATTGCTAATGTAAACAGAGTACCACTAAGAACACTCCCTTGTGGAACTCCATTTTCATGTGGAAATGTCTTGGAATAAACATTATCTATTCTCACCTGGAAAGTGTGATCAGTCAAAGTTTTTAATAAGCTTAGGAAGAGGTCGCATATGTTGTTATTATGTACCATATGATTTTAATATTGCATACCTCGATGTAGTGTTGTAAGCCTTTTCGATGTCAAAAACGACAGCTACTGTAATTTGCTTTCTTTCAAATCCTCTACGTATGTGGTCTTCCTAATTAAATAGAAAATCTAATGTAGATCGATTACGTTGCGAGCCAAACTGGGAAGGAGTTGAAATTTTATTTTCACGTATGTGCCATGTACACTTGTTAAAGAGATTGGTCTATAATTGTTCACATTACTAGGATCTCTTTGAGGTTTCGGTATAGGAATTATTATGGCATTTCCCCATTCATCTGGAAACAAGTTTCTGAGCCATAAATAATTGTAAAGTTTTAATAAGTACGATTTTGCCAAAGGTGCTAGGTGGCAAATCATTTCAAAGCAAATATTATCAAGCGAAACATCCATTCAAAAAGTATAGGAAAAATTCTGAAAAATAAATGGAACAAACATTAGACCACCCAGACAAGCTATACTATATTAGATAATGGCAAAAATTTTATATCCCTTCGAAATTAGTAACATACTTGGGGAAAGTTTTGCCAAAATAAGCAGTGACCAAAATTTGGACAAACATTCAAAAAAGTAAAGAATAAAGCAGAATCTATAATACTTAATTTTGAGACAAAGGAAGATATATATTTCAGAAAATATGGCCGCCTTAACATTGAAAGGTACAGAGTGTGATGGAAGAATTTTTGGTTGTGAGATGGTACTGTTGAAGCCGTCAGTTGCAGAATCGTCGTATTCAGCAAATAGTTGATCATCTCAGCAGTTAATGTGATGAACACGCAATATTGGCCGAATCATATGACCAAGTAGCTATGCGCGTACAAGAGTTCGTGTGTTACAGAATCTCGATTTTGTGTCTAATTCTGCCCAAAAATTAGTTTGGTCGTTCATTAGCAGACCTAGAGCGAGATCGTGAAGACATTATCTTTGAGTGTGGCGAGCTCTTAGAATTGGCAGAATAAGGTACAGTCCAGACTCTTCGTTTTTCTATGTGAATTGTGGATTTATGGTCTTTTACCATATTTCAAGACATTTTTGAATTTATGTTTTTTTTTTTAACATATTTCAAGCCATTTTTGAACTTGCGTGGGAAGTGGATGTAGCATTTTACCATTTCAATATTCTATTTTATTGTGTTCTATATTTTACCAGTATGCTATTTACTCATGCATTTTAGACTTTTCATTACATATTATGTTTTTGCACTTGTATATTTTTGGGAGTATTATTTTGTGCTTAATTTTTTCGACATATGTCATGGTTGTGGTGATGACTTTGTGGGCAATAACATGAGGTTATCATGTTGGTGTGATCATAGAGAAAGACAGACGCAAACCTTTGCAATGTCTAGTATTTTATGTGGGAGACTTGAGACTAGACTTTACAAAGTCTATAATGGAATATGTGAATTTTTGAATTTGCAGGCTATTAGCCATAATCAGATTTTCAGTTGGACTGAGACTAAATGTTGAGTTAGATGTTTTCTTAATTGACAATTTCATTTATGATGCATTTTAATCTTTGCTTTGTTTGTTCATTACTTGTTGGGTTGCTTTAAATAATAAATCTATTTTTGGTAGGAAAGATTGAGTTTTCCTTATACGACCCATTTCATTTCTTTAATATGGAATGAGAGAGAGAAATCCATGCGAGAACGAAAGAGATTTTTGTGACGTTCGGGAGAGAGAGAGAGAGAGAGAGAGAGAGAGAGAGAGAGAGAGAGAGAGAGAGAGAGAGAGAGAGAGAGAGAGAGATACCCGCTGAGAAAGACTTGCTGTTGAGAGAGAGAGAGAGGAAAAAAAAACCGAACTTCTCCATCGCCTCCTGAAGATAGACCAATCGGTACGTTACGTAGTATTCCTACCCGGAATATTCTTATCCATTTCCAAACAGTTGTAACAGATAGAATTGGTGGCAGCGTATAAGTAGAAATACTGTCAGTGTGTAAGTGAAAATAATAGGAACGTGAGAGTTTTACGCGATTTTTTTAAAAAATAGACTAATTGGTAACGTTGATGCCCAAGACACGGGACAGCCTGGGGCGACTGACTCGGACTGAGCGTGATGAATGATCACCAGTTTTGAAAGAGTGAGTGTCATAAGTGGGTCGTGATTACGTGTTTAATACGGGGAATCTTTTTTTTTCTGTTTCTATTCGAGTATTGGGAGTGGGGAATTGTGAAATAGATCTGGGTGATCTCTAGAGCAATTCTGGGGTTAAGGAAATACCCAAATAAGTGTGATTAGTGGTGATTGTGAGTTAATTAAAGGGATGGTGATTCAACAAAAATCACTTCTATTTTTTTTTCTGCTTCGTCTTCGAGATGGTGACGTCACAGGTTGCACAGAGCTCTGTTTTCTGTTGGCAGACCGAGTGCTGAGTAACCCCATTTTCAGTTTTTCTTTTTAGGAGAAGCTTAACTTTTTGTTGTTCTCCCGTTTTCTTTCTTTCTTTTTTTTTTTGTTTCATCTTATGTTGTTACGTTCGGGTCGCCAAATTTTGCGCAAAATGGAAGACTCAGACGCAGGGCCGTCCCAGTCGGTCGTGACCCATAAGTTAACAAATTTTAATGCAGGCATTACAAATTTTAAGGGACTAGTTGATGGGAAATTAACACAGAATGTAGAAACATTTATTGAATCAGTTGATAATTATCTGAATTCTAGGAAGATTACGGGTGGCGCTGATGCTTTGAGAGAAGCAAAGGCTTTTTTGGATCTAGACAAAGGAGACATTGGAGAACGAGCACGAGGTTTTGGGTTCAGAAAGTGTAAAACTTGGAAAGAACTTCAGGAATTCTTACGCAGGTCGTATGGCGGAGTTGACCGCGAGTGCACTGTTCGGAACTTACGTGCCCTTATCAGAACTAGGAAGGGTAATGATTCATTAATAGCGTACAGTGCTCGCTTATTTGATGCAGTAGGTGAGATAAAGAAATCTATGATAAACTCTACATGGGTAAATGGAAATAATATATCTTTAGATAATTTTGAAAAACTGCTACAATTTGCTTGCCTTTTAACGTCAGTCCCAGATATAATTACAGATAGTTTTGATAAAAGAATTGATCAGGACACAGATGAATCCTTTTTGTTTGCACAGGTTAACAAAAATCTATCAAAATGCCCGACACTAGACAGTAGTTTTGTGAAGGGAGGTGCTAAGATTTCAGCTACAGTGTCAAAACCACAGAATAATGCGAACTCCGCAAATCTAGGAAATGATGCAGGAGCGAAATCATGTGCACGGGTGGAATTGAGGAAAACCTCAGAGAGATCAGTAACAACAATTCGTTGTTTTACTTGTGATAAAATAGGACATGGTAAATCAAATTGCAGAGTGAGATACTGTTCAGCTTGCAAATCTTCAGACCATGGATGGAGATTTTGCACAGCCACAAAGAATAGAGAATATTCAAGGAAAACACGGGGTAGTTTTAATAGATATGACAGGAGAATTCCACATGATGCAAGTTCTAGGTACACAAACGAACATCAGAATTTTCACAAGATAAGTTCGAAGACGGACACAAGATAATGAGCAATCAGGTCTTAGAATCACCAGAACCTAGGCCGATTGTACGTGGATTTTCTAATGGCATTGAAATTTCTATTTTCATTGATTCTGGTAGCTCAGTTAACCTAGTAAATGCTGACCTTTTTCACTCGAAGTTTCCAGAGTGTAAATTAGTCCCTACTAATGAGACAGTGTGTGACGCATGCGAGAGGAAACTGAATATTTTAGGTTCGTCATTTCTTACGCTTTGTATCGGCGGAAAGACAATAGTAGAATCATTTTTGGTCATAGAAGGATTAGCCTTCGGTGAAATGGTTTTGCTAGGACACCCTTCTTGCATGCGACATAACATCAACATTCTTACGGGAATTCAGGGGATTACAATAGGTGAGCCAGGTTGTTTTGTTCCATATATACACAGGAAAAAAACTTGTGAGAAACCTAAGACGCAGTCGGAGACATGTGTAACACAGTCATTAGAGAGTGAAGATATTCCGCGAAAGTCTTTCAAAGGATTTTTGTTGGAAGATATTGAATTGCAACCGCAAGTTCCTACATTGGTTAAAGCGTCGATGAAAGAGAAAAAGTTTCCTTCTCAAGTGTGCGTTGTTGAGGGAACCGAGAAATTCAAAGACGTTGTGAGTACGGTGTCAGTAAATGAAGTTTCAGTCGCAGGCGCAACTACAGTAGAATTAGTTAGCTATCAAGACTCAGTAAAAAAATATCACAAGGGTACTTATGTAATTGATTTTGAAGAGTTTAAGGAAGAACATAAGATAGTGAGTTTTTGTGGAGACAGTAACACGTTTCCCAGGGAGGAGCTGCAATTCAGAAGTCAAGTTCTTCACGAACATTTGGCTAAAGCTGATTATCCCGAGTATTCAGATAAAGTAGAGAAAGTGTTGAAAGAATATTTAGATATCATTGCTTTGAAGGGAGATAAATTAGGAGTTACAGATGTTTTAGAACATTCAATTCGCCTAGAGAAAGGTACAAATCCCATATATATTCCAGCATATCGAATTCCCTTTAAGATCAGAGAAGAAGTAGAAAAGGAAGTTCAGAGATGGGAGTCGGAGGGAATTATTAGGCAAAGCTCTTCGCCTTATAACTTTCCTTTATTAGCGGTTCCGAAGAAAGACGGTAGTATCAGAGTTTGTGTATATTTTCGTAAATTGAACGAAAAGACATGCCCAGATAGATATCCTGTAGCTTGTTTGCCTGATTTGTTTGTTGAGATCGGTGGCAAGAATATTTATTCATCTATAGATCTTATGCAAGGGTTTCTACAGGTTCCGCTTTGCGAGAGTAGCCATAAATATACAGCATTTTCGGTACCAAAGGGACATTACGAGTTTAATAGGATACCTTTTGGATTACAAGGGTCCCCAATAACATTTACTAGACTGGTTAACACAGTACTTCATGGTTTGTTAGGAAAGTCGGTGTTTGTGTACATGGATGACATTCTCATATGCACAGATACAATTGAAGAACATCTAAAGGTGTTAAAAGAAGTCCTCAAGCGATTACGGTTCGCTGGATTAAAGGTCAAATTGGCCAAGTGTGAGTTTCTGAAGAGAAAAATTGTCTATTTAGGTCATGTTATCTCTAAAGAGGGAGTCAGAGTGAATGATGAGAAAGTTAAAGCCATTGTGAGTTTTCCAGTTCCCAAAACCAGGAAACGGATTCGTTCGTTCCTAGGTATGTCGGGTTTCTTTCGCCGTTTTGTGCGGAATTTTTCTACAATAGCGTCTCCATTGACAGATTTGTTACAAGACGACGTTAAGTTTGTTTGGGGTGATAGTCAGCAATTAGCTTTTGAGAAGCTTAAGAACGCTTTGGTGAACCCACCTGTTTTGAAGTTTCCAGATTTTAGTCAACCGTTCACCTTAGTGACTGACGCGAGTCAGGAAGGTATAGGTGCGTGTTTGATGCAGAAATTTGAGGGAAAATTACACCCAATTGCTTTTTATAGCAGAAAGTTCAAAACGCGTGGTAGTAACGAAAGGCTGATGTCAGTTGTGGACAAGGAGGCTTTCGCAGTCGTCTCTAGCCTTGTTCATTTTAAGATGTTGTTGTTGGGAAATAAAGTTGAGATTTTTACAGATCATCAACCGTTGTTAGAGCTTTTTAATAAGCCAAATTTGTCGCCCAAATGGGTTGGTTTTTGACATTGAGAGATTTTGATGCAAACCTCAAATACATTGAAGGTAAGCATAATGTGGTTGCAGATGCATTGAGCAGATATTTTCCAGTCGAGGATGAGGGAGTGCATTCGAATCCTGTGTGGGGAGACGAGTAAACATTTGGTGTCTAATGTCTCTGATACTAGTAGTTCTGAGATATCGCATGTAGAGGACAAACGCATTTCTACAGTGCATACTTCAGGGAGAAATAGTGAGTCGGCAGTCTCGGGAGAGATTGTTGTTCGTGATATTGAGGGTAACGCTGTGTGTTATATTACGGGTGAAAATGTCACTTGGGACATAGGCTTGCTCGAACAAAAGCAAGATGAAGATAAATTGTTTTCAGATGCTAAGGCATTTCTTAGGGAGTTTCACCAAAGAAAGGGTATAAGTTGCCTTTTTCTGGTCTAGAGTTGAGAATAATTTATTGGTGAGGAAAGTTAAGTATAACTTATGAAGTACTCAAGCATGGGTGAAATTACACAAATCATCGTGCCAGAGAGTCTAGTACCACAAGTTCTAGACATTGTACATTGTAAATTTGGTTCTCCTCATTTAGGTGTGGACAAGACGTATGAAAACGTCAGGTCAAAGTTCTTTTGGAAAAATATGTTTTCCACAGTGGAGGCCTTTGTGAAGAGTTGCGCTGTTTGCAATGCGAATAAGCCGGCGACGGCGGTGTCGTGTCGTTTGGGTTCATATCCCGTACCACATAGGCCGTTTCAGAGAGTGCATATGGATATTCTGGGTAACTTCTCAGAGTCCGCTTATGGTTATAGACATTTATTAGTAGTTGTTGACGAGTTAACTCGTTTTGTCGAGATTTTCCCACTGAAGTACAAATCAGCTGAGGAAGTTGCTATAGCGTTCTTTAAGGGGATAATTTGTAGATATGGTGTTCCTGAATGTCTGATCACAGACAATGGTAGGGAGTTTATTAATAAGACTTTAGAGGGTCTTGCCAATTTGTT
The DNA here is from genome assembly GCF_040412425.1 of Macrobrachium rosenbergii. Lineage (NCBI taxonomy): Eukaryota > Metazoa > Arthropoda > Malacostraca > Decapoda > Palaemonidae > Macrobrachium > Macrobrachium rosenbergii. The sequence continues at coordinate 14,807,376 of NC_089783.1, read as the reverse complement.
GGGGATAAAGAAAGTATCTATAATCCCGTATAGACCTGAAGCGAATGGGTTATGTGAGAGGGCTAATCGAAAGTAATCGAAGCTTTACGCATGACAGTGGGTGGTTCCGATACACATTGGGACAGATCTTTGGATGAAGTGCGATATAGTATCAATACTATGACGAATGACACAATTAAGATATCTCCAGCAGAAGCTTTGTAAGGGTACAAGCTGAAAGGACCTTTTGATTTGTTACCAGAGCGAGTTCAGGGTGATGTTACGGTCACTTCGTTGATAAATACAGCGAGAGAAAGATTTGCGTATCAGTAAAGAACTTGAACTTAGTTCGGCGCAATGGTAGAGAAAAGTAACGCGAAATCGAGGGGAGTAGCTTTTCGATGGGTGATAGTGTGTTTGTTAAAGTGAATGTTCGGAATGATCTGAATTATAAATTAAGTCCGAAGTTCCACGGACCTTTTGAGATTGTAGAGATCAAAAGAGGGAACAGATTTGTAGTAAAAGATGTAAATACCGGTGTGACGAAATTAACTCATATTTCAAAGTTAAAGAAAGTTGGGATGTAATGGAACGTTTGTATATAGTTTGAGGGATAAATGGGTTGATATTTGTATATATTGTATATAATACTTATTTTTTTTTGTTTCTTTTTTTTTGTCTCGTGTTCATTTTTGATGAATCAGAGAATAGGAGAAGTAAAAGAGCAGCACCTTTAGTTCTTGTAGGTGTTGGCATGATTGCTGCGATTGGAGCGATGTCCACTGGGAGTTTAGTCAAAGTAGCAGAAGTTCAAAAAGACTTAATAGCTCAAGGGAAACAGTTAAATCAGTTGCAAGAAAGTAATAAGAAGTTGAGTAATAGTTTTGAAACAATGAGACGTTCTTTGAATGATTTGTCAGTTTCAGTGGAAGGTTTGAAAGAAGATCTTGATGTGACAATTACATTCCTTACGATCCACCATACCGTTCTTAATGTTGAGAAAGAAACTGATTCTCTAAGGACAGAAGTGCAAATGCAAGTTAAAGCAATTATTGCTGCAGCAGATGGTCGTGTGTATGGTGACATGTTGCCTTTGGGATACTTAGAAAATGTTCTAAGGAATTCCGCTTATCTACATGGAGCGAAAGTATTGTTCACGGGAGGAGATTTGTATTTATATTATAATGTTTTGAGGGTGAGATTGTCTGATCGGGGATTGATAGTATACGTTCCTGTCAGTACGATGAAGCCTTTTGTTAGTTTTGTTGTTAGACCTTTTCCGAGTGCTTTTGGAGACTTGGTAGTGATATGGAAGGGATTAGAGATCATGTTCATTTTGGGAGATCAATATCAGGGTTTGGGGGTTGATTATAAGACAGGTTGTACCTTGGTTAGGGAGAAGTATGTGTGACAGTAATGTTTTCCAGTTGCAAGTTGTGTCTGTGGGTGGTTGTGAATTGTCTTTAGTTCATAGACAGACTCCGACTGAATGTGACTTTATGCAGTTTCCACGTGAATACCACATGATCACCACCAGTACTCTTACTGCCATGTATTGCAAAGAGTGCCCCATCACGACGATGTGCCAGAATAACCAGACGACGACGTTCGTGCTTCGTGGGTCCAAGCTGTTCGACTCGTCCTGCAGAATCCTGTCTACGGACTTTCTCGTACTTAACCGTGCTGTCTTCAACAGTTCCGAGAAGATAATCATGCGTCATATGCATAACAATCACGATATAGTTCCAGTGCCTTCGACAGAGATACCAGTGACTGTCCCGCCGATGGAAGAGATCGAGGATACGTTCATGGTCGAGTACCGTGAATATTTGTTGCCAGCTGTCTTAATGATTTTAGTGGTTATTTTTCTGATAGTTCTTATTATGGAAGTAGTAAAGCTCATTTGTGCTTGTAAGACTTCACGCAAGTGCTCTAAGACAATACCCCCAGTAGATGTGCAAGTATGTCATGAGGGCAGCATCTAAGCTGTAGTTCAGTAGACATTGCTAATTGAGCATAAGCCCTATCTGTTATATTTTATACATATGCTTTTGTTTTGGTTTGCCGTTAAGGAGAGCGAGAGGCTCTTATGGGGTGGCCGAGCACTATTTCAGAAAATATGGCCGCCTTAACATTGAAAGGTACAGAGTGTGATGGAAGAATTTTTGGTTGTGAGATGGTACTGTTGAAGCCGTCAGTTGCAGAATCGTCGTATTCAGCAAATAGTTGATCATCTCAGCAGTTAATGTGATGAACACGCGATATTGGCCGAATCATATGACCAAGTAGCTATGCGCGTACAAGAGTTTGTGTGTTACAGAATCTCGATTTTGTGTCTAATTCTGCCCAAAAATTAGTTTGGTTGTTCATTAGCAGACCTAGAGCGAGATCGTGAAGACATTATCATTGAGTGTGGCGAGCTCTTAGAATTGGCAGAATAAGGTACAGTCCAGACTCTTCGTTTTTCTATGTGAATTGTGGATTTATGGTCTTTTACCATATTTCAAGACATTTTTGAATTTATGTTTTTTTTTTTACCATATTTCAAGACATTTTTGAACTTGTGTGGGAAGTGGATGTAGCATTTTACCATTTCAATATTCTATTTTATTGTGTTCTATATTTTACCAGTATGCTATTTACTCATGCATTTTAGACTTTTCATTATTATGTTTTTGCACTTGTATATTTTTGGGAGTATTATTTTGTGCTTAATTTTTCGACAGATGTCATGGTTGTAGTGATGACTTTGTGGGCAATAACATGAGGTTATCATGTTGGTGTGATCATAGAGAAAGACAGACGCAAACCTTTGCAATGTCTAGTATTTTATGTGGGAGACTTGAGACTAGACTTTACAAAGTCTATAATGGAATATGTGAGAATTTTTGAATTTGCAGGCTATTAGCCATACTCAGATTTTTAGTTGGACCGAGACTAAATCTTGAGTTAGATGTTTTCTTAATTGACAATTTCATTTATGATGCATTTTAATCTTTGCTTTGTTTGTTCATTACTTGTTAGGTTGCTTTAAATAATAAATCTGTTTTTGGTAGGAAAGATTGAGTTTTCCTTATACGACCCATTTCATTTCTTTAATATGGAATGAGAGAGAGAAATCCATGCGAGAACGAGAGATCTTTGTGACGTTCGGGAGTAAGAGAGAGAGAGAGAGGGGAAAGCCGAGAGAGAGAGAGAGAGAGAGAGAGAGAGAGAGAGAGAGAGAGAGAGAGAGAGAGAGAGAGAGAGAGAGAGAGAGAGAGAGAGAGAGAGAGAGAGATACCCGCTGAGAAAGACTCGCTGTTGAGAGAGAGAGAGAGGAAAAAAAAACCGAACTTCTCCATCGCCTCCTGAAGATAGACCAATCGGTACGTTACATAGTATTCCTACCCGGAATATTCTTATCTGTTTCCAAACAGTTGTAACATATATACTGTATTATAATAAATTCAATATGGAAGAGTTGGAATATGTTCTCTTGAACAGCAATAAATCTGCACATGGGAGCATATTCCAAATCTTCCATATTGAATTTATTATAATACAGTATGTATCTTTCTTTGTCTCAAATTAAGTATTGTAGATTCTTCTTTATTCTTTACTTTTTTGAAATGTTTGTCCAAATTTTGGTCACCACTTATTTTGGCAAAACTTTTCCTAAGTATGTTACTAATTTCAAAAGGATATAAAATTTTTTTGCCATTATCTAATATAGCTTGTCTGGGTAGTCTAGTGTTTATTCCATTTATTTTTCAGAATTTTTTCTATACTTTTTGAAGGGATGTTTCGCTTGTTATTTCCAATATATAGGATCTCCAAGATATTATTTTACCTTTTATGACTTCCTTTCTAAATTTAGCTGATATTAATATTTTATCATACAAAGGTTTTAATGCATCTATTTCTAAGAGTACAACTGTCATTTTTAATATATTTTCTTCTAGGAATGGTTTTGATTTATTTATTTTATTCAATCTTCTGTTTAGGGTATCTAACCTTCTTCCTAGAGAGCGTTTTTCTCGTACTAATTCAGATAGACCATCTGACCACCACGGGACTTTGTGTTTTTTATTATGGGGTTTTGAATGAGGAATAACTTTGTCTGCTACCTTTTTGATGCATGATACAAAGAATTTGTCTCATTGTGATTTCTCACATACAGTAATTATATGGCAGTATATTTCTGGCATGCAAGTTAAAAATGTTCCAATCTGCTTTTTGCATGTTATACTGTGGCGAGTATGGTTTCAGTTTATTATTTAATACAGATGTTATTATGGGAAAATGATCACTTGAGTATGAGTCATCACAAGTATTCCAATCCAGTTTGTCAACTATATTTGTTGAACAAAGGGTGACATCTATCGAGGAAAATGTTCCATGGGTTTTGGAGCAATACATATTTACTTCGTTGTCACTCAGACAACAGAGATTATTAGTGTCCATCAAGTTTTCTATTTTTTCCTCCATCTTTATCCGGTGTAATATTGTTATAGTCCCATATAAGATTATGTGCACTGAAATCTCCTACAATTAATATGGGATCCTAAAATCTTTTATTATTTTCTGTAATATGTTTAAATCATACTTTTTACTAGGCTGGTAGTATAAGTTAAAAATATCAAATAAATTATTTTCTATTTTCACTGTTATTGCTGAAATTTGTAAATCAGTGTAATCTATATCTAATTTGTCATACCCTGTATATCATTTCATTATGGACATATATTGCAGTTCCTAAATTATTTTCATTTTCCTTTGATGTTGTGGCTAGTAGATATTTACCTGTATTTGGAACAGGTTTTCCTACGTGTTGTATTAATATAGTCATTGGTTCGTATTCACTTGTAAGTCGCTGGACTTCTCCTGAGTGCATTCTCGTTAATAATCCATTTATATTCCATTGAACTATATAACAATTGAATGGAGTAATATGAGAGTGGTCAAATTCCTCTAAAAAATTTAAGTTGATATTTTTTTTAAATTTGTTATAAGTTAATTTGTATTTTTGTTGGACTTGATTCATTTTTTTTTTTTTTTTTTAACTTGACTTTCATTAACTGTTACATTTTTACTATCTTGATTTAATTTTTCCATTTTCATTTTTTTAAGAATATTGTCTACAACACTGATATGTTTTTCTTTGTAATATTCTAAAAATTCAATACACATGCAACCTTCTTCATGAGACATGATGCTTGTTTTTCCTTATTCCTATACTTCATGAAATTTCTTATGGTGTTAGTTAGGCTTTCTTTAGTTATAGTTTTATTTTTGTGGCACATGCTACAAAGCATTTACTACAACCACATGTATCTCCATGTTCATAAGTTTGATGTTCCTTCTTGGTTTTTCTTGTGGTGCCTATAATTGGTAATGGGTGAATTTCTTTGCTTTCATCATAGTTATCTGTTTTGGTTTTCCATTTTCATCTGAATTTTGTGATTCTGCTCCTGGAGGTATTATTGTTACTATGGAAGACAGTGGAATGTTTGATTTACTGTTCTGTTTCTGAACTTTAGCTTTTGGTTTGATTGGTGGGTTATTTATCTTTTTACATCTTTGTTTGGTGGAATTAAGTGGGGTCTTATCTAGTTGCCTATTCCGAGTTGTGTTATCCGTTTTGTCGCATTCTTGTGATTTTATTTCTTCTTTATCTTTCTCTATGCCAATATTTGTACCTATTTCTGGTAAGGAGGAAAATCTATTGTCCACTGTGATAATGTCATTGCTGTATGAAATCTCCATAGAAGAGTTCTTTTGATCATGTAATGTTTTTAGTGATATTTCTTTATTTTTATTGTCATTCACTTCAGTTTGGGTATTGTTTGGTTTTGAAGTATCTGCATACCTAAATTTCTTAGCTGGGTCATTCAATCCTCTCAACTTTTAGCTCTAACTTTGCTTCCCTGATCGACATTCCAGTTTGTTCTTATAGTAATTCAAGTTCAGTATTGTAAATATAAAATGCACATGTTTTAGATCGGGAATGATGTTCTAGGCCACAACTTATGCATTTTGGTTGGCCACAGACCCAGCTTGTTTTATGTTCTTGTGAGCTGCAATAGGCACATCTGGGAAAATTTCTGCATTTCATGGCTGTATGGCCATCATATTTGCAACAGTTCTTGCATTGCATGGGTTTGGGAACATAAGGTCTTAAGTTCCCTGTTTAGTCCCAGTATTTTAATTTTCAAGGGCAAGGTTTGGCAATTGAGCTTTAATTTTTGCTATTTTGATAGACTTATTTTTGTCTTTCCTGCTTGGGACCTCATATATTTCTCAATCTTCAACATTGTTGTGTCTTTTCTGTAATGAATCTAGAAACACTGATTTGTTTTGTATTTCTTCTGCTAGATTTGGTAATATTACTGTGCCTTGTGCACTATTCATGGTATCATGTCTTGTGACGGACATTGGTTCAACAAATAATTTTCCAATTTTAATGAGGATATGTTTGTCAGCTTGTAAATTTAAAAACCTTGACCAGTTTGATTCTCCAAAGAGGGTATCAAAGTGTACCAAGGTTGAGTCAGGTCTATATTTTCTTTTATTTATTCTTTTAGGCTCCTAAAGGCCCATAGTTGAAAAGTTTGAACTATTTTTTGTTCCTTTTTTTGATGGGGACACAGGAAGAGAAACATCTGGCTCAAAGGAGAATGGTTCCATTGTAACAATGCCAGGCCCTTTTTTCACAGGGATATCCTTTTTCTCGCATGGATTGTCAACATTTGGAGAATTTTCAGTCTCCAAGGCGGGAGCAGAGGTTGTAATCTGTGCCAAAACAGCATCATCAGAGGGCCCAGGGGTATTTGACTCTTTATTCTTACTATTCATAAAGATCCAATAGAAAAAAATAATATACCTGAAAACTTAAAAAATATATCATTAGCCTTTCATGGAGTTTATTCTTCCACTAATGGCACAAGTGAGAGCCGACTCCCAAATGTCCACCCCCTACCCTACACCACAGGGGATGGCACAATACAAATTAGAGTGGCCCAAATGTAAGCCAAACCTGCTTGCTAGGACCGAGAGGATTACAAGAATACAATCATCCCCACCCTAATCGCATTATGGGGCAAACCGGATAGAATACTGAGAGTCCTATCCCCAGAGCCAGACCCCTCCTGGAATCCATGGCCCAGCCCCACAGAATAGCTTCACCCTTGAGATATCAATCTGATATCCCTCAGGTCCGAACGTTTTTGGGTAGTTGATGATCCTACCACAGTTCTCACTATTTAGCTTTGGATATAAACCCAGTCCCAGCTATGATATCTTTTCCTATTTAACAGGCCAAATAAATTTTAGCAAAAGTGGAAAATTCCATAAAATTAGTGCAAAGAAATATGTAATAATATATGAGACTCTTGGACTCAATCCGGGAACAAATTCCGTGCCTCTGACATATTGATCAGTGTAAGAACTGCCAGATCTTTTCACGTGAGTGAGCAAACGTAACGCATACGAAATAGGCTGGGAAGAATCTAAGAGTCAGAGGCCATAAGGAAAACCCATCTCAACAGAGTCTCCTTCCTCCCCTTGCTAGAGGAAGGAGAGGAATTGCTTCTATGATTCTACAAAAAAAATAGAACAGGAGCTCGATGTGCAGTCTTACTGCATCAGATGCCAGATCCAGCAAGCGTCAGATACCTATTCTCATCCCGAAGGAGGAGAAGTGGAGGACGAGGAAGGAGGAGGAGAGGACAGTCACTCTCAGGGTCCTTCTCACTTCCAGAAGGTTGTTGTGCTGATGGATCAGCGCAATGACCTCTGCAAAAGTCCTCTGTATCTCAGGGGTGTCTGCATCCTGGAGTAGAGGACCCTCGAGTCCTTCCAGGGTGCAGTCCTCCCGATCTACTCTCCCGGCAGGAGGAAGAACCTCGGCAGACCCCTTGGATACTTCCTGCACTACGCAGGCGTATGACCTAGTCGACCCGAGGACCAAGCCAAGTACGTATGCCTTTATAGTCGAACTCTGGGGAGAAGAGTCTCCAAAGTTCCTCCTGTCCAACTCGCCCCTCCCAGGGAAACCCCAGGAGGTTGAGGGGACAGGCAAGGAGGATTGGACACCCCCGCCAGTCCTGTTGGCGGAACCAGCTAGAAGAGTGGGCCAAGAGCAGTCATCAACCCGCAGTGATGACTGCAACCCAGGTCGAGGAGAGCCCTTTCACCTCGGTGAAGCGCTGTCCCAAGGGGGGAGTAGCGGTTCACGTGAGCCGTGCCGGGTGCTTGACTCGACTGAGCCAGGCCGGTCGTGCGAACGTGATCAAGGACTGGGTGGAGTCAGAAACGCGACTGGCTGATGAGAATTTGCGCTGTCCACTTGACAGGCTCCAGTCTTCTTCGAGGCCGGGGCCTCACGAGAAGACTGTACAGGGGACCTCCTCTCTCTCTTGCCAGATGCTTGGACTCGAAAGACTGAAGCATCTACCTGGGAACCTGGCTTGGTACTGGGGGCAGTGCCAGCAGGCGAAGCCGACACACCTGCATGTCTTGGCTCCTTCTCCCGAACCGGTACAGAGAGCGGACTTTCCAGTCCTGGCTCAGGATACCCGAGTCTCCTTAGAGGCCTGGGTATTTGGAGCAGCTCACGAGCGAGTGCCTGACACAGTGCCAACCTTGGAAGTGGACTTCTTAGGTGTGGCAATGGGTGTGCCGACCGAGGTTTGCATGGCCGCGGCTCCCGAAACGCTAGACCCAGGGGTCATCAATTTGGTTCTCTGACCCGAAGGACAAGAAGAGCTGACAAGAGATCCCACTGCTTGCCCTAAGGAGGGAGGCACTCCCTCAGAAGTCCCAGAACAGGATTTTTTAGGGAGGGGGGAGAGACCGCCTTCTTCTTCGACCAACATGCCTCGGAAGAAGAAGGGGAGGAGGTAGCAGATGACAATGACAACGAAGATCAAGACGAAAATTACACCTTCCTAGACCTCTTTTTCAACTTCTTCTTCGTCACCTTCTCCAGGATGGCAGTCAAGTCGCCCATCCAGGAGGGAGCAGCAGATGTCACAGGAGCAGCCGGGGTGGCCAGGGTAGCGGAAGTGACCTGGGCAGCAGATTCGTCAACAGTGGAGGCAGCGGTATCCGGGGCAGCCAGTACAGCCCGGGAGCCAGGAAAGCCAGAGCAGTGACTGGGGCGACCAAAACAGCCTGGGCAGGTGGAGGAGCAAGGACAGGCCAAGAGCCAGAGTAGCCAGGAGCTGTGACCAGGGCGACCAGGATAGCTGGGGCAGGTGGAGCAGCCAGGATAATCCAGGAGCCAGCAAAGCGGGGAACAGCAGGAGCAGGAACCATAAGATGAGGCACGGAAGAGGTCACCATCATGGAGGGTCCTGGCTGGGACAACAGGGCCACGGAGAAGCCAGGAGGCAGAGGCACTGTGTGCTGGGAAGCCGACATGGCGATCACCTGGGTCCCCAGGTGAGACGAGACTGTCACTGGCATCTTGGCAAAAGCTGTCATAGTCACAGTGCTGGTGGTGGTGGTAGCCGCGGTGTGGTTTACCGCAGGAGTGCCAGTCATATGGGTGAGGAGACCCTACAGTGATGGGACGCTAGGGAGACCCAGGTGGAGGCCGGTAGAAGTCAAACCCATAGCCTGCCCCCCCCCGAGAGAAGATTCTACTGCCACACCTGAAGAAAAAGCTGGGTCAATGGAGGGAGTCTCTGCTTGCTCCAGGGGAAAAATTCCCCCCTGGGGCAACGAGAGGCCCCCGAGAAGAGGTTGTCCCCCCCCCTCATTCTAAGCCCGACGAAGTGAGGGAAGAAAACAAAAGGAAGTCCTCTCCTGAAGGAGATGCAGCCAGAAGGGGAAGTTTGCCGGGAGAAAGGAACAATCCCGAAGGGTTAGCCACTGAGGGAGTCAACAGGGGCGTATAACCCTCAGATGACGCCTTGAAAGGTTTCCTTTGGTACTGTTTCCTCCCCTCAAACTTTGCCCACTGCTCAGCCGACCAGGAGCAACACTCGGCACAAGTAGATAAGTGTGAACACACACGCCCCCTGCCAGAGGAGCAAAGGGTATGCGGGTCCATATCAATATTAGACCTAACGCTACTGCACTTCTCCCTGCCAACTCCTGGACACATGCGCTGGGGGAAGGTGGGCTTACGAGGTTTATGTCCTTCATGGGCTTGCAGACTGAGAACAAACACAAAAAGCAATCACCAGCAAGGAAAAAGAAAAGATACCACTGGGAAACAGCAGTCAGGGCAGAGAGTGAGAAACAAGTCTGTATCGCACGACGACCAAAAGCAAATTGAAATGTTTGCATCTGGGCAAGCAGAACTCCCGCCTTCCGGACAAAAGATCAACGGCTGTTTCCAGCTTTGCTGAAAGTAACTCCTAATGCAAAGGACCGATGGTTTGTATATCGTGTCGGAACAACTTGGTTTACAGTAAACACCCCGTATTCGCGGTCTCACAAATTCGCGGATTTCTCTGTGGAACTTCTCTATCCATTATTCACGGAAAATTCGCCAATTCGTGGTATTTTTCACTGAGAAATATTCACTAATTACTGCATTTTCATATCATTTTCATGACTAAATGCACTTTTTGTGATAAAAATATTAAAATACTCAGGTATAAGCATTTTTAGAGGGTTTTTCTTGTGTTTAAACTATCAAAATAGGCAGTTCTAAGTGTTTTTAGGGGGGTTTCAAGTATTCATGGATTTTAGCTATTCGCGGGGGGGGTGTCCATTTCGCATCTCCCGCGAATACAGGGGGTTTACTGTATACAACTTGCATGGCAGAGGAAAGTTCCAAGGATGTTTCATCTTCATACCTAAGAACAGGTCAAGATCTGATGTGTGGTCTCTGGACTTCAAAAGATACAGCTCTTATACCCTGATACTGTACTGAACAATTTGCCATAACTCATCTCAGAAAAGAATGGCATACAAATGGCACACACTTAGGGAATGAGTCAGATAAACAAAGCAGAAAAATTTAATAGTACGTATATGGTACTGTGCAACTTGTAATAAAGTACGTAATGCTGACTTTTAAAATAACAATAATTTGATTGGATGACTTTGGATAGATAATTCCAGTAGATGTGAGGTTTTTTCAGGAAGTAGGGGTTGTAAATCAGGTCTTGGTATCATATTGTAAAATGTGAGATCATTAATGAAGAAAAGATAAACAAAAATTACCAATAGCAAAAAAAAAAAAAAGCAATACGTAATCCAAACACCATAAGCTGCATTAAAGTCATTCAAGGCATCTGCCAACAAAACTGGGCACAGTAAAAAATAAAAAACTTCTTATCTTCAGTTTACTGTTAATACATCAACATATATATTGTCCTTTCCAAACAATGCTTTGATATATATTTTCCAAACTAATAGAGTAGTTCATACTAATAAACCACTAAATCCAGGAAAAATAATTGGGTGTACCACACTTACCTCAGATGTCTCTCCCAGTAACACAAAAGGAGGCCTCCCTTTTATTGAGGAGCTGTCTGACTGAGTCCTTTTCTGGTAGAGTAGAGCACTGGAATTGAAAGTTCTGTACAATATTTCACAATTCAAGATTAAACATGGAGCAAGATGGTACAGAAGTAATCCCAAAACAAATTTCACACCGAATTACTTACTACAGAATCCCTCTGTCAGTCCTACCATTCACAAAACGTTCTATCTTGGGGTACTATGGATTATGCCTAAAACTTTTAACATTTTCATACTGAAAAAATAAAAAGAAATAAAATATCACATCTAATGTATACATCTTACCCTTACCTAATCTAAGATATCAGGGAGAAGAAACTCAGACTTATACTGACCTCCTGTCATAATTTCACTTATAAACTGCATCTGAGGGATAAGAATAGAGACTTGTGCACAACTGAAAAACACACTGGAAATTAGAAAAATAAATTCTTATTTCCACAAAACTATGAACGTAATGTTCTGTGAAACTTTTGGAGCAAAGCAACAGTTTCAGTTAAAAACTTCTACATTCCATAAATTATACAGAATTAATAAGCAGAGGGACAGATAAATGAGGGATTTGCTAGAATATTGAAGCTAAAAATCCCCAAAAAGCACAACTTACACAACTGAATGAATAAACTATATACATGTACAGTATTTCATATTTTTGGTGATAATTTTATTTCATGAACAGAAACATTTTGTAAACACTTAAAAATGCATCTTTATATTGCTAGAATTGCATAGAACATATACGCATGTTTACTTACAAAACTTTGGGAAGCTAAAGGAAGGTATAGTTGCTAATACTCTCCCACACTAGGAAAGTTCAAGTATGGGTACAAAAGACAACCATACACACATCATTTCAAGGATGGAGCACACATCTGCAAACATACAGTACATGTGTAATGAGCAATATTTGCACAGATTACAGATCACCAAAACTAAAGCCTGAACAGAGTCAAATTCAGACAGAGACTTAAAATAACTTTCTGAACTTTTTGCAACGAAATCACTGCCCTTACCACTTTTCCCAACATAATTGCATACTGATTCTATCAAATTATTTGTCCATCAACACTACACTATTACATTTTCTCTATGCACAGGATTTTGAAACTTGCCAGAAAATAACTTTGCACAATCCTTTTAAAACTATACCCAGTGATATGTTTTGATTCCCTTTAGCCACTTCACCATTTTTGGCACCTGTTTAGTCTTAACACTTTAACCATATACCATTAACAATAAGGAGAATGGAGTACCCTATTAAACAATATCACAATTTTTTAAAGTAAATTGTATTTTTCCTAACTATACAAACCTGAGGTCCTTTACATTAGGAATTACTTTCAGCGGAGCTGGAAATGGCCGTTGAACTTATGAACAAGGTGGTTAGGCAGTTAACTACCATCCGGGAGGTGGTGGTACCGCCTGCCCAGATGTAAACATTCCAAATTGCCTTTCGACCCAGGTTTCTGATTGACGGGTGGCATGAGGTGGGCATGAAATGTAATGTAAAGGACCTCAGGTTTGTATAGTTAAGAAAAATCATAATTTTTTAAAAGCAAATTGCATTTTTCCTAACTATAAAAACCCAAGTTCCTTTACATTAGGAATTACTTTCAGCGTAGGCTGGAAACAGCCGTTGAACTTTCGAAACACGGTTAGGCAGTTAACCACCATCTGGGAGGCAGGAGTACCGCCTGCCCAGATGTAAACATTCCAATTTGCCCTTCGGCTCAGGTATCAGATTGAGGGGTGGCATGAGGTGGGCATAAAATGTAATGTAAAGGACCTTGGGTTTGTATAGTTAGGAAAAATACAATTTACTTTTAAAAATTGTGATTTGCTCCAACACGATATACAAACCGTCGGTCCTTTATGTTAGGAAGACTCATTGGTTGGAGGGAGGAATCGGAGTGAGTCTCTATGAATTGACTGGAGCTCGCCACGCTTTGTCTTCAAGCGAGGAAGGGAAAACTGCCTCTGACAAAATTATTGGGTTGTAAGAAACGCGGGATCAATTGTCAGACTTCTGGGTCCCTTTGGATGAAAGAGGAATCATCAGTTCATACAAAGTAGGCTAGGAAGAACCTGGAGACGATGACATTAAGGCAATCACAAGCATTGGGTTTGTCTTATTGTCATGGTCTCCTTCCCCTGCTTGTAAGGGGAAGGAGTGGGGTTGCTTCTATCAACCTGAACGGAAAACAGAACAGGGAAGAGAGCCGAGATGGAGAGACAGAAGAGAGGCCAGTCACTCCACATTCATTCTCCCAATCACAACCGTACATCTTTGGCAAGATGCAACCCATCCTGTTAAAGGAGCCAGGTAAGTTAAACAACTTTTGAGCAGCCACCAAAGAGCCCACGGAAAAGGTGTCCAAGGACTTGTGAGCAACATCCCGAAAGTAGAAGGAGGTGAAGGTGGTCTGTTGAGACCACACACCTGCCTTCAACACCTGAAGAACCGACATGTTCTTCCGGAATGCTGCGGACGGACCAATGCTGCGGACTTCATGAGCTCTCAGACGAAGTGTACCGGTGTCCTCTTCTCCAGCAGCAGAATACGCTCTCCTTATCGTCTCACAAAGTTAAAAAGAGATCGTGTTTTTGGACATTTCTTTCTTGGTCGAGCCAGTACTAGTGAAGAGTCGTTGAGTCCTCTTCAGATAGCATCGCAGAACTCTAACAGGAACAGTAGCATCTCGTCTGGTTCATTACCTACACAGACCTCTAGGAAGGGGATCGTGAAAGACTCGAAACGTGCGTCAGGGACCGAAGGATTCTGAGTCTTCGCCACGAAATCCAGGACGAAATCGAGCGTAACTGATCCCTATCCCCTCGAGTGTTTAACATCGAAGGAAAGTCCGTGCAGTTTGCCAACTCTCTTTGCCGATGCCAGGGCCAGCAAGAAGATGGTCTTGAGGGTCAGATCCCTGTCTGGCGACTCTCGTAAAGGCTCATACGGTGCACGAGTCAGGCTCCTTAGAACGAGAGTCACATCCTACGCAGGGGGCCTGAGATCCCTGGGTGGGCAAAACCTTTAGAAGCTTCTCATCAACAGAGAAATCTCACTCCTTTCAGCTGCAAGACTAGGGCGAGTGCAGCGCAGTAGCCTTTTACAGATGAAACGGAGAGAAGCTTCTCTTGGCGAAGGAAGACAAAGTCCGCGACCTGCTGAACAGTAGCTCTGACCGGAGAGATAACCCGTCCACGACACCAACCACAGAAGATGGACCACTTTCCCTGGTATACCGCTGAGAATGATCGTCTGAGGAATCCAGCCATCTCCGTTGCTGCGCAACGTGAAAAGCCTCTCGCTCGCAGGAGATGGTGGATAACCTCCAGCTGTTAAGACAAAGGGACTGCACTGCCTGTGATACCACTCTACGTGGGGTTGACACAGCAGGTTGGGCCAGGGGGGGATCTCTCTCAGCGCCTCGGAAAGGAGGGTTAGCAGGTCAGGATACCAAATGGCCTTGGGTGCCACCAGAATCGTTCTGAGATTCGGAGTGATCATCACCTGGTTGATCACTCTGCGAATCAGGCAGAATGGAGGAAAGGTGCATACGTCGAGGTTACCCCATGGGTGCTGGAACGCATCCTCCGCAATGGCCCATGGGTCCGGCATGACAGAGCAGAAGACCTGGAGTTGTCTGTTGTGCCAGGTGGCGAACAGATCGATGACTGGACGCCACCACAGGTCGAACAGCCTTTCCGTGACTTCCGAGTGAAGGGACCATTCGGTTCCGATCACCTGATTCTGGTGGCTGAGCTTGTCTGCCCCGACATTCCTCTTGCCTGGAATGTGCCTGGCTGACAGCTCTACCGAGTGGGCCACAGCACACTCATGCACCTGCATCTGGTGGAGCAGGAGAGATAATAGACCCAGCTGCTTGTTGGCGTATGCCACTACTATGGTATTGTCGCTCATCAGTGCCACGGAGTGTCCCATCACTCGATCCCAGAACTCTTGAGAGCCAGGAAGGCTGCCTTGAGTGCCAGGATGTTGATGTGAAGGTGCTTGTTGTCTCGGTGCCACACTCCCGAAGTCAGCAACTCCTCCAGGCATGTGCCCCATCCCTTGGTCAATGCATCTGAGAACAGCAGCATGTACAGAGGGGGAGCATGCAGGGATGCTCCTTTTAAGGGGTTCCTGTTGTCCATCTACCAGCGAAGGTTCTCTCTCACCTCCTCGGAAAGAGGAATGAGAAAGGACTGAGGGTCTTGGGACTGGGACCAATAATTCTTTAGTCTCCATTTTAGAGACTGCAGATGAAGACGTCCATGAGGTACCAGCTTCTCCAGTGACGACAGGTGACCGATGATGACTTGCCATTGCCGGGCTGGCTGTTCCTGTCGGGACAAGAACAGCTGTGCTGCCTGCCTGAACCTGCTGATACAAGAGTCCGAGGGAAAGACTTTCGCTGCTACCATGTCTATCAGCATGCCCAGGTACTTTATTCTCTGCTTGGGGTTGAGATCCGACTTCTCAAGATTCACAATGATCCCAAGATCGTGGCAAAGCTCGAGGAGACGATCCTGGTCCTGCAGCAACTGCGAGCAGGGGCTCACCAGGACAAGCCAGTTGTCGAGATACCTCAGTAGACGTATCCTGTGCAAATGGGCCCAAGCTGACACGAGAGAGAAAACTCTCGTGAACACCTGGGGAGCGGTCGAGAGCCCGCAGCAGAGTGTCCTGAATTGGAAGACCGACTCCCTGAGGATAAAGCGGAGGTACTTGCGAGAGGATGGATGAATGGTTATTTGGAAATAAGCATGCTTCAAGTCCGCCATAAGCATGAAGTCGTTCTCCCTGATGGAAGCAAGCACGGAACTCGTCGTTTCCATCGTGAACTGAGTCTGGCAAACGAATCGGTTCAGGGGAGAGAGGTCCATGACCGGTCTCCATCTCCCTGTGGCTTTCTCTACGAGGAAGACACGGCTGTAAAAGCCTGGGGACTGGTCCGACACGATTTCCATAGCACCCTTGCTCAGCATGGCTTGCACTTCTGGCTCTAGTGCGGAGTCCTTCGGTGTTCCTTGGACATAGGTGCGGAGACAGACTGGAGTGTAGGTGAGGGGTGGCCGAGACTTGAAGGGTAGTAGATATCCCTCCCAAAGGACATCCACTATCCAGGTCTCGGCTCTGTGTCACTGCCATGTTGCCCAATGGCTCGACAGGCAGCCTCCCCACCTTCGGCAGCAGTTGGGGGGGGAACGTAACCCCTAGTATTTCCTCTTCTTCTTCTTCCCCTTGCCCCCTTTACCGGACTGAAAAGCGGACTGAAAGGGGCAGGAAGACCCATCCTTTCTAGAGGAAGAACAAGGCTGAGTGTTTCCATGGAATCCCTTCGAAGACTGGGACTTCTTAGGGGCCGAGGAAGTGCTATCCTGATCCGAGGGCCTGGCAGTAGTGGAACACGAAGACTCGGAAGTCTTGGCCACTGCCTGGTGAACAAGGCGGTCATTGTCATCGGCCCGACGCTTGTCCACTGCAGCGTCCGCCAACTCTCTAGGGAAGAGAGAGGTAGATCCCAGCAATGGTCCGTTCCGCAGGGTCATTGCCGACTCGGGCCCCATGGACTTGGAGAAGCGAGAAAGAATGGTGTCCCTCTGCTTCAAGAACAGGTTAGCCCACAGGTTTGCCTTCTGGTGGGCGAGGTAGGAGATGGCTCTACCTCCAGACTGGACATATACGGGACCAACAACATCACCGCCTGCGAGGGGCCAGGCAGGGATAACGGGGCCAGGAACCCAGGAGGCAGCGGTACGGCATGAAACGTGGCAGGCGTGGCTGACACCTGGGTGTCCAGGTGTGAGGCCACTGTCACAGGAAGCTTGCCAAATGATGACACGGTGACGGTTGTGGTGGTGGAGGCGGTGACTGAGTGGGTCGTCACCAGAGCGCCTGACAAATGGGATACCAAGCCCTCCAGTGACGGAACGCCAGGAAGACCCAGGTGCAGCCAGGCAGAGGCGAGATCAGGTACCTGGCTACCAACCGACGCTTCCATACTCAAACCTGAGGACAAAGTCAGGTTAAAGTGGGAAGCCTCTACTTGCTCCAGGGGAAAGAACTCGCCCCCAGAGCGAGGAGAGGCCCCAAGAGAGGATGTCCTGAACTTCTGCTCCCCCGCGGCCTTCCACACACGATGAAACGAATGAGGAAGGGGACGGGAAGTCCTCACCCGAAGGGGAGGCAGCAAGGAGAATCTTGCTGGGAGGGAGAAACGATCCCAACGGATCAGCTACCATGGGAGTTGTCAGGGGCGTGTTGCCCTCAAACAATGCCTTGCCAGCCTTCCTACGGTATCATCTCCTCCCCTCAAACTTTGCCCACTGCTCGGCCAACCAGGAAACACACTCCTCACAGGGAGAAGCAAGTGAACACACACGTCCTCTGCAGGTGGGGCAGAGGGCGTGTGGGTCCAAATCAACACTAGATCTGAACGTGTTTCATTTTTTTCCTCCCACCACAGGACACACACGCTGGGGGAAAGAGGGCTTAAGGGATTTATCCACATTCACATCAAAAGTAAAACAAGAAAGTTCCCACCGGGAAAAAAGCTCAAGGACAGTCAGGCAGAGAGCGAGAAACACACGTCCGCAGTCTACGAAGGCCAAAAGCAAAATTGGAAATGTTTACATCCGGGCAGGCAGTACGCCCGCCTCCCAGACAGTACAGCCTATGCTGAAAGTAATCCCTAATGTAAAGGACCAACGGTTTGTATATCGTGTCAGAACAATTTACGATTCATGGCACACTAAGTCAGATTAAAGTTAGTAAAGGTAAGGTTAGGTTACATCCCTGCAATGTACTCTGAGGTCTGGTTAGGCCACCCACCATGTCAGGTTAAATCCAGCATCATAAGTTAGGTTAGGTAAGGGAAGTTAGGGTTAAGATGCAGCCTTGTATTTGGCCTTATGATTTATATCTTGTTTATTGTGTTTTTTGTGCTAGATGCCTTTCACAGACATGGACCATGTATTATTATAATAGAAAATAATCTTGTGACATACCTTATACACCATTCCTGCATTTTAGCTTTTCCCACCCTAAAAAAAACTCAATTCCCTACGGGGTCTCCCCATGATCAAATTATGTACGGGCTAGTGGAAAAAAAGGGAAATGGAACTGTGGTTTGCAACAAAAATATACATCAGATGCATAAAAATACTAAAATATACATCAGATGCATAAAAATACTAATCTGTCAGAAGAACTTATAGTTCACATACCTAGTTTGAAATCAAGATAACACCGTATTACCAATCAACCTATGTTGCATTCTAGGCTAAGCTAATACTGTACAGAGCAGAAAGTTACCAACAACAGCCTAAAACTTTCCAACTGACAATATGAAGCCAACAAACAAGAGACAACCTATTTCAGCTCATGCCAACAAACAAGAGACAACCTATTTCACCTCATGCCTGCACATCACCCTACCTTCCTTCTAAATTAACATGAAGTAGGCTATATTCACCTTCTGGTGCCTAACAACATCTAACAACATCTAGCTGTACAAGGCCAATGGTCAGAAACAAGCGTATCCTTCACAAAGAACTTCGTAAGGGTGTACGACAACAAATCACCTGACAAAAGCTACACTGAGAGACAGGCTACTAGCCTAGATCGCAGTCAAAACATCAAATCATCAACCTGGTCAGAAACTTCAGAATCATCAGCAAAAGGCTAAGCAGATCAACAGAACAGTCAGAGAACTGAAATGATGTGTGGCCTAATTGTGATACAGTGGCGCAACAAGCCACCTCTGACTCCCAATGCTACTTCCCTCCCTGTCCCTTCGACCAGTGGCTCATTTACCAGTTTCTTGGCCTGGTTTTTATCACATCAGTAAAATACACAAGCGTCACTTTTCACAATTACTTTTGCATCACGCCAGCAAATGGATCACTTCTTCATGCTGCTAAACAGCTGTAACTGCTGACCGATTAGTGTTTGTCGGGAAAATAACAACCTGTCTGCTGCTTCAACTCACTTGTTTACATTTTCCAAGATCAGCTGGAAGTGTAACCTTGGGTTACGTCAACTCTCCCAAAGCGCCGCGGGCGCTTTTTCATGCTACGACTTATGAACGCAGCCAAACTCAAGGCAAGTCATGATGATAACGTTGCAATAACATACGTATCTGCTTTTAATTTTGCATCTTAAGAGCGTAACGAGAAAATATATGTCTTTGACATAAATAAACCCACAATTACAGAACCAGGAAATTTTCAAGTGATATCTGCTCTCACTAAGAAAAATAATTTGATGATCTTTCCTGGATCGATTAGACATCTCTGCCAATTTTTTTTTTTTTTTTTTTTTGTCCTTTTACATTCAGGTTACTGAATAAGAAGGGGCTTGCTTCCTTATATGATAGAAGATGAATATGTAAAATAACACACCTTGCCTTGCTGGTTAGGTATTGTCAAAATGGAATGGCAACTGCATGCCAATTCTGACATTTATATATTTATATATAGAGAAGTGGAAAGTTGTTACCTTCGTTTTCAAAACAACGTTACAAATCTAGATTGCACTGTTTGTTAAGAGAATTATTCAGTGGTGCCAATTTGCTCAAACTTGTACTGCATTTGTCGGTAAGTTATGACGTATATGACCAAGAAGGGGTGACAGACTGCTCCATAAACCCACACTCCCACCCCCAACAAACAACACCAACCTTCCGCGTTAACTTTTGCAAAGCGTGTCGTAATTCTGTTCTCATAAGAGCAAATTACTGATACGCAGTATCTATGCAATAAACTTAATTTTCATTGCATTGCTAAACTAAAAGCAGACGTTTTGGTCCTAGATATAATTAGTAATTGAGTAAATCTCTTCTGAGTTGCAGGTTGCTATAGCTACAGCGTGTTATAGATGACATGGGCAGACCAACAATAATTTCTTAGCTGGGGTGAAAAGTTGTCGGGATTATTTGCCTTGTAGTTTTGGGTATGACTGGTGATATTTATGGAGGTAGTAAAAACTGGACGCTGGGGTATTGTAGCTACAGGGGTAAATTTTACGTTAAGAACACAGTACTTAAAAAAATAGCTTGTTATTCTTTTAATACGTAGCCTATTGTGAAGCTGAACACTGGTGGACACATTTAAAGAGGAAACGAAAACCTGCTTTCCTAATATAGTGGATCAGTAGCTACACTTTCTCTAGATCGTAAGAATCTCTCTCTCTCTCTCTCTCTCTCTCTCTCTCTCTCTCTCTCTCTCTCTCTCTCTCTCTCTCTCTCTCTCTCTCTGAACGGAATGGTCTTTTAATCTGTTAGTCTTTATTTTAAGAGCCGATTTGTAGAACAAACAGTAGATATGCCATTTTGAGTGTTATTTCTTAAACTGTCAAAGATTATTTTTTTTAAATATCGGCGAATCTCTGTAACATTGTCATCTTCAAGACATTTCCGTAAGCATAATCCGTTTTTTAGGTTCAAATTCCTGAAAAACGAATTCTTACACTCGTATGTGGGAAGAAAAATATATATTATATCAAAATGGGAAAGTTAAATCCTAACAAAACTCAAAGTAGATTGTCAGTTCTGGGACACGGTCCCCAGCCAGACCTATTCATTGGCATCGTCAGAGACATTTTATCGATATTCGTCAACAATATAAGAATGAATTACTTGTAAAACAAGAATGAATTGATTGCCAGTTCAAAACCTTTTCCAGTGATCCAAAGGAAACGAAGTTTTATCAGTTATTGAAATCGTGCAGCTGGCAACTAGAAAATGCTGCAACCAGATAAACTTAATCTATTGAAAAATGATTATCTGGTAACCCAACAGTTCATCACTCCCAAGTATGTTTGGCCATTCAGCATCCTAACTATAAAGCATTTTTGATAAACGTGCCAATCTCTGGGACTTGGTAAAGCTGTCCCTCACTGAAATCCAGTAGGGGTCAGAGACGTCTTTTGTTAGTGATAGGGATACTCTTAATGCAAATGTGATTTATAACCGCTATTTCAAAACTTATTACCTCTATAAGTATTTATGTTTTCTACATGAATGGATACGTTTACACGTATGTCTGACATTTATACATTGATGGATGAGTTTCATGTCGAATGACTTACCTTGAAAGAAAACTCAAAACTTTAATTCAAATAGCTGTTCGTCTATTACAGAATAGTAGACATTGCATTTTATATATATATATATATATATATATATATATATATATATATATATATATATATATATATATGTATATATATATATATATATATATATATATATATATATATATATATATATATATATATATATATATATATATATATATATATATATATATATATATATCTATGTGTGTGTGTGTGTGTGTGAGTGTGTGTGTGTAGTGGGGAAGGTATTCACTTCTTAGGAACAAGTTGCTCGATAATTAAGTATGTTGGAGCTTCCCTTATCGTGCTCAGATGTCGGCTATCGTCCAGATTTTCAAAAGTTTTCCTTTTTATATATTTTGGTTAAATGAAAATTATGTTTCCCCTTAATACATTTATTTTAGTCTTTAAACTGTATAACTTTTCCATCTTTTCAAAGGGTAGTTGTGGCTGAGTCTTTATCTTAAAAGGCACCTTGTAAAATTCTTGGGCTTCGAATTTCAGTTAGTCTTTGGGCACTCAGAAATTTTATATAAGTTCACAAGTCACTTCTAGCTTTCACTGTCACGTCTCCACACATCTCACACACTCCCTGCCCCGATGTCTTTTTCTAACTAAATTAACTCTCCTTCCACAGTCTTCGGCCCGACTCTTCGTATATATACGAATAATTTTCCCAAGTTTCTTCCAGATGGGTTTCCCGTTTCCATTAGCGTTTCACGTTTAATTATCTATACAATTCGTTCAACGGTTGTTATCGAGTTAATGTTATAGTGTGCGAGAGGTCACCGGGCGAGGTCAAGATCTCAATTAGCTCTTCTTCTTGCCCAGTGCTGTATGAGGTAAACGCTTTGATTCAAAGGGTGACGAACGGTCAAACTCGGCATCTGGGATCACTTAGTTCAATTATCGGCCCTTTCTGTTTTGCTCTGTCTTTATCAATGATTTTCTGTATGCCTTCGTGCGTATATTAAGATATTTAGGTTATTAAATTACACAAAACACACACACACACACACACACACACACACACACACACACACACACACACACATATATATATATATATATATATATATATATATATATATATATATATATATATATATATATATATATATATATATATATATATATATATATATATATATATATATATATATATATGTGTGTGTGTGTGTGTGTGTGTGTGTGTGTGTGTGTGTGTGTGTGTACCTGTCTGTATTTGAGTGTGAAGGGGTTTCCTCTATTTTTATGCTCGCCTAAGTCTATTACTCTCAGGGAGTTGTGGCCTCTAACTATTAAGCATTTTTATTTTGAATACGAAGTATTCCTTTAATTGACTCTGCAAGAAGTACAGTTAATTCAAGGCACCTACTGAGTGGAAGACTAATAAACTAACACATTTGTTTCATGATTAACGAAAAATTTTAATTTTGTCCTCGAGTTCGTCTTTGAAACTAGTTTCACTTATAGAATGTATTTTCGACTTATCGTTTCCTTCCCACGTTCTTAAAGGATCGCTGTCCTTGATACTCTATTGGTTAGTGATCTTTTCTTATACCAGGCATTTCCATCGATGCCTTTGTGTTAATGAGCGGAAACTTCCATCTTTTCTGAATGCTGATTCATACCTTATATTTAGACCAGATAAAAAATCAGTGTTTAGGCCGACAGAGAGGATGGTAAGGCTAACAGATTAGGGAGAAAAGAGAAGCAAGGTAGGCTATCGTGGAAAGGGAAGTAAATAGAGTGGACCCATTCATTCTTTTTTTTTTTATTTCCGTTTAAGGCTTTGATATGTTTTGTTGTCCGTTTAAGTCGTGTAGCATTAATAATGTATTTTTCTCTTCATCGTTGTTTAGTTATAATGTAAGTTTGGCTGTATTTTGTTTTCAACCATTAATGTTGTCAATTTTAAAATCAGTGTTGCTCATGTCCCGGACTCCTCTTCTGCAAAATGCCCAGTGAGACGTGGCCGCCTCTTTTTGAAGTTGGAAGGGAATTACAGTATACATTATTTCACTCATACATTTCTTTCTTTCTTTAACGGTTTTCCATTTAATTCTTAATTTCCTAAAATTCTGTAACATCTGATTAGTTCTTCAACTAAAGTAGTTTGTCGATAATTTTTATGTTCATTTAATCGCAGCCGCTATTTATCGTCCATTGCCAATTATTAATCAAACTGATCGTGTATGCTTGTATGACAGCCTCTCTAGCACAGCTTTGACTAATATTATCGAACATCACTGGTATATCTTCATAAAATTTTAAGGACAGTACTGTATATCCAATTCAAAATGAAACCCTAAAAAGTCTTAACTCGCTAAGGGCCAAATGCCAGCTTAGTTTTGGTAGTTATTCTTCCATCTTTCCATGACAGCAGCTGTACCAACTCGTTACTAGATACTCAGATTTTGCAGGGGTGGGGGTTTGACACTATTACGAACCTAAACTAAATTCTGAAAGCAAAATCACCATTGCACCTAACACGTTGGATGCTTGTAAGTTCTCTCATGCCATTATGGTTAACAAACTATGAAGATCCAACCAAACATTCACTGAATATCAGATTACTTACCGTACGTTGTGCAAGGCCAGCTTTGCGCAAAGAAAGTTAACTGTTTTATTATCTAGAAATAAGGGAAAACAGCGAAAGTAAGGAAAAACTTCCAAATTTTTATGTTAGAGGATAAAACTTTGCGCGGTTGAAACAGCTGACATTTTATTGTCATTCAGAACTTACTTCACCAAAAGAACTGCGTCGAAATATGAGGAATTTCGGCTAACAATTCTGGCTAAGCAGTGATGCGAGAGCTCAAGGACACTGGTAACAGACTGAAGAACAATAAGCGCCCCACTGGCAAAGGAGTGGGCAGCGGCGATTTCAAACTGTGCCCATTGGAACGGATCCTCTGAAATATTTCAGAATGAGATGCACATGAGTCTTGGTATTTTCATTCACAACAAAGGTTCCACAGTTATATGTACTTAAGCTTTATAAACACCTCCAAGACTATGCAAATGAGCTATGTAAAATGAAGGTCGCCTACTGTAGATTACGTTATGCCCAATCGTTTTGTGTCCATCGCTTTATTAAGAAAGCAGTCGTGAGTAATGTATTTAATAAGTGTCTACCGTTGATCCATCATGGCGAGATGATAATGAAATAACAGTGTCTTCCTTTCGACGCCAGGAATCCATAAAACCAATCAGTGGCATCCTTTCTGGAGGATATATGATAGCCTGCAGCGGTTGCTTTGTAGTCTTCTTCCGCCCTTCCTGTGGGCCCTCATAGGTCTTCCTAGGGCCTTTAATTTAGCCTATCCTGCGCTTGCGCACACGTCGCCAAACATTCTTAAACTGTTCATTGATTTATGTGTTTGCATATATATATATATATATATATATATATATATATATATATATATATATATATATATATATATATACAGTATATATATATATATATCAGGGGCGTCATTTCAGATTTTTGATGGGGGGAGGGCCAAGGCAGTTTGACGAGCGAAGCGAGCATAATCACCTGGGGTTGTTTTGATTTTGAGCTATTTTATGTGCTTTTTGAAGCACATAAAAAAGAAAGATAGATTGACAGATATAACTTAATGTGATGACACATTTGAATTTCGGTAGGAATAATGGAAAACCAGCTGTCGTTACTTCTTGGGGCTTGGTGGGGTGAGAGGGGCAAATTGAGGCTTGGGGGGGCAACTTGAGTCTTGGAAGGGGCAGTTGCCCGCAGCCCCCTAAATGACGCCCCTGATATACATATATATATATATATATATATATATATATATATATATATATATATATATATATATATATATATAAAGTTTTATAAAAGAAACAAAGAAATTTGAATAAGCCACTATGTCTCCACCGCTGTGAAGTGGCTGAGATATATTCAGATTTCTATGTTTTTAATGACCTTTTCAAGAAGCATATTGAACAGTTAGATTACAGAAAGTAGCAATACGCATTTTGAACATACTGTATATATATACAGTATATATATATATATATATATATATATATATATATATATATATATATATATATATATATATATATATATATAATTTTTGTGTGCGAGTTAGTGCGTATTGCTACTTTCTGTAATCTAACAGTTTATTGTTTCTTAAAAAATGCCATTAAAATAAAATAAAAATAATATATCTCAGCCACTTCACAGCAGTGGAAACAGAGGTTTATTCAAGTTTGTTCTTTTATAAAACTGTTTAAGAACAAATTATGTATGTATGTATATATAAATAAATAAATATATAAATATATATATATATATATATATATATATATATATATATATATATATATGTGTGTGTGTGTATATATATATAAAGAAAGATAGATAGATAGACAGATAGATCGACAGATAAATAAATAGATAGATATGTAGCGAGTCTCGAGATGTTTTCCTTCTAAGTAACGTTATTGTTTGCTTATAAGCCCAAGTTACAGATGGAAAAGGGATAAGTTGAATTCCCAAATTTTCAAATTCATAAACATTACTGTAAATGTATGTAGAAGTTTTATGCGATAAATGGATAAAAAGCAATTGGTCAAGGATACATCAAAATGCACCAAATTTAGTCTATGCCTTTTAGAAATAAAATATCCACGTCTTAATTACTAGCATCACATAAAGTTGTGAGACAAGCTGAGAATGCGTTTCTGAAAAGAGCTATTGTAAGGAAGGTATTGAGTGACATACTGGCTGGGTGTTGTCTAGTTTAATGCTGGTTCCTTACCGAATATATGTACATGTTGTTTCAGATTTAGCTGGCCTTGTGCCAGCACGGGCTCTTGCTCCTAGAGCAGCCCGTAGTATATGTACAGAACCTTCGAGGTTGTTATTGGCTGGTGAGAGCCGGAATGTAGTTTCTACACACAGACAAGGCAAGACAGAGATTATGTTTCGGACATCTGTGCTTGTCGACAGACAAACTGATGGCGATTGCGAGAGACATAATAAACGTACAGTGATAAAACATATATTAATGGAAAGGCCAGGAAATTCAACATATGGACATATACAGGTACATGAGATTCGAGACAGATTAATGAATACTATGCAGTAGCGTAATATATGTGAAATGGCGAGACGTTTGGCGTCTTCACAAACAGGAACATACATAAAGTTTGATACAGAAGATTCTGTGGAACATTATGAGTACGTGATCGGAATGCTTGCATGGCAATGCAAGTAGTGGTGATCGTAAATGAATCGAGACAACAATGGTTAAGAGAAATATACAGGAATGTTGTATGGAAGAAGTTGCGTTCCTTCGCGCGGTCGCCGCTGACGCACGGGAGGGGGAGGGAGCGGGATGCTTTGTCCGTTGGCTGACTCACACGCACGTGTGCCCTAGGACCACCAAGCGGTCCCTTACACTAGAATGACCAGAATCGTGTGCACATGAATAACTGAGGTGACAAGGAACTTGGAGGAGCCCATCGATGAAAAGAAGCGAAGCAAACGGGGACACCATTTGAGAATGCTATAGGATAGCTTTAGCATAATTATCTGCAATGAATCAGACTAGTCTGATGAGACATTGAGGTGATTCTGCAAAGAGGGGTGACCTTCAAAAAGTGGGCTTTGGATGACTATAAGTTTTACCCAGATTGTTAAATGTCTCTGAGATACCACAAGTTCCTGAGAGATGGTGACTTGACAAGTGTACGGCAATACAGGAGATCACCATTTGGCCTTGCTTTGCTGATCTTGAAGGGGCTGTAAGATTTTACATTTTAAAAAACTGACTGCTGAGTAGTAGCTTTAAAAAAAAAAACTTCCCACTAAGTACAACTGCTGGATTTTACAATATGATGGACTGGTTAAGCAACATTGGCGCTGGTCAGTAGTTGGATGGGTGACTGCTCTCCTCGGGGTTGATTCCTTGGGAAAGGATCTTTACCATGATTCCTGTCTACTCAGCTGTAAATGAGTACCTACTCTCGATGGGGTAGGGTCCTGCTATGGGTTAAATAGCAAAACTCAGCAATGATGGAAAGAAATAAAAGGATAAGTGACAACGACGTAAATGGAACCTCTGGCAACAGAGGAGCTTCGTCCGGCATCCAGGTATACAGCCCAACCGACGGGGAGGACGGTCAGGTACCTGGAGGTCGTCATCTGGCAACTGACCACCACAATGTCAGTAACCAGCAACCAGAGACTTGAGCTACAGATGCAAACCAGAAGAAGAAATGGACAAGAGAAGAAAATAAGGAAATATGGAGATACTACAACAAAAGCAACCCGACAGAAAGAGGATACAGAAGAAGACTGGTCAACATCTGGAATGAGAAAAATAACAACCCTCAAACAGAACAGAGGCTGGCAGACCAAGTAAGGAACATAAAGAAAAAGAACTGGCTCTCCACAACAGAAAAAGAGGAACTGAAAAGAGAAATAACACCACCCAGCAACGAAGGACAAGAAGACTAACTAAGAGACGATGCCACAGAAAATGACAGGCATGATGAGCTACCAAACAATGACACATGAGGAAACACCGAAGATGTAACAGAGAGGTCGGAATGGGTGGAAAAGATCAGACAATGGATGAAACCAGATACAGAAAGAACAAAGATCCCCTCCATGAAAGCCTACAACACAAAGAAACCAAGGGATAAAGCAAGTGAAGTTAATGAAATAGTGAGACTAATCCACACCACCAGTATCAGAGAAACAAATAACCTGGCATATGCAGGAGTAAGACTAGTAGTAGAACTCATTGGGATACAAACACTGACACCACCATCACAACCAGCCCAACAGAAACCAGAACAGCAACCGCCTTGGAAAAGGCGCCTGGAAAAACAAATCATGGCGATGAGATCTGACCTGAGTAAACTGAAAGAGATGCCAGAAAAGAGGCTAAGAAGCAAGAAAACAAGAGAGGAACTGAATGAGAAATACAAAGTACAGGAGAAGAGACTAAACAACACAATAGAAGATATAAAACAGATGCTTAAAGATCCAACGTTACATGAACAGGAATAAATGATGCCAACAGAACAAACTCTTCGGAACCAACCAGAAAAGACTATACAGCCAACTAAGAGGGGAAGACAACCACCAGGAAATTCCTGAGGCCGAACCAAGTAAGAGACCCTGGGAAAACATATGGAGCAATCTGGTATCACACAACAAACATGCAACATGGCTCCAGGAAATCAAGGCAGAAGAAACGGGGAGAATAAAACAAAGATTCGCTGAGATCATGACAGACACAGTCAGACACCAACTAAAGAAAATGCCCAACTGGAAAGCCCCAGGTCCTGATAGAGTCCATGGATACTGGCTCAAAAACTTCAAGGCCCACACCCACGGATGGCAGAACAACTCCAGCATTGTATCACAAACCACCATGCACCCAAATGGATGACCACACAGAGAACATCCTTAGTACAGAAAGACAAGAACAAGGGAAATATAGGAAGCAACTACAGGCCTATCACCTGCCTACCAATAATGTGGAAGTTACTAACAGGTATCATCAGTGAAAGGCTATACAACTGCCTAGAGGATACAAACACCATTCCCCACTAACAGAAAGGCTTCAGAGGGAAGTGTAGGGGCACAAAAGACCAGCTCCTGATAGACAAAATGGCAATGAAGAATGGTAAGAAAAAGAGAACCAACCTAAGCATGGAATGGATTGACTACAAGAAAGCCTTCGACATGATACCGCACACGTGGCTAATAGAATGTCTGAAAATATATGGGGGAGAGGAAAACACCATCAGCTTCCTTAAAAATACAATGCACAACTGGAATACAGTACTGACAAACTCTGGGATAAGACTAGCAGAGGTTAACATTAGGAGAGGGATCTTTTAAGGTGAATCACTGTCCCCACTACTCTTTGTAGTAGCCATGATTCCCATGACAAAGGTACTGCAGAAGATGGATGCCAGGTACCAACTCAAGAAAGGAGGCAACAAAATTAACCATCTGATGTTCATGGACGACATCGAGCTGTATGGTAGGAGCATCAACAAGGAAATAGATACCCTAATCCAGACTGTAAGGACTGTAATCTGGGGACATCAGGATGGAGTTTGGAATAGAAAAATGCGCCTTGGTCAACATACAAAAAGGCAAAGTTACAAGGACTGAAGGGATAAAGCTACCAGACGGGAATAGCATCAAACACATAGATGAAACAGGATACAAATACCTGGGAATAATAGAAGGAGAGGATATAAAACACCAATAGATGAAGGACACGATCAGGAAAGAATGTAATGCAGAGATTAAGGCGATACTCAAGTCAAAACCCAACGCCGGAAACATGATGAAAGCCATAAACATATGGGCAGTACCAGTAATCAGATACAGCACAGGAGCAGTGGTGTGGACGAAGGCTGAAGTCCGCATCATAGACCAGAAAACTAGAAAACACATGACAATACACAAAGCACTACACCCAAGAGCAAATACAGACAGACTATACATAACACAAAAGGGAGGGGGAAGAGGGCTACTAAGCATAGAGGACTGTGTCAACATCGAGAGCAGAGCACTGGGGCAATATCTGAAAGCCAGTGAAGATGAGTGGCTAAGGAGTGCATGGGAAGAAGGACTGATGAAAGTTGACTAAGACCCAGAAATATACAGAGACAAGAGAATGAAAAACTGAACAGAGGAATGGCACAACAAACCAATGAACAGACAGTACGTGAGACAGACAAAAGAACCGGCCAGCTATGAAACATGGCAATGACTACAGAGGGGAGAACTCAAGAAGGAAACAGATGGAATGCTAACAGCAGCACAAGATCAGGCCCTAAGAACTAGATATGTCCAAAGAACAATAGATGGAAATAACATCTCACCCATATGCAAGACGAGACCATTAACCACAGAGCAAGCGAATGTCCGGCATTTGCACAGAGCCAGTACAAAAAGAGGCATGATTCAGTAGCAAAAGCCCTCCACTGGAGCCTGTGCAAGAAGCATCAGCTAGTTTGCAGTAATAAGTGGTAAGAACACCAACCTGAGGGACTGATAGAAAACAATCAGGCAAAGATCCAAATAGGGTGATACGTGCCAGTAGACCAGACGTGACATTGATTGACGAAGAAAGAGAAAAAATTGACAAGTGTCAAGACCTGAAAATCGAAATAAGAAGGATATGGGATATGCCAGTGGAAACTGTACCCATAATCATAGGAACACTAGGCACGATCCCACGATCACTGAAAAGGAATCTGGAAAAACTAGATGCTGAAGTAGCTCCAGGACTCATGCAGAAGAGTGTGCTACTAGAAACAGCGCACATAGTGAGAAAAGTGATGGACTCCTAAGGAGGCAGGATGCAACCCGGAACGCCACACTATAAAAACCACCCAGTTGAATAGGATGATTGAGAGAGACAAAAAAAAAAAAAAATAATAATAATAAAATAAAATAATCATAATAATAATAATTAAATTAATAAATAAAAGCATACCTTTGGGGTATAAGCCAGCATTATTATCTCACTGACTTTGCAAAATGTTCTTTTCTTCGTAGAGAAAACCATAAAAGAGCATTTCATTTGCTATCTCGAAACTCGTGTTCCACGACATCATTGCAACACATTAAGTAGGGTATATAGTACAGTCTGAATCTTTACATTAGTGCATTGTGACGTACAGCAAGTAACATTTTAGTTTCTGAAAGACGGAAAACAAATAAGTGTTCCTTGCAGGAGACATTAGAGGGAATGCTGTTGGCTGTTAGTAAGGCAATACTAATTTCCTCACTAGACGGTGTTTTATCTGCTTAACGGCACTAAGAGGTCTATCCCTACCCACGTTAACGTAAGACTCTTGAAACAAAGGTGCTTGGCGATCTAATCAGTCAGCAACTCACCTGCTTTCACAGGTGTGTCTGTATTCAGTAAGGAGCAGTATATAAAACAAGTAAAAAATGCGCCGAAGTTTCCTCGGCGCAATCGAGTTTTCTGTACAGTGTACAATGCTGTATGAAACTCTCAGCCACAGCCCATGAAACTCTCAGCCGCTGCCCATGAAACTTTCAGCCACAGCCCGGTGGTAGCCTGTGTTGTTGGCATCCATAGCGGTGCCAGACGCACTATTATGGCCAACTTTAGCCTTAAATAAAATAAAAACTACTGAGGCTAGAGGGCTGCAATTTTGTATGCTTGATGATTGGAGGGTGGATGATCAACATACCAATTTGCAGCCTTCTAGCCTCAGTAGTTTTTAGGATCTGAGGGTGGACAGAAAAAGTGCGGACGGACAGACAAGTGGCCGCCTCAATAGTTTTCTTTTATAGAAAACTAAAAAAATGAATCAGACGACACCGTAATGAGGCAGGAAGTTGAAAATGGCGTAAACGGCAGGTAACAGCTACATATTAAAAGTGTCTAAGGCAATAATTGTTGATAAACCAGGAAGTTAAGAAATAAGCGAATAAAAGGTAGAAAGGTGTGTGAACAAGATCTGGGATGCACTAATTTCATCGCAATTTTCGCTATTTGCGATAATCATTCGCGTCACAGATAAAACGTGTAAATCGGATCTAGGATTTTATTTTTATATTGAATTAATCTTTATCCATTAATCCTCCTCGCGGTACTCCTGCCTGTCTCTCACTACGATGAATATTTCGATCCCTTAATGTCACACAACAGTCATTGATCCCCAAAACTTCATGCACTTACTTCACCACCACCCAAAATTTTACGGAAATCGGTACTCAAGTTTCTGAGCATTCACGCCAGCAAACAGACAGACATACAGATCATATGTGCACATAATATTCTCAGTCATGTATAAAATGATCCTTTGCCCCCTGAAACGTCCATATTATTCTATCTTTTTGTTTGTTTATTCACTTATTATTATTATCATCGTATGTCATCCTGTCTTCTAATAACTCTGTAGAAAACAGCAGATTCCTGATACCTCGGTTTGCTTACTAGTTCTTGGCCTGGGCTTAGAGAAGTCTCCCCACGCCTCTCTATTTCTGCTATTCTTATAACCTTCTCTATTTCGCGAGGAGTCTATCTCTTCTATGGAAATTAGGCAACCTTCTATTCTTCTTATTCCCTCAGGACCAGGGATGCAAGATGGCACGAAGTCGCCGATTCCGTCGGTCTCCGCCCAAGGAAAAAATATCCCGAAACTGACAATTCGTACGGGTTTTTCGCCGCGGGCAAAGTAGTCCCCATAAAATTCATCTTGCAAATGTTTTCCTCGTATCCCAACATTCGCTTTAAATGCATATTATTGCGAGACTTTTCTCCATTTGAAAATTTATGAGGGCCGCATTCTATACAGGCTACACCTGAGGTAATTTCCGGTGGCATGGCTGACCTTTTGCAGTTAGGCGTATAAAATCTCTCTCTCTCTCTCTCTCTCTCTCTCTCTCTCTCTCTCTCTCTCTCTCTCTTCTTCTTCTTCTTCTTCTTCTTCTTCTTCTTCTTCTTCTTCTTCTTCTTCTTCTTCGTTATACAAATATATAAATATACTGATTCATTTTAGGAATATGTCTCATATAAGATTCATTGTTATTTATCAAAATTCTAGAATCAACATCTTTAAATTACATCCATTTCAATTCTTTCGTTTCTTGAATTATTATCGAGGGTTATTTATCGGTTTCCAGTTATTGTAATGGAGAAATAGCAGATGTTACTACATTCAGGGTTGTGGTTGAGTTTTATTGCGTAAATTGTGTACAAAGCTGATATGCTAATATTTGTCTTGACAAAGCAAATCTTTTTGATCTCTCTGACAACTTTCCGCACATTTCTAGCAGGCCAATGTGACCGATTCTACCTCCATACGTTGAAATTCGTCTATGGTAGTATCCCAGATATCACGAATCTGCAAACGAAGCTGGATCAATAGACCGAACATTGATAGTTATCCCTCCTGTGGACAGAACGAAAATCTGTGATAGACATAGGAGCTATCGCTTCTTTCATGATTAAGCCCAGCTCTTCCTCAAAAGAAAAGAAAAAACTTTTCTTGTTTATTTTGGATCTGGCCATTAGATTGTCCTTTTCACTGGCCTATGCTCCTAAAGAAGAGGAAGAAGAAGAAGAAACGAATGCCACTCGTCTTGATGAATGAAAATGGCAAGGCAGTGATAAGGGCGAAACAGAACCACTGAAATAACTGAGAATGTAAGACAGGGAATACTATATAGCCCAAAGCTATTTTCCATAGTAACAGACAACGTGAATGAAAAATGCCGAAAGAATGAAACGCTTATAAGAGATATAGAAATGAGATCCTAATATTTGTCGACGACATAACGTTCCCAACAGCCTGAATAGACAATGCAGTTGGTAATTAATGCAATCTAGAGAAACTCAAGAAATTTAGGTTTACTCCAAAGTTCAATAATAGACAATAGACAAAAGAATGGTGAATACAAAAGATCACATGCGAATATAAGTGAAAAATATTTTTTAAATGCCAAAAAAAGAAGACAAATATCTAGGAGAATCATACATAGAAGATGGCTCAGAGGAGGTGAGAATTAAGAAGAAAAATAAGAGAGTAGAGTACATTCAAGAGAAACTAGAAGTACTGGGACGTAAAGAAAGTGGGATAGATAGCATAAGGAGTGAGACAGACGATATGTGAAAAAACTGTGGACCCAACATTGTTTGCTAACATAGAAACTTGGAATAACATTACTGAAAAAGACGTGAACTAATAGAGAAATGGCAGTATATTATCTTCCAAGGAATGTATGAACAACCAAAGTGCAGTCTTACTGGGAACATACAGCGGAATCTGGCAAAAGGCCGGTGGCCTACAGAACAGAGTATAAAAAAATTATTATGTTATGTGGTATAATAAACTCTGAGCATAAAAGATAAATAACGTGAATACCAGAGGATCAACTAAGATTTCCTTATGGACGGTGCTGAACAAAAAGCATATAGCTGCAATATGCTGTAAATACGATATGGAAATAGAAGGAATGAGAAAATATGACAAAAAAGCATAGAAAAAGGAAATAAAGAAGAAAATTGATGATGAGCTTGAACGACTTTAGAAGAGAAGAGGAGAGAAATTAGGAGCTGAGGGTCACATGAGGTTTCAGTGAGAATTGGTACATTAAAAAAAAAAAAAAAAACTTGAAACTTAGGATGCTAATGAAGGCTATAGGCTCAATATGTTGGACCTGAAAATAAACTTCAAGTGAAAATACAAGGATGAGGTATGCGATCTTTGTAGAACCGAAGAGGACAGCACTGAACATTTATTTTCCCACATTAAAGAATTACAGAAAATAAACGATTGGGACATAACCTGACAGACCCTCATATCTCCTAACAAATAAATTGAGAAAATGCAGAAGACTGGCAATGTGTGGTAAGAATTACGTTAACCTGGGAATCGCTGGTTGTTAAAACTAGGCCTAGCGCTACCTTAGTGTACAGTTAAAACAAAAGGGTGGTCAAACGCAAAGTAACATTGATTTTCAGTATACAAAATAGAAAAGTCGTAACGTTAATTTTCAGTAATAAAAATTAAGTAAAATAGCAACAGTATAATTATTTGGGATACACGGACAAGGGAATTAGAACTAAAAGGTACAATACTGAATTGTGTGTTTGCGAAGAATTATTTAAAGTATTTCTTACAAGAAAGGACAATGGTCCGTGGTTAGAAACAATGAAATGTGTGAAGATATAAAGAGAAAATAACTACAAAGGTGACTTTACTATAGAAATCTAATAAGTGGAAGAAACATTAAATAACAAATGAAATCAGTGTCATAAAAAAGAAGGCGTGATAAAACGGAGGTAAAACCCCAGGAAGTCCGTTTTTATTTATAAAGCGCTGTACTTAACTTTAGCAGAGTTGTGTGCCCGTAGCTGTGTTTGTGGACTGAACCAAAATTCGGAGACAGGGTTAGCATTATCTCTAGACGCATTGGGCGCTGAACAGACCGCTGCCCAATTCCTTTTAATAATTTCGAACTTGGCAAAGTTCCTCCAGTGTATTACCAAATATTTATTCATTACTTAGCTTCCAGTTCGCTGAGGTTCAGGTTCATGGCTTTGGATGCCAATATAATCGGAGATGCTCGCTTGAAGTAGGCAGAGACATCTGTGAGAACTATTGTGCATAACTAAAAATATGAGGTAGGCTCCTCTGTCTTGAAGACTATTCCAAAGATAACATCTGCTAACCTGTAGCACCTCTACGTCTGACACTAGTCACAAACAATAACAGTAGGTACATGTAGTAGCGCGGTGGGGCTGTGCTGAGTACATTTCCGATAAAAGCAAACAGAGTTGCAGCTGTTAGATTTACAGTTGTTTATTAAATCTAAAAAGATTCGAGTATAAAAAAATTCATAGCAGTCATATTCAGAATTTCCCTGGCGATATACAAAGTAATCCTGTTCTACAGCAAGCACCTTACCCTGCACATGTACAGTGATACGGTGGTACGTCAATGCAAGCCATTCAAATCATGAATCGGCTAAAAAAGAAGAAATAAAGTCATACCCGTGTACATTATTTGGAAGGTCAAGAAAATTTGCTGGAATGCCTCCTAAGTTTGAATAAATTACGTTTAATGCCTCTTGAATTAAATAAGTTGCAACCTCGCAAGAGAGAGTTAAAAACATAAGCTATGCTCTAGATAAAATCATCACACAAAACCAGAACAGCAAGTCTATGTGGTTCCCAGACATTTGACAAAATGAGCATTTCGCTGAGAGACATTTATCCTAAAGGACATCTGGTGCAACTGCTTTCCACATTTTTAGTTTATGTGGTTTTCGTTGAAATTTCCTTGTCATGAGTGTTACTGTGTAAGAAAGGAAGATTTATATTTGATGCTCTTGATTTTAATTTTGTATGTTTATGCTTATCTTATTATAAGTGTTTATCTTTTTTAACCATTTTTTATTGTGTAAACATGCATCATTGAAAAGGAATTTTTTCCATGTTATAACTTTCGTCTGGTGAGACGTTCGCTCAGCCTAGGCTGTAGTGAAGCTCCTTTCGGTGAGGTGTCCGTTCGGCGGAACGTTTGCCGGTAACCAGATGTGGGACAGATAGCGACGCAGCATCTTCCTCCAGTCATGCAAGGCAGACTCAAAGGAAGTTGAAAGTGGGTGCCTAAATCCAAGGTCCAAAGAAAGGGGAGGTCAACTCACAGGCAGGTAAACTGGTGGTGACCCAGGCCCGGGGGGTGGGGGGGGATAATTTGTGAAGTCAGAACCGACCGTGTTCAGCGGGTACCCTTTCCTGAGGTAAAGTTCTTATTTTTTCAGATAAAAATACAAACGCAATCAGATTTATACGTAATAGTGCTGCCATAGCTGATAATGAGTTTTGTGACTGAGAGAATAAAACTTTCTGTGAAATCTAATATGGGTTATAGGGAAACTATCAAAGAAAAGGTGGATATAATTTATGCAATCTGTTGGTTAATAAGAAAATCCGTACAATATGATGAAAAGTTTTTATTGTTACATTAATACGAGATGCCATAGAAATATATGCATTTGTAATATACAAATACCCAAATGAGGCAGATTAAAATTCCCATCATTATATATACAAACAAGTAAACCACAAACATAATAAGTATACACGTCTGCATTCATTATGCGTACATTTATAATATATATATATATATATATATATATATATATATATATGTATATATGTATATATATATATATATATATATATATATATATATATATATATATATATATATATATATATATATATATATATATAGAAGCTATCTACTTCCATTGGGCTTTTGATCCCTTTGCCGAATGATGGTATAACTTATTTTGTTCATTGTCGTACGTTTTTCAGTTTTGCACAGTGAAATTACCGCCTCTATGGAAATGGCAAACAGGCTGCAAAAACTGTAAATTTAAATGTAAATGCAAACAAGTGGCAATGAATGAAATGTTAATATAGTTTAATAAGTATACACACACATATATATACATATACGTATCTAGTTGTATATATAAATAGATATGTATATGTACATATACATATATATACAGTATATATATATTATATATAGGTATATAATACATATATATATGAATATAAATAAATATATATTTATATATATACAGTATATGTATATACATATATATATATATATATATATATATATATATATATATATATATATATATATATATATATATATATATACACTGTATATATATGTGTGTGTGTGTATACACACAAATACGTGACTGCAGATTTTGTTTCATAACTACACATAAAATATTTCAACTACACACATTGCATACTTATAAATTATATTTACATTACATTCATTTCCATTTGGTTTGCATTTACATTTAAATTAACAGTTTTTGCAGCCTGTTTGCCATTTTCATAGAGGCTTTAATTTCTCTGTGCAAAATTCGTAGACTGAAAAACTTACGGCAACAAATAAAATAAGTTATATAACATCATTCGGCAAAGTGATCAAGTGCCCAGTGTAAGTAGAAAGCCTTTTTGATAGCGCCTCTACCGGGTTTTAGTCCTTTTTCTCCATGATAACATTTGAACATGTTTTCCATAGTTTTATTGTCCCGAAAATGCCTTTGATGGGATTTTTAAACTTTCCCTTCTTCTTGCTTATTGCATTTATCCATGTGTTTTCTCCTGTTGGAGAATATGTGACAAGGAGCCCATATTCAGGAAATTTATGGAGAATGAAGCCTCCAAAGTAATCTAGACCTTCTTGCTCAATAGTTTCTACCAAGTCACTGGATCTTAGGTCTTTGGTAGATGTGGTGCATTTTCCGCCCCAACAAAATACCAGTTATCTGGTAAGCAAAACAACATTGCTGATAGGCTTAATTCCTTCTGAAAAGATTCATTATCATCACCGGCAGGGAGATAAGAAAAACAACCAGGTAATATGTTATTGCCTTCACAACTACCATCAGTAGCCTATTGTAATTTGATCCCTTGAGGGAGCTATTTTTCCCTAGTAGATGTGGTCTAGCCCGATGCTTAAGTGACACAGGTGATGGGCGCTGGTAACATAGTCCCATTTGTCGTAGGCAAGCAAAGAAATGTTTTAGACCGTCCTGATTCAGCCTATAGTTACGAATATGAAATATTAAATTTTGTCTTTACCATGTCAAGCAACTTAGGCAACGAGTTGGAAGAGATGACCACGCCTTTATGAAACTGGTAGAGTCCTTTTTTTCCACGGACCCTCATGGATGATACGATATCAATCATGCTATCCAATGCTTGGTTTTATGTTGGCAAATTCAACCCATATGCATTTTGGGTAGCTTTCCAGTGCACGTCCTGAAGTCAACCCTTGCTCCCAAAGTACTCCAGTGATATGGCAGTCGTTTCGGATAAAAGTTGCACTGCTAACTTAACATTCATTCGCTGTAAACCACTGACATTAATGTGTTTTTCTGAAAGTTTATAGGTAGTTCTTAGGTCCTTTTTGCTTTCCATTATGGGTTCCTTTACTGATCCACTGTTTATGAGTGTTGACAGGCGTTACAAATCTTGAATCTAGAAAGTTATTTGTTATTAACCTAACAAGATGTGGAACATCGGCAAATATGAAAATATCTCTATTAGAATCTGCTGGATTTGTAAATGTGGTTGTGTCCATACTTATGCTCAATGTATTCGATAACCGAACGTTTATTGGACCAAGATCATTGACTATGGCCACCACAGGATAACCAGCTTATTTTATTTCTTAATCATATCTAAAAGAATCGGCGTCGTTATGTCAACATCAAAATCAAAGTATATGAGCTGTTTCCATGAGTTCAGTATTCCTCTTATCATTGCACAATGAACTTTACCTTTTGGCTCATACAAAGTGCCGGTTCCTTTGTCATAATCCCATGTTCTAGAAACACTGCACTAGTCAAAGGAAAAAATGCACGCGTTCGCTTTCAGCCATTGATTCTGCTTTATGCATTAAAAGATTTAGTACAGTTGCAAAATTCCTGGTTCAATATCTAGTTTACTCATCAACCGATTAATCGTAGCGGGTGAAGGAAAGGGAAATTTGCAGCTTTCTCCTAAATACTTGCACGATTTGGGACTTAAACTTCTAAGAGTTATTGCCTTATTAATATCCTCTTCTCCCCAGAATGTTATAGGCTTCCGTTTTAAGAGGATCTCTACTTGAGCATCAGAAAAATAATGCTTTAGGCCAATCACCAGACTAGTTCGGAAACGAATGAGAAATCAGTGGCCTGACCAGTGAAAAACAAGGTCGTTGAGTATCTTGTGACGTCATAATCCTGGATGCGCAGGTAGCGACAAATTTTGTACCTCCCCCGAGTTGACCTTCCTTTCCTTTGGGCCTTGCCTAAATCTACAGTGTGAGCATTTTTTGGTGTTCACAGACTAAATATCAATCCTTTACTTGCTTCCTGATGTACTAAAAGCTTTAACAAATACAAGGTAGAATTCATTCTTTAAGAATTGTATAAGATGGCGAGTCCACGCGCTAGAAAACTGGCTCTAATATTTTCCTATCAGTCTAAAGAACACAAATAATGGTGGTGATTGAATATTTCAAGTGAGAAATGTAAAAATAAAAATAAAGAAAGAATACAACATTTGTATTTTAAATTCAGCAATTTATTCCGAGACATCGTTTTAAATTACGCAGTAACTGGTCTGTTATGTTTTTCAGACAGTTCTTACTCAAACGTTTTTGAGCGAGTTACGTGGAAGCACAAAAAGAAACAAGTAAAAAATGCTCCGAAGTTTCTTCGGCGCAATCGAGTTTTCTGTACAGAGTATAATGCTGTATGAAACTCTTAGCCATGGCCCATGAAACTTTCAGCCACTGCCCGGTGGTGGCCTGAGGCTAGCGGGCTGCAATTTGGTATGTTTGATGATTGGAGGGTGGATGATCAACATACCAATTTGCAGCCCTCTGGCCTCAGTAGCTTTAAGATCTGAGGGCGGACAGAAAAAGTGCTGACGGACAAACAAATAGCCATCTCAATATTTTACTTTTATAGAAAACTAAAATCCCGTTAACATCGAGCGAAGAAAAATGGCAAATTTTTTTTTTACCTCTCTGAAATTACTCTTGAAGCTGTTCGTTCCTCCTTGAAGATCTCTCCGGCCGAGACTGAAAAAAAAAGGTGAAAGTATCTTTGCAACTAAATCCAGTTCTCGGTGAACATCTTTTCTCAGAATTTATATATAAGAATTTTTCCCTTTCTTATCATTGAGTCTATAATGTTACAGTCAGCTGTAATCTTATGCTCTCGTGTGTGGATGTTTTGAGACTATTTATGGAAATCTTACGAAAATTATAATTTTATGAAATTAAAAAAGTATTGTGTGTATTATTATTGCATTTTGTACTAATTTATATGATCGATCACGGACCGAATCGCGCTACTGAGGCAATTATCTCTTCTTCTTCTTCTTCTTCTTCTTCTTCTTCTTCTTCTTCTTCTTAGTCAATATCGGTTTGCTATGACGGATATTCTACGAACGCATGAATATTATTTACAAATGCCAGTACACACGAAACTGGTTAACATTTAACCTTAATAATAACTTATAATAGTCGGCTGGTAATGCAGTCTTTCAAAGTTCCTTGAATCTAGGTCGCAGGCGAAGCAGAGTCCAACATGAAATAAAACTGTCAAGCCCATATTTAAGTAAAGTTGGTGTTCATATGCAGAAACTGGTTACACCCAGAACTTGACAAGATCGTCAGGTCGACGCACGACAGAATTCAACTTCAGCTGTTAGGCACCAGGTGTCACCACGTTTCGCTCACCAGTTTACTCTCGTAACTCTGGAACAAATAAAGGTTGTTTAGCTTGTTCTATGTGTGTGTGTGTGTGTGTGAGAGAGAGAGAGAGAGAGAGAGAGAGAGAGAGACTGATAGGTAGATAGAGAGAGAGAGATGTTGGTTAAGGGCACAGATTTTGTTGAAATAGCCAGCTCCTTACGACAGAAAGTCTTAAACGCTGCAATTATAAATAAGAATAAAAAAACGCAAGTAATTCATTGCATCAGTGAGCATTATAAGCAAAAATCAATGTCGTCGAGAACTTCTCACCAATACTTTCTCGACTTCAATGACGTTACTTGCCAACTGATTTCGTCACTCCCGCACGAGCACGATAGCTCACGTATGTATATCGCTCATTTCCAATACTTTCTTCCTATGCAGTAGCTCCTTTTCAAAAGGAACTGCGAAAACAATAACAGCTTCAAACACCAGCTCTTTTTTTTTTTTTTTTTTTTTTACCTGAAAGCAGTGTCCTGTTTGAAGTTTTTGTTTCTAATCTGAGCAAAGAAAGTTTTACGTGATTGCAAGTTTTGTTCCTTAGCCTTAATGACTGAGGTATTCATCTACGTTGCTTCTGTAATTATATTTTTTGCGTAAAATGAAAATTTACCAAGATTTCAAGTGAACCAACAAGACACGTACACACAGACACACACACATATATATGTGTGTGTGCGTGTGTGTGAGTTGGATGGAGCTAAGCTACACAGGTCTGGTCAGAGCTTGGGTGGGTGACCGCCAAAGAAAGTCGGGAGCCTTTGCCAAATGAGCTTGCGAGCTGACAAAAAGACATTAAATTAGTCTCCGGCGTGAGCTGTAATGCGTCACAGGGGCGTCCCGGGAGCCGACAAAATGTACGAGTGTAGGCCGCAGGAATTAATTACGTGGTATTTATACATCAACGGTGGGAAAAGTGTAAATACGTAAAGAGTAAAATAATACTGAAATTAATTCAAGTAAAAGAGGCCACACAGAGGTAGGGAGAGGAAGTAGAGTTATTGCTTGAAGCATCGCTAAGGCTACGTGGCACCATAGAATTGAGAGACGCAATATCAACTGTCTAAGAATAGGAAAGCTAATCCTCAGACAACTTGGCCTTCGTGCGTGGCTATAATTAAGACCAGTTTGTAGACATGCTTACTTTTTTCTAGCTTGTTCAAACTGGCTGATAAAATAAACGTATTAAAAAACATAAGTTAGGATAGAAGACGGGGCCAAGGAAATAACACCAGAGAGAGAGAGAGAGAGAGAGAGAGAGAGAGAGAGAGAGAGAGAGAGTAAGTAACTTATCATCTTTATCAGACGATACTGAAGGAAGTTCGGAAGAGTCTTAGAATGATATTCAGAGATATGAGCTACGTGTACTGTCAAAAACAATGGGAAGATTATATCCACTTGAGGTCCAACACTTATCGGATTCGTCCGGCTACACAAGCTGAATGAACGCCTGTTATGAAGGACAGCTGATGAATATTCAGTAATTCACCTGTCAGGATGTCTTCTGTATCTACTTCGTGGTTGCGTAAAACACCAGTATTCGTGTGACAAACGAAATGGCATTACTGTTCATGCAAATATTGAACTAATGTAGAAATAAGTCAAAATACGATACGTTACGTGAGTCAAGACGTTGAGCGAAGAAAGTCAACATTCGTGTCACAAGGCAAGTTGACATCATTCTGCTACAACAGTACTTAGCAAACGGAACAGTCTGAAAAAGTTTGTAGAGGGTCCAAGCATCAGTAAACAAAGAAACGTGGAAATCTCATCCTTTTATTTATTTATTCAAGTTTTGCATCTCCCTTATTTCCAAGCTTATACTTAGCTCTTTCACTGTACTGGAAGACTGGCCTATAACTGAAAGTAAATGTTGCGCTGAAAGTGTTTGTTCATAACCAAGTATTGGCTTGTGATTCAACCACTCGGGCCCGTATTATATGCCACCTCAATTCTTCTATTACTTGTC
Source organism: Macrobrachium rosenbergii (assembly GCF_040412425.1). Taxonomy (NCBI): domain Eukaryota; kingdom Metazoa; phylum Arthropoda; class Malacostraca; order Decapoda; family Palaemonidae; genus Macrobrachium; species Macrobrachium rosenbergii. The sequence goes on along the minus strand of NC_089783.1, from coordinate 14,763,985 downwards.
CCATAATGGTTTTACATGTTACGTTTTATTTATTTTTTTTTTACCTCAATCCTAGAGAATAATTTTCAAATTACAGTTTCCATAATGTACGAGTATATACAGCAGACCATTTCCTTGATGTATTCTATTCCTATGCTCCACGCTCTCTGTTCCCCTACCCCACCCCCCTTGCCTCAACTTCCAAGAAAATGTTGGGTGAAATGACAATGTTTTCGATACTCATAGAGACCTCAGAACTATGTATACAAATGTTTCCATTTTGAAATGAAATTTCAACATTTAAATCTTAGTCTCATCATTGAATTGTACACTAAGAACCTTGTTTCTGGCTTTTTACTTCAGGAACGTGACGGAGATAAGTAGAAGGTGTGCACTATCATACTGTAGAACATAGAGAATGAAGCTTAAAAAAAAAGGAGAAAAGTGATAAAGCTGACTTTGTCACATTACCTCTGCCCCGTGGTTTGCCTCCCAGTGACAAATGACCTTATCATTCAGTCTGGAGGCCAACCGAGACAACAGTGCGGACAGTGGGGTATAACAATGGTTCTTTTGTACTAGAATGCAGGCGAGCTAAAAACCGAAAATTTGTTAACTTCTCTTATTAGAAATGTTTCATGTGCATTCACTTTTTATAATGAGAGAGAGAGAGAGAGAGAGAGAGAGAGAGAGAGAGAGAGAGAGAGAGAGAGAGAGAGAGAGAGGTTACATGATAAGGCAGACTTGCTTTCTGTGAAGTCAAAATTTGTCAGACAGCTTCACTCAGCTATGGAACCCAAGTGTTTCAATAATCAGTTATGAACACTTACCACAACTCATGCTGCTGCGTAGCTCAGCAAACCCCGGTTTAATCGGCGTGAGGTCCGTTACTTATAGTTATCCCACCAAGCTTTGAAATTCTCTGCCTGCTTCTGTTTTCTCAATTTTTAAAGCCTTCTCTCCTTTACGAGGGAAGTCCGTAGTTTCAGTTAAGCGCCTTCCTGTATCCTGCCCTCACTGTTAATTATCTATTAAGTGAGTCGTCCTGTGGCTTTCGCAGAAGAAACATATATACGCTAATAGGTTGCCGAAGTGACAAGACAAATCCATTTTTCAGTAGAGGCCTCTGGGACTGACCAGAAGTCGTCGAAGATATGGGAAGCATGAAAAGGAAAAGGGTTGATGTCGGAATGGAATATAGAGTTTAGTCCAAAGGCCAAGCACTGGAACCTGTGAGGTCATTCAGCGCTGGACAGGAAATTGAGAGAGGTAGGTTTGAAAGGTGTAACAGGAGGAAAACCTCGCAGTTGCACTGAAATAACTGTTAGGAGAGGGTGGATAGCAAGATGGAAGAAAGATTATATGAACGGAGGTACAGTAAAAGGAATGAAAGGGGATGAAGCTGTGGGCCGAACGGACGCTGCAAAGAACCTTTATTAATGCCTACAGTGCATCCCGTGAGGTGCACTACGGCGCTACCTCCCTACGGGGAAGGGTTGACATCGAACTCACAAGCAACAGACGCACCCTGAAAAAAAGAAAGAGACATAGGCATCAGGAGAGTAAGAAACAAAAAAAAAAAAAGTATAATTTATAGCCTGAAAGCAAAGAGGAAGAAACATAAATTAAAGAAGCCACCATGGCAAATCCTAGCTTTATAAAATCGCCCAGTTGCACAAGGCCGACCCAGCTGGTATTAAGTGACCACTTGGGCAGCTCTTCTTTCCGCATTTGTTGAAAAAGAGAGACAGACCTGGTCCCCTTCGAGAAGAGGGAAGAAGCTCTTGAGTATGGCTAAGGGCATTCACCAACGACTTGCTTTTGATTCTTGCCTGTCGGGGAGAGAGAGAGAGAGAGAGAGAGAGAGAGAGAGAGAGAGAGAGAGAGAGAGAGAGAGAGAGAGAGAGAGAGAGAGAGAGAGAGAGAGAGAGGGAGAGAGAGAGAGAGAAATTCTGAGATGCATAACGAATATACGAGCCCTAATTTGCATTAAGACATAAAACAGAGCAGTTTTTTTTACTCATTATCACAGTCATTTTTCAGACAACGGACATTTCTTATCATAACAAACACTCCTAATTATCACTGCGCATTCATCAATGAACGTGCTTCACCAAGTGAACTACTTTTGTTTCATATCTACCTTTGAGATCTTATCAGGAGCCTCGATGTACAATCTCATAAAAAGCCGTAATAAACAAAACTAATTGAATCTCGTATGAAAACCTCATAACAAATATCCAGCCAAGAAATGTAAACTAAAAAGGCTGGGAAAAAATGGATCAAAGCATAAAAAGGGGAATATTTTATTAGTTTGATAGCATATCTCATTGAACCACACTCACTGGATGTCAAAAATTGCTGACATATAAGATGAGGTCATATCAAAGGGTTAGAGATAACTGAATCCTGGTTTTACAAGAAGTATCCAGAAGTCTCTTTAATCCTTTCAACAACCCATTATTTTAGTACAGAAGTTTAAAAATTCAGCGAAAATTACAACTAATAATAAATAATTACGAATATTTCGGAACATTGCGTGTGTAATAACAACCAAAGGAGGAACAACGCCCGGAGTCCAGCTTTGTGAAAAAGAGAAAGTAATTGAGAGTTGCCTGGCGTCCTGAAGAGAGAGAGAGAGAGAGAGAGAGAGAGAGAGAGAGAGAGAGAGAGAGAGAGAGAGAGAGAGAGAGAGAGAGATTCGAAAGTCGACTCTCAGTATTCATAAGCAGTGGCAAGTAGGTCTTTCCACAATCTTCTTCTTTCCATTCTTTAACCTCTGTTACCGAGATCTGTCCCTGTTTCTTTCCATTAGCCTCACGTCTAATTTTTACAGCAAATTCTTCCTTCTGGAAGCTTTATTTAGCTTATAGAGGGAATGGACTGAGCCAGCTGCCAGGCTGAACAAGAGACGTGGACAGAAGTAGAGAAAAACTACGTCAGATCTACTTGTGGTTTTTGTGGCCGTTTGACGTCTTCATTTTTGGAAACTGACCAAAAGGAAGAGACTGTCACGACTATCGAAATAGTTTTGCTCCAAGATTTATTAATAAAATTTGATAAATAACTTAGGAAAAAATAAGAGAGAGAGAGAGAGAGAGAGAGAGAGAGAGAGAGAGAGAGAGAGAGAGAGAGAGAGATAAATTTTATCGTTTCATTTTATTCGTGCTTCCTGTTACCTTCGTATATCTTAAGTGACCGAGGTCCGGTGGGTCCTGCCGAGGCCTTACGTCGTTTCTGTTCTTTGCTTCGTAATCAGGAAGTTATATTTATTGCCGAACTGTAGAATTCTACTCTCTTTCTATGTACTGTATATGTCTGTCTTAATACAATACTGTACACACACACACACACACACACACACACACACACACACATATATATATATATATATATATATATATATATATATATATATATATACATATACACGTGTGTATGTGTTGTCTAAGTTATGTGAGCTCATTCGCATACAAATGAATTTTATCTGCAGTCAGCATAACTACGTCAGAGCTTTCGTCAGAGGAAAACGTACATATACAATATGCTGCGCACATAAGCGTTCATGGTGCACTCATCATACACACGCTTGGACGCTGCCCGGCATGATCTTTCTCGGGTGAAAGGAGACTGGCTGACTCTAATGTCAATGGAGGTAATGCAAAGGACTCAGACAACATGAGAGTTATCAACTATGAGTTTTACAGTTGATAGGCTATAAAGGATTTCCGAATTCGAACAGAAGAATGTAGAATATGGCGCTGAATTATCTAAATATAGAAAAGATCAAAAGACAAAACTCCACGAGCATGGTCGCCAAATAAATTATGAATAAACATGCCAGGTGCTCCAACTTCCAAGCCAAAGAAAATCCAAGCCTAACAGCCCCTTGTATCCGTAAAGGTCACATCATATGCTCAGCGAGATGGGTCGAACCCTGCCTGAGAGATTAGCGAGATTAGTAGAGCACAGGAGACTGGTACAATATGGTTTTGAGAATCAATATGGTTTTGAGAATCACGTTAAGTGGATGAGTCATCTTTGCTGCTCCGGAGATTGTATGAAATATTTCTTTGTCTCATGTGAAGCCCGAATAGACGATGTTCAGTTACTTAAAAAAAAATAAATAAATAAGGGGAGCGAGGTACCTAAGCAGAGTAGGACCTGACTCTAAAATATGGAACATATTTATTTCAAAATTCTAATGAAACCGGATAGGGAAAGAATTCCAGAGCTTATAAATATTGTTTAAACTCTGTATTAGTTCAGTCAAACACCGACCGAAATCATTATTATTTAAAGAGGGAAGAGATAAGTCATTGGTTCGATGAATGATCTTTGACCTAACGCTCTTTAAAAAGAAAAGGAAGAATCATTCAGCTATGAGAGCAATGATCTACACAGAGATGAGAGAGGCCACTATAAAACGTCGCAAATTTTAGCATACACTTTAATAGTCTACCACCATTGTTTAAATATATTGTTGATGTCACTAACCTGAAAAGCAACTGGCCTACTTGAGTAATGGTCGTATTTTCATATATTCCTTTGATCCCATTTCTGCCAAGAGATACTGCTCATCTTTTGTTCTGCATGTGTTACTTGAGTCATTGCTTGACATAGTTGTCAACAACGGCTTAACGTTGTCCCTCAAAACAAGCAATGTGGTGTATTGCATTCCATTTTATTTGTTTCACTCCATTATTACTCTCAAGTATTCCATATCATTTACCAGGACAGATGTCTCTGTTTTCTTCTGCCAGGGTAAAGCTCCATTTGTTCTCTTAATGCACGGCTTGTACAGCTTGGCTCCATTTATGACCAAATAAGTAAGAAATGACTCCGCTGGACAGGCCATTTTAAAATAATAGATAAGGTCAATTCTGAAACTGAATTCCAAAGAAAACATCGTATGGAGAAACACACAGAGGGAAAAATTGGAAGACCTCCGTGGCGTGTAATTTAATATCGGTACAGTAAACAGGTGAATAGGAAGAGTTAGCCCAAGTCCGGTGTCAGTGGAGACAGAGGGGTAGAGAGTAACGTGGTGCTGGAGAAGAGATACAGGTAGGGGGGGTGTGGGGAGGGGCGGTGTTGTGGACTGCCTAAGACTCTAAGTTGAGCACACATCATGGGCAGTAATTCTCCATGGAACCATTGTAGTAATACTTGTTAAGCAACACTTCCCAACAAATGTGATGTTGAAGATTCCGATCTGGATTTAATTTCTCATTAATTTTGTGTTGTCGTCGATTCAAGGTCTTAAGAATAAGTTCTCTTCTGTACTTTTCGATGCCTACAACGTCTGTTCTTTCAGTGGGTGGGACTATAAATGACTCTCGTTAGTCTCATCCTTTGTTATATGAAGATGATTTTGAAATAGGTTTGGCATTTTGTGTTCTTCTATTATGCTCTTCATATCTTCTGTTATCCGAGCAGTATTTTCAGACAGTAGATACCAAAGAATAGAACACGAGAATCGGTAATATATAGAGGCACAATGAGCTTTTGATTAGCATGGATATGTTCTGCAAAGGCTAAGAATAGCTTTACTTCACCATTTAATGTCACAAAGCTAATGAACAAAATACTCTTCCCGTACCATCACTTGACTCTGAAAGACTATGGTAAAATAAGAATATAAACATGCCAGGTGCTTACAATATACAGATTTACTTCTGGTATGTGTATTTTAAACACTGGTTACAGGAACCTATCTAATTTTTATCTCAGCTTTCCTTTCCTGGGCTTGTCATGGGTGAATATTTCAGTCAATTCTTTCTGATAGCGGTTACCTAATTGTTGTATACGTTTGATTGCTTGCTATTAGATTTATACAAATGGACGTTTTGTTGGAGAAAAATTGGAATAATTACTTTTCTAGATTTTTTACCTTTTCGTCTTTTATTTAATTCTGGGTTGGAAAAAAAAGTTTCCGTTCAGTTACTTCAAGTCGAATAGAGAAAATTATCTGAAGACTTAGTGATACGTGGTTTTGCTTCCAATCCTGCAGTTCTAATCTGTTACATATATCGTCGCATCACTCACTGGTTTCTTTAGGGAGTTTTACCGCAAATGTTTTCTCAGCCTGTTCGTCATTAATCTTCTGGGAACTTTCACAGCTCAGTCTGATCGTAGACATCTGTAGATGACTTCAAGAAGAGGAGTCTGGTTAGTGATGGGTGGAAGAGTGATCTCTATTTGTTATTTGTTTGTTTCATTGTTTACTCCATTTTTAGTATTTTCGCTGCTGCAGGGACTATTGCCGTCAACAGTAAACTAGTCAATTGTATTTGATAGCTTACGTAAGCTCAATGATGGTAACTCAGGGCCATACAAATGTTAAATGGCGAACATTATACAAATAAAAACTCTATGGAAAACTTTCCCACATTTCATTTTGCATATCAAGACTACATTCAGGCGAAGGCACCTGCGTATGACCAGCCCTTAAAAACTATATAAAAATTTATACTTCTTTCCACGTGCCTTGACCTACCTCATCTTACCTTTTCTCAGGTGTCCATTGAAAAGTTTTGACTAAATATATGAGTCTGCTACAAACCTCTACCGTACTGGAGGTTTTAGCACAATTTCCTCCGGAGAATATTGGTGAATATGACTCGCCGAATCCTGGACAGATTATCTGAATACGAATTTTGTTACAGCTATGTATTTCGACAAAATATATATGAAAAGCTATTCAGCAAACGCATTAGGGTAATGCGATATACGTGAGTTCTTGAAAATTATATGTAGAAAGGCGAAGCTGATTAAATCTACTGGCACTGCTACAATTGTACTTATTTTTAAAGTATAAAGAATCACCGGTGAGAATGTGAAGCGCATGATATTGGGCGGTAACAGTTTCAGCCATCTGTTAAGTTCAATTAAGACAGAATTTTTCCTTGAGAAGAATCAAACGCTTGCTCCTCAGGCAATTTTCACAAAGAATCGTCATCACTTGCTCTACATTGGCTTATTGCCAAGTCGTTGATTTATATAGATTGATGATAATATTCGAACAATCGATTGCTATTTTTAGTATAATTCAAAGTTGTAGCCAAATCTTTTGATGGTTATCTGTGCTTAAAGAATATGACACGAGTGTATTCCTGCAGCATCTTTACCTTCAAATGAATGATGATGATATTTTTTGGCAAATACAAGTACCATATTTTGCATGACAAGACTATACCACTTTCTGAAATCCGGGTAGGTAACGCAAAACATCTAAACCTACAAAAGTGGATAAGAGCATAAATCATCAAAATCGAACGGAACTCAGATAAACTTTCCACCTCCAAAAACAATACTTGAAATTGAATCATCAGTGCTCTATATACTTCGGAAAAGGATAACATAATATAATCGATTAATATATTAAAATAAATTTGCCTCCGTAATCTAATCCTGTATGGGGGAGTTTGTGCGCAGTGCGGCTCTCGCTTGTGCAAAATCAGCTGATGATATTCGTCTGTTTCTTACGTTACTACGGAAAACGTCCTTTCCGTCAACACTGAGCATCGTCCGAAACCTATGAGAACACATTTAAAGGTACAGACTGTTCACTCATTCCGATTTGAAAGCCATGCATAGTTCATTACCATGAAGTCATTCGTGCATTCAGTGTAGTTCCACACGCAGTGTCTCTCACTCGAAAGGAGATTTATTTATTTCGGTTTGTTTGGGCAGTCCTCAGTGAGTGCTGCCGTAGGAGGCTGCTACCTCTAGCCTAGCCTCTGAGCCTCTCTCTTTCGTTAGCTTCTCTTGCTTAGCGTGACGTCCTCTCTCAGCTGTCGGCAGGTTAAGGGATTGTGAATGGGCACCACATTGTTTGCATCGGTGATCTTGGTTACCCTGGAGCATTGTTTTTAGCGGCGGTGTACCCCAGTGACCTGGGCGGTTGGCTTATACGAGCTAGTCTGAAGGGTTTTTACGAGCCCAACACCCTAGGATGGGCCATTCTGCTTGAGACCTACATCCTATGTCAATATTACCAGTGCTCGTGGAGTCCTGGTAGGCTTCAGTAATGGCTGAACTTTTTTAAACGTTAGGTTCAGTTTATCTACCAGTCTAACGTAACCTAAGCCATCCTTACTATATTTGGCTTAGTCTGTTAATGTTTGTGCAGTACAGCTTTTGAGAAATTGTTTCTTGGGCTCCCCTCAAGCATTCTGCAGCATGATTCATAGGACTGTGCAAATTGGTATCTCCCCTGAAACGTCCAGTAATGTTATTATGAATAGCCTATGACAAGTTGAGTTTGTGTGTCCTGTAGAGTGCCTTCGAAAGAAGTGGAACCTAGTTAGTAAAAAGGAATAAACAGTGAGATACACTGTACCTGAAGAATGCACTGTATTTAGGTTTATCTATTTTTTCACTTTGAATACTTGTGTAATAGCTTAGTGTAACCTGGTGTAGTATAAATAACCTATTGAAAGATCAGTCACTGCTTGAAATTTTTGGGTTATAATTTTTATTTATTTATTTTTTGGCAGTTGAGCAGATTAAAACAGCTGTAGCCCATGAAATATTTGACCCTTAAAGAGGATTGGTAAATTTAGCCATTATTTGCAAGCAAGTCAGTGCCTAAGTTTTCTGTATGCACTTAATGATTTATTTTTAATCTGAGAACAGTTATTTTAAGATGTAGACTGTAGTGGCTGCATGTATTTTTTATTTTTATAATAGTTTCTCCTTTCCATACCCTGAATTCATCCATGCAACAATGTTATTTTAGAAGGAAATGTGAAAAACAAGTTATAGCCTAGCTTTGATGGTATTACTTAGAGGACAGGACTAATGATATTGTTTCTTCAAACCAACTCCAAAATATGTTCTGCACTCATAGGTTAAGGAGAGAATGGACTAAAATAATCGACCAGCCTTGAATATTTTCTTACTAATTAAAGCTAAGCTATAAACAGATATGACAAGAGTTCACACCGGTTGTAATAGTTGTATCAAGAGAAGGAGCTCTCTTTCAGTATGTTTCATCAAGTAAGAGGCATACCGTTTTCATTCCCATTAACTTAGTATGAGAAGTCCCCCTTTACAACATCACCTCTGTTCATTTCTGCTACTCCTCATAAGCACAGTCGTATAATACTTAAGCCTTAGGCTGTCTCATACTTATATGATATTAATCTATGTTCAAATTTATAGCATATAAGTTGAATTGTGATCCCTTTTTTCTCTTATATAGAGCCAAAATAGGTCTGTCACAAGGCCAGGATTAAAATATTTGAGGAAAACCTAAATCTTTTCATGTGTACAAATTAGGGTGTGTGTGTTTTCTGCTAAACCTAAATCTTTTCATGTGTACAAATTTGGGTGTGTGTGTGTTCTGCTATAATCATTTTTTTAAATGAAAGGGTTTTTTATATTGTAATTGTATGCATTATATTGCTACAGTAGTAGTTCTTAGAACATTATTCCATATAAATATCATACCAAGTAATTACATAGCCATAGTTTTAACTTCGTGCGGCAGCCTTTTATCTAAAAATCGCGGTAGCATTTTGATAGTTCGTGTAGGTGACAAGCCCCGCCCACTTAACGGGTAATGTTGAAACGACAAAGCCGGTAGCATCATTCTGTTTTGCCACCTCACACGGTCAACATCGTTGCGTGTGCAGCAGCCTTTTTCACCGGTTTTTGGTTGTTTCTCACTGGAATTTGGTAAAGGATTGTCGCTTTTGTGTAGCCTTCAAGCTTATGTCAGCTTTTCAGAATTAGATATGTCTGATTCGAGTACTTCTGGTGTTCACTATTGTAACAAAGGATGTAGAACTAGAATGATTAAGGTATGTTATGATTCGCACACTAGGTGCAGTAATTGTAGAGGGCAAGTATGTTCTAAGGAGAATACTTGTGATGAGTGTAAGGATTGGGATGAGAGAAAGTGGAAGGTTCTTGAATCTCACCTTAGTAGGCTTGAAAGGGATAGGAAGAGAAAGGCAGCCTCTAGGACTGAACGTAGGGCTTCTGTTAGCCTAGATTCCATCCCAAGGTCTAAATCAAATCTTAGTCCTGCTATTCCTTCTTCCCCTGTTCCCACCTTTTCTCCTATTCCCGGCCCTCCTACTCTCAACCAACTTATTCCCATGCCCAGCTCTCATGCTCCCAACCCCGATGCCTTGCCAACCTTGAATCCAGGTTTGATAAGAAGTTAAACCTGGTAGTGCATACTGTGTCTGAGATAGGGACATCCCTGAAAGTCCTAATGGACAAAGTATTCTGTGATAAAGTTTGTTCTGTGATAAAGTTTCTAGTGAAGTGCAAGTGGAGGAGGTGGCTACCCATCCCACCGGCTCTCCTAGACGAAGGTCACTGTCCCGCTCCCCTAAACCTGGGAGAAGACATACCGGAAGTCCAAGGGAGGCTAGTGGGGTTTGCCCACAGGTAGTTGTCCCCTCAGTCAAGCCTGTTGCAGGAACCCAGGTGTTGACAAGCAGCCGTTGGAAAGGCTTATCTCTGGGTGTGGATCATTTGTTGTCAAGTTCGGATTCCGATTCCGGGCGCCACAGACGCTTTCTCGATTCGATGTCGGCCGCTCTTCTTCGCTGCCTGTTAAACGGTGCAAGGAGGCGCTTTGCAGTCCACAGCCTTCCTGCAGCTAGCTGTGGATCCCTCCGTCTTTGCTTCGACACAACTTCCTTCTCGCCCATGGGATTCACCAGAAGTATTCTCTCCAGAACGACCTTCTGCTGACCGCCCTCCTTTGGATCTCAAGTGCCAAAAGGACCACTTCAGGCGCCCGTCGTCTGAGCACCTATCTCCTCCTGAGCGCCCAGAGCCATCTGCCAAGCATCCGGCGCCAACTCCCAAGCGCCCAACACTAACCCTTCATCACCTGTCTACTTCTCCTAAGCGCCAAGCGCCCACCTTGGAACAAGATGAGCTTTCTTTGACGACCATAAAACAACAGTTGTCTGAAATCATGAGCTTCCTCAAGAAAGCTCCCACCTCCAAGTCTGCTCATGACTTATCCCTGTCTCTAATCACTTCTGAAGAAGAGGAGTTCAATTAAGACCCTGCTCCTCCTTCGGCATATGCAGCTCTCCTTCGCTACCTTTTGGCAAGTTTTCCGCCTTTTTTCACTCCAGCTGCCCCAGCCTCGCCTGCTTCTTCCTTCCTGATGAGGAACCATCCAGAAGATAGCTTCAGGCTTCTCAAGATGGTCCTTTCCTCATTGTCTAAAAAGGCGATCAAGGAAATCGGAGACCCACTCTCTGCTAAGAGGGAGCAAGGTAAAGCTACTGTACTTGTTCCTACACAATTTACAAACCATCGGTCCTTTACATTAAGAGTTACTTACAGCGGAGCTGGAAACAGCCGTTGAACTTTCAAACAAGGTAGTTGGGCAGTTAACTATCATCCAGTACGCTGGAGTCCCGCCCTCCCAGACATAAACACTCCGATTTGCTTTCAGCCATCGTGTGGTGCAGACGTGTGTTCTTCCCTCTCTGCCCTGATTGTCGTTGAGCTGATTTTCCCGTTGGGATCTTTCTTTCTTTGTTTTGCTTGAGTATATGTGTATTTGTCATTTTTATTATGCAAACTCACGAATCTGACAAGCCTGTTCGTAAGGCTGCCTTCCCTCAGTGTATGTGTCCTGGGTGTTGGCGGCAAGAAATGCGGTACCTAGTTTCTGCTCATATGTTGAAATGGATCCTCACACCCTGTGTTCCTCCTGCAGGGGTGTGTTTGCTCATGTGATTCTATTTATGTTGAGTGTTGCACCTGGTTGGTTGAGCAGTGGATGAAGTTTGAAGGGAGGAAACGGCATCAGAGGAAGGCTGCCAAGATGTCGTCTGAGGGTTATACGGCCCTGACTACACCCTTGGTGGCTAGCCCTTCTTCCTCATTTCTCTCCCAGCAAGCTTCCCCTTCTGGCTGTCTCTCCTTCGGGAGAGGACTTTCCTTCATCCTCTTCACTCGCTTCATCAGGCATGGAACGATGTGGGGGAGCGGGCGGTTAGGATGACCTCCTCTCGGATGCCTCTCCTCGCTCGGGGGGGAAATTTTTCCCTTGGAGCGAGAGGAGTCTTCCTCTGCCTACCCAAGTGACTTCTTTCCCGGCATCCCAGCATGCGGTGCCCCTGCCTCCAGGGCTTCTTCAAGCTACACAATTGGATAGAATGATGGGAACAAATTTAGAGGTTACTAAATAAAACTCTTGACTTTCCTTAACCTATTTTATTTCCTTAAATATTACAATGACCAAAAAAACCTTAATATGATTAATAAATCTTAATCTAGAGAACAGAAACTTATCTACCTTAGCACTATAGTTCATCAAACCATATTCTACTCAGTCTTAATCACGTAGTTTCCTTGCCTTTCTGTCAAAAGAACCTTAACCTAAAGAACTGTAACTCAGGCTATTTCAATCTTAATATTACCACGACCACGTAAAAGAGCCCTAAACCTAATTCTCAACCTAAATCTATAGTGTTCCGCCACCAACTGTGGTCTCTTAGACTTCTTCAGATTGGGAGTTAACTTCCTCAACATCAGCCAGTTCGTCGCATTTTCTTTGCGGCAAATGTGTCAAGATCAGCACCTTTTAAGGTTTAGAGTCATGTATGGAGGAACAGGAAGAAGAGCAGCCTGACCAAGTGTTTATGTTTCTTTCCTGCAATCTGGTAGCTTCACGCTCTCTACATTCCTTATCCCTTCTCTGTCTTATCCCTTCCTCTAATTTCAACAACTCTACTACAGTAGGTGTCCTTTCTTATAATTTTTATTTTTCTCCGTATGCTACCACCACAAGGTAGGCAGCCGCTTACACCTTGGGGTGAAGGGGACCAAGTCACACCACTCTGGCACACTCAGCAATCTGCAAGTAAAAAAAAAAAAAAAAAAAAAAAACACAGACTTAACTAGTGTATTCCTTCCTGACATACAAAAAAAAAATCACAACAACAAAAACGAAACAATCAATTCACACAAACCCATCTTTCATCATACAAACCCAAACTTAGCCTATCGCACTCCCCCTTACTAAAATAAAGGAAATATCATTTCCTTTTTTTTTTTTTTTTTTTTTTTCAAAATCCCTTTCTTATTACCCATTCATACTCTGGAACTGGACCTTGACCTCTGGTCCATGGCCTCTCATGCACCACCTCTTCTTCACTCACTTCCACTCCAACCACACTAGACTCACCTAGCCTTGGTTCTGGACTACTTACACCAAGCTCATTCAAACTCTGGAGACTTACGTCTGCTCCAACTTCACTAACGCTGGACATGGCTACTATCATCTCTTCCATACTCTCATTTATTTCTTCCACACTCCGCCTCAAGCTATCCAAAACTCCTCCACTTACACTCTCCAGCACTGCTAACTCTCTCTTACTCACACTCACTCCCACACACTCTTTCAACACTTTCACTCAAAGGAAACTCACACACACGCACACACCATATGTACCATCTTCCTCACGACGTGGCATTGTACCCCAGCAACACATCATACTTCTCATTCACTCTGTCCACAACACAAAAATCCTCCTCCTCCATCCTTATTCCTGCAACTGCAAACTCAACAAACCTTGCAAACACAAAAATCCTCCTCCTCCAGCCTTATTCCTGCAACTGCAACTGATTCAACAAACCTTGCACACACCCTTACTTCCAGTCCTCCAATGCCTGTCACATATCCACAACATTCCTGCTTCTGTGCTGCGCTTTATTTTATTTTCTCATATGCCTCTCCGAAAACCACATTTCCACTACAACCAGTATCAATCAATGCTTTCATTAACACACCACCACATTCTACTCTAACACACAAACAACGATCTGCTCGTTCCCCAAAACAGACCTTCCAACTCACAAACCCTTCTCTCACGTGCAATACATCTATCCCTTCCGTACCAGAGGGCTCACCACAGTAAACCCCCTTCACATTTAGTTTCCCTGAGGTTGGGATTCGGTACGGCAGACTTCCTTTACATGACCCTCCATTCCACATCCTTCACACTTACTCCGAGGGTTCTTACTTGTTCTGGCAAAATGCCCACTCATCCCACAGTTTCCACAACGACTTCCAATTATTACTACTCTCCTTCCACTCTGGTAGTCTCTCACTCAATGCCCTATCTTTCCACAACCGAAACACTTCAACTCTTTCGGTTGCGGGCAATCCCTCAACAGATGCCCTCCCTTTCCACAGCCGAAACACTTGCCATTGGCCCTTCTGCAATCTGCTTTCACATGACCAGTCCTTCCACACATGAAACACCCCTTACTACTGCTACTCACTCCCATCTGCCTCTCCCTCATATTCCCATTCGCTCTACCCACACTTCCACTCCTAAACCTCTCTCGGCATCTTCTTGAGCTCCTTTTCCTGTCACTCCCCACATTCACTTGCACATTCTTTCTTCCTCTTTCTGTCCAGTCTTTCCTACACTCCTCCAACAAGGCTTGCATCACACTTAGCTCTTCACTCATGAAAGTGTCCATATATGTCCTTCCATTTACCACCTCAGACCCAGCATACATCTCCTTTGGTTCATCCTCGTCTACTCTCATAACTTCTAGGATCTCTAAAACATCCTCCCAATGTAAGCTCTTTCCCGACCACCACTTCCAATCTTTTTTCTTCTCATTTAAAATTACCCTAATCTTCTCAGGGATATTGGCCAAGAACGTCTGCATGAGGTGTTTGTTTTCCTCAATTCCTGCCTCTCCATACTTCCTTCTGGCCAACGCTTCTAACCTGTGAGCATACAAGCCCACTTCCTCTCCAGCCTTCATCTCTGTTTCCTCAAACCTATCATTCTTCTTGTTTACAACACTTCCTTTCATTCTCTTCACCTGCTTAATCACTCTAGCCTGGCTCACCCTCACGCATAGTCATATAGCACATCTTCATCTCTCCATCCAAGAACTCTCCCAGCCGCTTCATCCACACACTTTCGTTCTCCAAATACTTTTGCCTACAATACTTCTCATACTCATAAAAAAACTCATATATGTCTCTTCCCTTCCCAATGTTAAATTTTGGCCTCTTTCTCTTCTGCCTCACTCAAACACCTTCACTACTACTACTACTTTCAATCTTCTTGCTCCTCAACTTCTGAGCCCGAACTATACCTCAAAATCTGGGAACTCTGTTCCTCTTTCCTCACACCTCTCCCCTTTCGTGTTTTCTTCTTCCTTACCTTACCTGTCTTCCCTATTACTTTCATATGCCTCACTCACACTGCCCTCATCAGAGGCAAGTCCTCCCTCACTCATACTTAACAACTCCTTCCCAGTCTTAGGGATTTTCTCCTTTGCACCGTTTGCCTTGGCGTCATCACTTCCCTTCCCAACACCAGGCTCAGTCCTAGCCACTCCAGCCAATTTCTTCGCCATCTCACACAAGTTCTTATCTATCACCTCCATTCTAATAACCAAATTGCTTTCCCGTACCTCAACTTCCTCTAACTTATCCTGCAGGCTGACACCATGCACATCAGCCTATCCAACCTCTGCATCCAACCCTGCTCCCCTTTCACCTGACCCAACACCTTCTAAACCTGCTCCCTCTGCCATCTCCAATTATGCACCCCACTCTTACTTTAGTATCAAAATACCCCACGTTGGGTGCCAGATTATTATGTAGGGGCTTCTTCAAGCTACACAATTGGATAGAATGATGGGAAAATTTAGAGGTTACTAGGTAAAACTCTTGACTTTCCGTAACCTAATTTATTTCCTTAAATATTACAATGACCGAAAAAAACTTAATATGATTATTAAATCTTAATTGTTCCAACATGATATACAAACGGTCGGTCCTTTACTCTAGGAATTACTTTCAGCATAGGCTGGAAACGGTCGTTGAACTTTCGAACAAGGTGGTTAGGCAGTTAACTACCGTCTGGGAGGCAGGAGTACTGCCTGCCCGGATGTAAACATTCCAATTTGCCTTCAGCCATCATAGACTGCGGACGTTGTTTCTCTCGCTCTCTGCCCGACTGTCAAGCTTTTCCCAGTGGGAACTTTCCTTTTGTTTTTTTTCAGTATGAGTGTTGATAAGCCCTTGACGGCTGTGCCCAAGTATCGGTATCTGCTAGTTTTTGTAGTATCAGTATCAGTGAATTTATGGCCGATACCAGCCGATACTTTTGTCATTAGTATAAAAATTTAAAATCCTCCTAGGCATTGTAAAATGTATATATTAACAAAGCCCACCAAACAAACTATATAGCTTATCATTGAATATAGGTTCATTGTTTATCTTTTAAAAACAGATGGTATCTTAATACTTTCCAGTGTATTTTAACAATTTATTATTGTAATTCTAATTTTAATTAACTATGGTTATGTCTACCTCTACCAGCAATGAGTCATTGCCATTCTGTTGGAGTTGGGTACTATTTTAACATGATTAACATGATTTTAATGTGATTAATGAAGTTCAGGATTTTGATATCCCAGATTATAAAATTCATCTTTTTACCAGAGATAATGGAGCAAATATAGTGAAAGGAATGGAAGGTACAGAATATGATGGTCTTTCTTGTTTTTTGCACGCTCTTCAGCTCGTCATAAATGACTGGATCTTTGAACAAAGAGTTATAAAAGATATAATTGCAAACTGTAAAAAGATTGTAGGCCATTTTAGTCACTCTCCTCCAGCTTGCAGTAAGCTATGTGATCTACAGCAACTGAATAATCTTCCACAACACAAATTAATCCAAAATGTCTCTACTAGGTGGAATAGCACTTACGTAATGATAGCCCATATCTATGACAAAAGAAGGCAATAGCAATGTACTGCACAGATTCTCCTAGCCTTCCTTCACTTGATGGTCACTCATGGAATCTCATCTCAAAATTGTCATCATTACTAAAGATTTTTCACAAGACAACTGTACAGCTTAGTGAGAGGGAATGCCTTGTGTCAGAAATAATTCCCTGAATTGAATTCTTTAAACAATTCATCAGCAAGGCTTCTACCAACCCCAAGTGCTCAGGTCTAGGTACTACACTTAATACTCTTAAACTGTCAATGGAAACTAGATTTAAAAAATATCTTGATGATTATAATGTTATCCTCTAATATCCTTAGCACTTTCTTACATCCAAGATATAAGAAGCTTTTTTATAGAGATGCTGATGAATCTGCCACATCAAATATAGCAAATATTGAGAGAGAGTTGATTACTTTTGCTGAGAAAATAAGGTTGAGAAAGGAAATGGGAGAGGAAGATAAGTTAGTTGCTTCAAATAGTGGCAGCAGTACAGTAATGATAATATAGAATTACTAGATTCTGAAGATCTAGATGATGACTTGCAAGACCCTGATCATATGACTGCTTACTTCAATTTTGAGAAATGCTATGTCAAAGTAATGAAGGCAATACAGTATTGAATATAGAATTAGTTTCTCGAAATACCAAAACCCAAGAAAACTTCAAGTACTTCCATACAGTTACTTAAAACTGAAATTGACAGATACTTAGCTGTGCAGAAACTTCCTCTAGATGGTAAGCCTTTGGATTGGTGGAAAGATAATAAACATGTCTTTTCAGTACTAAGTGGTCTAGCAAGTAAATATCTGTCTGCTCCTCCATCTTCTGTTGAGAGTGAGCGCATATTTAGCATCGAAGGCAACATTTTCTCTCCCCACAAAAACAGTCTTACATCAAACAACGGAGAAATGTTAATGTTTCTTAACTACAATTTGAGGGTACTAAACTTTGATTACAAAAAGTGATAAATCTAGAGTTCTTTTCTTTTTCTCAAATACAATTTGCAAAGTAGCCGCCTAGCTGGCATAATAACTTTCTGTACTACTTTTCATTTCTAGGATAATTATATTGAATATTATCTTTAATAAAATTATAATTTTAACCTAGTTCAGATGGTCCAAGTCCAGTATGAGTTGGGATTAAAATTAAATACTAAATAGTTATACTTTATGTTCTTTTTCAATAAAACTTATGCCTTTGAAATTGTTTATATAACCCTATTATATGACCTTTCAACTTTTGAACCTTTAACATATAATAACCAGAGAACAAGAATGATTTTACTTATAGAACTTACCTGGTAGTTACATATAGCTGTCGTCTCTGACGTCACGGCAGAATTTTAAATTTCGCGCTAGCACTAAAAACACCTAGGTGATCCCTCTACCAGCGCCCTCTATAGGTAACAAGGAACTATCCCAACAATGTTCTAGAACCCATTAAGTTTTCTGCCGAGAGACCGGCAACACAGTCTCGTTTCGTGGTTGAATTTTTTGTCTGCAATTTATACTTAAATTGTGGCAATTTGTGGTCGGAATTAATTCTTTGTACAATATGTCTGATTCTGGTTCTCAGTATAGATATTGTGCTTTAGGCTGTAGGACTCGATTGCCTAAGGCGACTATCGACCCCCATTCAGTTTGCTCTTCATGTAGGGGTAAATTTTGTAATTCAGAGAATACATGTGAGGAATGTATGCATCTAACAACGGATGAATGGTCAGCCTTAGAGAAATATCTACGGAAGTTAGAAAAGGACAGAGTTAGGAAAGCTTCGCAGAGGTCATCATCTGCTAAGTCTGTAGGGCAGGTAATTCAATCTGTTAACCCCTCTCCTATTAACTCTCCTTTGTCCGACCCTGTTGATCCCAATCCTATCACCGTGTCAGAGTTAAAAGTCCAGATGGACACTAAATTTTCAGCAGTGCTTTCGGCCATCCAGACGATGGGCCAAGCCACTGAAAAGTTGGCTCCTTGAAGTGAAGTGTTAGTGGAGGAGGTGTCTGTTCGGCCCACTCGTTCTCCCAGGTCTAGACCTCTGTCGGACTCCCCTGGTTCATGGAGAGGGCATGTCGAAAACTGAAAGGAGGCGAGTGGGGCTTGCTCCCGAACAGTCACCCCCTCAAGTATTCCTGTTGTGCAATCCCAGGATGCTTCCGCACGCCATAGGAAAGGCGCTGCTGGGGATGTGTCTTCTAGTGGTGATGATTCTTTGACTCCTCCTCGAAGTGGGCGCTTCAAGCATTCTTCTCGCCCTCTCAAGAGGTCTCGCGCCGTCTCTCCTGCAGCGATTCCTAAGAAAAGATCGTTGACGGATCCGCAAGCGGGCTGTAGCTTCTGGGAGGATCCTGAAGCTTTTTCCTCCTCCTCTTCAGTGGATCAGCCCCCTCGTCGGAAGGAACCTACGCGTACTATTGCTAGTAATAAGCGTGTTTTCGTACCAGGAGCGTCTACATCTCGTCCAGCTTCATCGCAGATAGTGCCTCCTCCTACTACCAGTCAACAAGATCCCCGTTTTGTCGCTCGAGTTACGGACAAATTGACGGATCTTATTCAGTTCTTTTGTGGCGCTCGTGCTGCTTCGGGAGCACCTGTTGCGGAGGCGCTTCCTTTGAATGCGCCACAAGTCTTGGCGCAAGAGCCTCCCACTTCGCATGCGCCAGTGAAGAGGCTCAACCAGGCGCTTCAGCATTCTTCTCTGGCTCCGGATACGCCACGTTCTGTTGGCGAAGCGCCACTTCAGCTGGGCGCGGCGCCACTTCAGCTTGGCACGGCGCCACACCGGCATGGTCACAAGACTTTAGATTCCATGCGACCTACGTTTCGTCAGGAAACTGTTCCTGTACACCAATTGTCTCCTGTGTCTTCTGTAGAAGAGGAAAATGAAGAAGATGTAGAAATGGAAGAGGACTTTCCAGGAATCAAGGAGAAATCTTCGGGTTATAAGGAGTTACTCAAGTTTTTCGTTGAGAACTTTGGGGACTCTTTTAAGCCTTCGACTCCGGCATCTCCCAGATCGCAGTTTAAGAGGGATAACGCCTCGGATCCAGCTCCTTTTACTCGCCTAGTTTTGGCGATTTCGGCCAAGAAGGCTATCAAGAAGATTAATTCCTGGCTCTCAGACAAGAGAGAGCAAGGCAAGAGTATGTTTTGTCTTCCACCCTCCAGATTGGCTCATCGCAGCCGCATGTGGTACGAGACTGGAGAACGTTTTTCTTTGGGTGTGTCTGCCTCCGCTCAAGGGGACTTCTCCAGTCTAGTGGATTCAAGTCGTCACACAGCTCTTCAATCAGCGAAGATCTTCTTCATGCAGTCGGAGTTGGATCATCTTCTCAAGAGTATCTTCGCTGTTGTGGAGGTCATCAGTTTCCTAGATTGGTCAGTGGCGGCTCTGGCTAGGAAAGTCAAAGAATTCGGACTTTCGGATGTGCAGTTGACGGATTTCACTTCGGTAGTCGACTGCATAGACAAGGGAGTATGCGATTATGCCTTGGAGCTAACTTCGGTTTTTGCAACCGGAGTTCTGAAGAAACGACAACTCTGGTGCTCTTTTTTGGCGAAGGGTGTTTCCCGCAGCCAGAGGTCTGCTCTCCTCTTTGCCCCTTTGTCGAAGGACCACTTGTTCCCGAAGGAATTAGTTCGAGAGACTGCTGAAGCTCTCACACAAAAAGCAACACAGGACCTGTTGGCTCATTCAGCAAAGAAACCGAAGAAGACTACTCCTGTAGCTACTCCCGCCAAAACTTCGGTGTTTTCAGACACTTCCAAGACATTCAGGGCCAAGTCTGCTTCTCGGCCCTTTTCCAAGTTTCGTGGGAAAGGAAAATCTTCTACTCGACCTTCCAATTTTCAACAAAAGAAATGAGTGTGTTGTCCTCCACATAGCAGTAGGTGCCAGACTCCAGTCGTTCTCGGAGGCCTGGCAAAAGGTCACTCAAGATCCTTGGACCTTACAGGTGATCCGGGAAGGGTACTCCATCCCATTCCAACAAAAGCCCCCTCTGTCGGACGCTCCAGTCTCTTTTCAAGCGCATCTCCAACGACTCTCAGAAGTTTTGCGCCCTTCGAGAAGAAGTAGAAGCACTACTAAGGAAACAAGCCATCGAATTAGTGCCGACCCCATGCTCTCCGGGTTTTACAACCGCCTCTTTTTAGTTTCAAGGCGTCGGGAGGTTGGAGGCCAGTTCTAGACGTGAGCGCATTGAACGTTTTTGTAAAAAGACGAAATTTTCGATGGAGACAACAGAGTCGGTGTTGGCATCTCTTCAACCGGGCGACTGGATGGTCTCAATAGACCTCCAGGATGCGTACTTCCACGTTCCAAACCATCAGGAATCAAGGAAGTTCCTGAGGTTTGTTTTCCAAGGCAAAGTTTTCCAGTTCAGAGCTCTTTGTTTCGGACTGTCAACTGCACCTCAAGTGTTTACAAGAGTTCTGTCAACGGTGGCGAAGAATCTTCACTTGCAAGGAATAAGGATGTCAATGTATCTGGACGACTGGCTTCTGAAAGCACACTCCAAAGCCAAATGTGTGGAGGACCTAATAAAGACATTATCTCTGGCAAAGGAACTAGGTCTACTAGTCAATGTTCGAAATCGTCCCTCTCACCATCACAACAGATGGTTTATTTGGGAGTGAGGATGGACTCTCTGACTTTTCGGGCTTCTCCATCCGTGGGACGGAGAGTAGAGTCTTGTCTAAGCATGATAGACGACTTTCTACATCGCGAGGTTTGCTCAGCCAACCAGTGGATGAGCTTGCTGGGGACCTTAGCCTCGATGGAGAAGTTCGTAAAACTGGGGAGACTCAAGATGAGGCCTCTGCAGTTTTATCTACAAAGCCAATGGCCACGCAAAATCCATCCGGTTCCTTTCTTTTCAAGATCTCAGATCGGATCAAGAAGGAACTGTCCTGGTGGAATTTA
Organism: Macrobrachium rosenbergii; assembly: GCF_040412425.1. Classification (NCBI taxonomy): domain Eukaryota; kingdom Metazoa; phylum Arthropoda; class Malacostraca; order Decapoda; family Palaemonidae; genus Macrobrachium; species Macrobrachium rosenbergii. Next base: position 14,742,320 of record NC_089783.1, on the reverse strand, counting down.
AGAGAAAGACTAGAGGAGGGAATTTCTCTTTATATCAAGAACCCAGACCTCACACTCTTGTCAGACGCTTCGGATCAGGGGTGGGGAGCGACTTTAGTCAACAAGGAATGTTCGGGCCTGTGGCAGGAAGAACAGAAAGAGCTGCGTAAATGTGAAAGAACTGAAAGCGGTACATCTAGCCCTGATGCAATTTCAACAAGAGGTAAAAGGCAAGGTAATTCTAGTTCAGTCGGACAACACGACAGCTCTTGCTTATATCAAAAAGCAGGGGGGCACTCATTCCTTCTCCCTGTATCAGACAACCAAGGAACTTTTAGAATGGTCGGAAGAGAACGAGGTCACGTTATTGACCAGGTTCATAAAAGGCGAGAGGAACGTAACAGCGGATCTCTTAAGCAGGAAGAATCAAGTCTTGCCCACGGAATGGACCTTACATCCGCAGGTTTGCAAACAGTTGTGGAATCTGTGGGGTTGTCCGCTAGTAGACCTGTTTGCAACAGACAGAACAAAACGCCTCCCTGTATATTGCTCCCCAGATCCGGACGACAAGGCACTTTGGGTGGATGCAATGACAATGAGTTGGGATTGCCTGGAACTTTACGCTTTTCCACCTTTCAAAATTATCAGGAAGGTCTTGGAAAAGTTCAGGAACCACAAGAACACCAAGATGACACTAATTGTTCCTTTCTGGCCATCGAGGGAGTGGTTCCCAGATCTTCTCCTCCTCCTCGCAGATTTTCCTAGGATCCTCCCGTCGAGGAAAGATCTACTCAGACAGTCCCACTTCCTGAGGTTCCATCAGAACTTGTCCGCTCTACGGCTTGTCGCCTGCAGACTGTTGAGCGACTCCTCAGGAAGAGAGGTTTTTCAAAGGAGGTTGCAAGCGCTATTGCGCGACCCAGAAGAAAGTCTTCGGACGCAGAGTACCAGGCAAGATGGAATCAGTTTAGAGACTGGTGCAATAGACATGGAGTTTCGTCTTCTAAAACCTCTCTAAATCAAATAGCGAAGTTCTTGCTATCCCTTTATAAGGAAAAAGGATTGTCTTTGAGCACGATTAAGGGGTATCGATCAATGCTTGCGTCGGTATTTAAGCACAGAGGTCTAGACATCTCGAACAATCAGGATCTAACGGATTTACTTAAGTCTTTTAATACCTCAAGACGAAAGTTCCTAAACAAATAGCATGGAATTTGGACATCGTTCTTAAATGGATTTGTTCAGATCAATTGAACCTTTGGCAAATGTCTCGTTGAGAAATTTGACTAAGAAAACTATTTTTCTAGTAGCACTCGCAACAGCCAGGAGGGTGAGTGAGGTTCATGCCTTGGACAAAACTATTGGTTTCTCTCAAGGAAAAGCTGTATGTTCTTCCTCTCTTAGGTTCTTAGCGAAGAACGAAGATGCGTCCAGACCATGGCCGAGGTCTTTCAGCATTAAGAGCCTTTCAGATCTTGTGGGAGAAGGAGAACAAGAGAGATTGTTGTGCCCGGTGAGAGCCTTAAAGTTCTATATTCACCGAACAAAAGGTATCAGGGGCTCTTCGGAGAACTTGTGGTGTTCTGTGAGAAACCCGTCAAGACCACTTTCCAAGAATGCTCTTGCTTTCTTCTTAAGAGAAGTTATTTCAGAAGCCCATGTGAATTGTCAGGACTCAGACACGGGAACTCTGAAAGTGAGAGCACATGAGATAAGAGCTGTAGCTACTTCTTTAGCTTTCAGGCACAATCTCTCAGTGCAAAAGATTGTGAACTCTACATTTTGGCGATGTAAGTCGGTCTTCGTGATCGCATTACTTGTCAGAATTGAAGACAGATTTTGACAATGGCAGTACCTTAGGGCCTTTAGTAGTTACTGACATGGTGGTGGGTGAGGGAGAAAGAGGGGCAACCCTATCCGACTAACATTTTCTCCTTGATGTTGGAAATTGAGTTTGGTTGCGTCGTCTGTAGGTACTATGTTTGTTGGTTTAGGAGTACCTACAGTCTTTTTAATTTTGTGGTTGAAAGTTTTTAATTTTTAAATTTTAATATTATGGTGATAGAGGTGATCCCTTATTGTTAATTTGGTACTGCGCCCAGAGCAAGGGCATACTAAGTCTTGTCCGTCACGGCGTTGTCCTCTACGGCAAGTACTAACAGATTGTATCTGACACCCGGATCCTTTATATCCTGTCTATACAATCGAGGGATAAGCAGACTACAGAGGCAGTAACCGCTGAGTCAGCAATCCTTCAAGGTAAGGAACTAAAATTCATGTTTTGATTTCTAACAATATATGTGGCTGACATGGTCCCACCTCCTCTAAAGGTGCCAATCAGCTATATGTAACTACCAGGTAAGTTCTATAAGTAAAAATGATATTTTTATGATAAAATAAGGTTTTACTTATACTTACCTGGTAGTTACATGAGTAAACCCGCCCACCTCCCCTCTCATGTCAAGTGGGCTTAAAACTTAATGGGTTCTAGAACATTGTTGGGATAGTTCCTTGTTACCTATAGAGGGCGCTGGTAGAGGGATCACCTAGGTGTTTATAGCGCTAGCGCTAAATTTAAAATTCTGCCGTGACGTCAGAGACGACAGCTATATGTAACTACCAGGTAAGTATAAGTAAAACCTTATTTTATCATAAAAATATCATTTTTAGTAACAATATATATTTCCTAAATAACAGTAATATGGAGGTAACAGGTATCGGTATCGTATCGCCTTTAAAAGTTATCGGTATCGGCCAAAAATTTGGTATCGGTGCATCCCTACTTGAAGCCCTCCTACCCCTAGCGTGTGTGTCCTGGGGTAGGAGGCAAGAAATGTCATACCTTTAGATCTAGCGTTGACATGGAACTACACGCCCTCTGCCCCACTTGCAGGGGACGTGTGCTCGCTCGCTTCACCTTGTAGCGAGTGTTGTTTCTGGTCTCCCGAGCAGTGGAGGAAGTTTGAAGGGAGGAGACGCTACCGTAGGAAGCCCGCCAAGGAATCATCCGAGGGTAACACGCCCCCAACGACTTCTATGGTGGCTGATCCATCGGGGTCCTTTCTCCTTCCCAGCAAGCTTCCCCTTCTTGCTGCCTCTCCCTCGGGTGAGGACTCCCCCTCCCCTCCCTCATTCATTTCATCGGGTGTGGAAGGCCGCAGGGGAGCTGTTGCTCAGGACATCCTCTCTGGGGCCTCTCCTCACTCCGGGGGTGAATTTCTCCCCCTGGAGCAAGTGGAAGCTTCCCTTTTTGACCCGATTTTATCCTCAGGTTTGGGGGTGGAAGCATCTTCTGTTGGCCAGGTACCCGATCTGACATCTGCCTGGCTGCACCTGGGTTTGCCTGGCATGCCGTCGCTGGAGGGCCTGGTGTCACACTTGTCAGGCGCTCTGGTGACGACCCACACAGCCACCACTTTCACCACCACGACTGTCACCTTGTCTTTTGGCAGGCTGCCTGTGACAGTGGCCTCGCACCCCGACACCCAGGTTTCGGCCGCGCCTGCCACATTCCACTCCGTGCTGCTGCCTCCTGGGTTCTTGGCCCCGTTGTCTCTGCCTGGCCCCCTGCACATGGTGATGTCGGTGCCTTATATGACTATGCCTGCTCCTGTTGCTGACCCATGCTCGTTATTGACCATGGTTTCAGCTCCTCACTTCCCTGACACTCAGCCTGGCCTTGCTCCCCATGCGCCACCCATGCCTCTGACCCTGGCTTCGTCCCTGGACTGTCTTGGCTCCCACGCTGCTGTATCTGCCCCAGTGGCTGCTGGCCCAAGCACCATCTCTGCTACCTGGGTTGTGCCTGCTTCAGTGGGCCCCCTGGTTGCTCCTGCTTCTGTGGTCCCCCTGGTTGCGCCTGCTTCCGTGGACCCCCTGGTTGCTCCCATGCCTTCTGCTGCTCCTCTGTGGTTTGGGGACTTGACTATGATCCTGAGGAAGATGGCGAGGAAGAAGTCGAAGAAGAGATCGGGGAAGGTGTTGTCAGCTTTGTTTTCGTCTTTGTTGTCATCGCCATCGTCTGCTGCCTCTTCTTCCTCTTCTCCTTCCGAGACTCCCCAGCCAAGGAGGAAGAAGCCTGTCTCTCCCCCCCCGCCCCAAGAAGTCTCGCACCGAGACCTATAAGAGACTGCCTCCTTCCACAGGGAAGGCAGTGGGATCTCTCGCTGGCTCTTACTGATCCAGGGATCAGGGAACCGCTGCGCTGACCCCCCTTGGGGTCAGTCGTATCCGGAGCCAAGGGCGTGCAGACCACGGTTTGCACTCCCCCTGTTGCGCTGAAGAAACCTGCTTCTAAGGCCAGCGGGTCCGCATTGGACACTTGCTTGTAAGTCGCTCCGAGTAGAAATCCGAGTACCCCAGTCTGGTACGGGAGAAACCTCTCTCCGCACAGACTCAGGGGCAGAGCAAGAGAAAGAGTCCGGGCATGCAGGTGCCTCGACTCTTCCTGCTGGTACTTGTTCTAGTACCAAGTCAGGTTCAGGAAGGTGCACCGGTCCCTCGGGGTCCTGAGACCTGGAGAAGCAGAGAGGTGGTCCCCTGCTCAGTCTTCCCAAGAGGTATCGGCCTCGAAGAAGACTGGGGCACATCCAGAGGACAGTGCAAGTTCGCGCCAGCCAACCGCATGCTCAACTCCTCCCAGTCCCCAGCCACATCTGTGTGGCCAGCCTGGCTCGGGGGAGGCGAGCGCACAGCTCAACTCGCACGAGCCGCTCCACTCTCCTCTTGAGACCACTTCGCACAGGCAAAAGAGCTCTCCTAGACCTGGGCTGCCGTCATCACTGTGGGTTGGTGACTGCTCCCAGCCACTGCTCCTGTTGGCTCTGCCAGCAAGGCCAGTGGGAGCACCTGATCCTCCTCGCCTGTCCCCTCTACCTCCTGGGCTCCTTCCAGGGGGCGCGAGTCGGACAGGAAGAACTCTGGCGAGTTGTCTCCCCAGGGTTCTACCTCAGGGGCGTACATGCCTGGTTCGGTTCTCAGTTCGGCCAGGTCTTACACCCGCGTGGTGCAGGAAGGATCACGGGGGTCTGCCGAGGTTCTCCTTCCTGCGGGGAGAGTAGGTCGGGAGGACCGCACCCTGAAAGAACTCATAGGTCCTCTTCCCCAGGATGCGGACACCCTGGAGATACAGAGGACGTTTGCTGAGGTAATTGTGCTGATTCATCAGCACAACAACCTCGGATTCATCAGTACAATGGCCTTGGGGAAGGGACCACAGCCTCGTCAATGGATTGTCCATCGCGCCTCGAATCCTACTGGGGACCCAAGAAGGAACCCAAGACTTCGGTGGGGCTGCCGTGGCACACGCTTGCCGAGGGGGTACTCGATCAGGTGAGTAGTCTTGTGACTGGGCAGGATAATTCTCTCTGATCGAACCGCTCGGACAAGCGTCTTCCCCCTCCTCTGCCTCGCCAGAAGCATTTCTGCGCACCATCAGAGAGGTCATTGCTGCCTAAGCAGTTTGACCCGGACCTGGTTCGCCTAGATCTGGGTCTCTCGTTGCAGCAACTTACTGCAGAGAGCATCTCCCTCTCTCAGCAAGAAGCCACAACCCTGGAAGCCACCGCCATGGCAGCCTTCCAGGCAGTCTTCTGGCTGGATCTGTGGTCCTTCACAGTATCCAAAGTGGCTGCTTCCTCGGGCACTATCATACCCTGGGAGGACTCCGCTTTTGGGAGACTGTGCCAGTCTGGAGGTATGGCCATCTACCTCGCCCACCAGATGGCAAACCTGTGGGCTAACCTGGTCCTGAAGCGAAGGGACGCCATTCTTTCTTGCTTCTCCAGGTCTGTGGGGTCAGAGTCGGCAATGACCCTGCGGAATGGACTGCTGCTGGGTTCTGCCTCTCTCTTCCCTATAGAGTTGGTGGATGCTGCGGTGGACAAGCGCCGGGCCAATGACAGCGACTGGCTTGTCCACCAGGCAGTGGCCAAGACCTCCGGGTTTTCGTGTTCCACTGCCGCCAGGCCGTCAGGTCAGGCTAGCACTTCCTCGACCCCTAAGAAGTCCCAGTCTTCAAAGGGATCCTGTGGAAACACCCAGCCTTCTTCTTCCTCTAGAAAGGGTGGGTCTTCCCGCCCCTTTCAGCCTGCTTTCCAGTCCGGAAAAGCGGGCAAGGGGAAGAAAAAGAAGTGGAAATACTAGGGGCGACGTTCTCTCCAAAATGCTGCCGAAGGTGGGGGTGTGCCTGTCGAGCCATTGGGCAACATGGCAGTGACACGGAGCCGAGACCTGGATAGTGGATGTCCTTCGGGAGGCATATCTACTACCTTTTGAGTCTCGGCCTCCCCTCACCTACTCCGGTCTGTCTTCGCACATATGTCCGAGGAACACTGAAGGGCTCTGCACTACAGCAAGAAGTGCAAGCCATGCTGAGCAAGGGTGCTGTGGAAGTTGTGTCGGACCAGTCTCCAGGCTTTTACAGCCGTGTCTTCCTTGTAGAGAAAGCCACAGGGGGATGGAGACCAGTCATAGACCTCCCTCCCCTGAACCGATTCATTCACCAGACTCGGTTCACGATGGAAACAGCACTATCCGAGCTTGCCTCCATCAGGGAGGATAACTTCATGCTTACGGTGGACTTGAAGGATGTGTATTTCCAAATACCCATTCATCCGTCCTCTCGCAAGTACCTCTGCTTTATCCTCAGGGAGACGGTCTTCCAATTCAGGGCACTCTGCTTCGGGCTCTCGACCGCTCCCCAGGTGTTCACAAGAGTCTTCTCTCTCATGTCAGCTTGGGCCCACTCGCACGGGATACATCTGTTGAGGTATCTCGATGACTGGCGAGCTCCTGCCCGCAGTTGCTGCAGGACAGGGATCAACTTCTCGAGTTTTGCCGTGATCTTGGGATCACGGTGAATCTCGAGAAGTCAGATCTCACCCCCAAGCAGAGGATAAAGTACCTGGGCATGCTGATAGACACGGTAGCAGCAAAAGTTTTTCCCTCGGATTCTCATATCAGTAGGTTCAGGCAGGCAACACAGCTGTTCCTGTCACGACAGGAGCAGCCAGCCTGGCAATGGCAAGTCGTCATTAGTCACCTGTTGTCGCTGGAGAAGCTGGTACCTCATGGCCGTCTTCACCTGCGGTTTCTACATTGGAGACTGAAGGAGTATTGGTCCCAGTTCCGAGACCCCCAGTCCTTTCTTGTTCCTCTTTCCGAGGAGGTGAGAAAGGACCTTCGCTGGTGGATGGACAACAGGAACCTCTTGATAGGAGTATCCCTGCATACTCCCCCTCCGGACACGCTGCTGTTCTCAGGTGCATCAACTGAGTGATGGTGCGTACACCTGGAGGAGTTGCTGACTTTGGGAGTATGGCACCGAGACGACAAGCGCCTTCACATCAACATCCTGGAACTCAAGGCAGCCTTGCTGCCTCTCCAAGGGTTCCGGGTTCGAGTGATAGGACACTCCGTGGTACTGATGAGCGACAGTACCACGGTAGTGGCATACGTCAATAAGCAGGGGGGTCTAGTATCCCTCTCGCTCCACCAGTTGCTGATGCAAGTGCACGAGTGGGCCGTGGCTCACTCGGTAGAGCTGTCAGCCGGGTACATTCCAGGCAAGAGGAATGTTGTGGCAGACAAGCTCAGCCGTCAGAATCAGGTGATTGGAACCGAATGGTCCCTTCACTCGGAAGTGACGGAAAGGCTATTCGACCTATGGGGGCGTCCAGTCATCGACCTGTTCGCCACCTGGCACAACAGAAAATTTCAGGTCTTCTACTCTGTCGTGCCGGACCCATGGGCCACTGCAGAGGACGCGTTCCAGCACCTGTGGAGCAACCTCGACGTTTACGCCTTTCCTCTGTTCTGTCTGATTTGCAGAGTGATCAGCCAAGTGATGATCACTCCGAATCTCAGAATGATTCTGGTGGCACCCAGGTATACCGACCTGCTAGCTCTCCTCTCCAAGGCGCTGAGAGAGATCCCCCCTTGGCCCAACCTGCTGTGTCAACCCCACGTGGAGCGGTACCACCAGGCAGTGCAGTCTCTGTATCTTCACGGCTGGAGGTCATCCACCATGTCCTGCGAGCAGGAGGTTTTTTGCGTCGCGCAGCAACAGAGATGGCCGGGTACCTCAGATGATCCTCCGCAGCGGTATACCAGGGGAAGTGGTCCATCTTCTGCGGTTGGTGTCGTGGACGGGGTATCTCTCCGGTCGGAGCTACTGTTCAGCAGGTCGCAGACTTCCTCGTCGTCCTTCACCGAGAGAAGCTTCTCTCCGTTTCAGCTGTAAAAGGCTACCGCGCCGCACTTGGCTTAGTCTTGCAGCTGAAAGGAGTAGATGTGGCAGAATTCAAAACACAAAAAAAAAAACACACAATACTCACCCTGATCCTCGGTTGCTGGGAGATGGATTAAGGCCGCCGTAACAACCACAACCGCAAAACAACCACAAACACAACAAGGAAATACAAAAAAAAAGGAAACAGAACACACACACAATAAAACAACACACCAACAATAAAAACCAACAACTCCCGGAAGAGCATACGAAAACTGTCCAACACGAGAAAAACTGACTGGCACTAGCTCTGACTAAAGACTCTCAACAACAAATGAACCCTCCTTCACATTCTCACAGACAGACAGCACCGTAAACAAACTTCAACTAACGACCCTTATCCCTCTTCCAACAACTGAAACACTCACTAACGACAATTACACTTGCTCTCTCTCTCTCTCTCTCTCTCTCTCTCTCTCTCTCTCTCTCTCTCTCTCTCTCTCTCTCTCTCTCTCTCTCTCTCTCTCACAAAACGTTGGGAAATGCTAAATAAAAATCCATTCATCCCTCTATAGTTCTCCCCCCTTTTAGCATTTCCCAACTAATACTTTTCACACTACATTCAAATTGCCTTATGCAAACACCCACGGATGCTCACTAGCAGGTCCTCTAGAACGCGTTCGCGGGCACGCAATCATTCTCTCAGACTCGCTCTCTCTTCCAGCAGCATTCAGATTTACATTTTCTCTTCCATTCTCTCTCAGATTCACGCTATCTTCTTCACTATTACCACTCTCAATTTCATCCACAATCTCATCTATACCCTCTAACTCGTTCCCAAATACCTCCCCCAATTCTTCAACTAACCCATCCCATTCACTCATTGACCTTTCCAATTCTTGCAATGATTCATTCATGCTTTCAATCACTCGTATATTACTGCTACGCTCTCTTACTCTTACACTTTCGCTCACCTCCAACCATTCACTCACCCCTACACGTTCAGTCAACTCAGTTATATCAAACCCGCATATGCTATACGTTCTATTCAAACCATCCCATTCATCCGTATTACACGCTTTATCACTCATTTTCACTTTGGCACTCACACCCCTATCACACAACTTATGATCATTCCGTTCACTTACGTTCTTCCCTTTCTTACGTTTCCTACCATACTCTATCAAAACCAATTGCTGATCCTCCATACACAAGCTCTCATGCATACTTGGTTCACCCACATTCGATTTCAACCATTTATACACCCTATTCTCTCTCACATATTCCGGTACATCCTTCCATCTACGCAATTGGTTATGATACACTCGTATTTCTCTCACACTACCATCTACACATACTTCCCCTACAACATAACTAAGCCCACTGGGACCAACTTCCAACACTTCATACGGACCCTCAAATTTTTCACGCACTTTATTTACATTCAACCGCCCTTTCTTGATTACTTCTTTCAACACTTTCTCGCCCACCTTGTAACTTTCAAACCTTTCATGCGCCTTCTTCCATACCTCCCTATCATTCTCAGATATACCCAATCTCGGTCTCACTATCTTTTCAAAATTTAACACATATTTACACGGAGACATACCAATACCCTTATGCACGGAGACATACCAATACCCTTATGCACGGTGACGTTGTATACCCACAACGCTCGCCCAACATTTACATCCCAATCATTATCACATTCACTCATCATACGTAATATCTCCGTCAACGTTCTCACCGTTCGTTCCGCCAATCCATTCGCACTGGGCATATACGGCGTAGAGTACACATGATCTATGCCCCAATCACGCAACATTTGCTCAAACTCCCATCCAACAAATTCAGGCCCATTGTCACTCAACATTCGCGTCGGCTTGCACACACACATTGGCAATATCACTTGACCCACCATTCTCGCTACAGTCTCACTCTTTTTGTTCCGAATCGCTACTGCATATGCAAACTTACTCAAATGATCTACCATTACAACCATTCCCACATGTCCTCTAGCAGTCACAGGCAACGACACACAATCAATCACAACCATTTCAAATAACTTTTTCATCTGCAATCACAACACAGGTGGATTCGCATGCACAATTTGATACCCTTCTGACAGTCCGCACGCGTAATCGCTACATCCACACAAATTTTATTAATCTCTCTCTCATACATTCCCATAATTTATTTTTCCCCAGATGCCCAAACCTATCATGCACTAATAAACACATACCCACGGCTGCATCTTCCGAAAACACTGGCACATACACTTCCCCATCCCACATTCCTTCCTGATGCAAAAAATAAACTATACCTTTACATACAACAAATCTCTTAGCACTTCGCTTATAGACTTCTAACTCAGACGGCCAATTTCCTACTCTTACACCCTCAAACACACACTCTCTTAACATACTTATTCTCATGCACTGATTTTGCATCTGCTTAATTTCCTCTTCACTCAACAGATCATTTTCACTCCTTGCAATATCTACCATACCTACAAAACTAGTTTTAGACACATCCCCTCCTTTAACCTTTGTTATTTCCCTGCCGCCCTTTCCTAAAATTCCCCTCACGACATCCACACTTATATCATGCATTCTCAAAAACTCACATCCCAATAAAATATCATATTTATCATTCGTACTCTCAATCACACAAAAATCACTTCCTTCCATCATTCCACCCCCAATTTCTAACCATTCACACACTCTTCCAACCACTGCTACCCCTAAATTTCCAATCCCTCTTACTTCCCCCTGACAATTTCTAATTTCACACGTATTCCTCAATTTCTCACATCCATTCTTAAATATGACATTCATACTACACCTGGTATCTACTAACGCAATCAATCTTACTCCCTTACAACACACTTGAACACTCATGCACTCGTCAGTCTTTCCAGCAAAACCTCCCTCATGCAACAACCCTTCACGTACATGTATCACATGCACCGCTTGCATCCTAGAGGATCCACCCATTTGAACCCCCTTCACACTCAGTTTCCCGAATTCGCTGTCACAGTCATCCTCTTTCGTCTACATACACTTGATACATGCCCTTCCATTCCACATTCAACACACTTCGCTCTCGGTTCTGAACACATTCTCGCATAATGCCCATTCTTACCACAGTTGCCACATATTACATTCACTCGGGTACCCCTACAACCATTAGCAATATGACCCACCTGTCCGCACCTGTAGCGTTTAACCCCCCTATCTTTCGTACACTCACTTACCAAATGTCCCGACTGCCCACACCCGAAACACGCTCCTAAAGCCCACCTACACTCATTCCTTGTATGTCCTTCCTTCCCACAACTAAAACACTTCGCTCAACTTCCACTCACCGACCTTCCCCTTTGTACATTACTATCCCTAACCCGTCCAACCCGTTGTTCCCTTACAAACCCACCATTCATCCTCACTGGCACCTCCACATTACTTGCTATTACACTCCTATCTATTACACTATCGGCCATTCTCATTGGGCCCCTCAACACTGCATCCCTAAAGCTTCCAAACTCTGGCACTCTCTCATCTACCCCAGCCCTTACACTCACACTTCTGCTCTCTTTTATAACCCTGTCAAGCTCATAATCTACAATTTCCAAAATTTCTCCCCAAGTCAACCTTTCACTCGTCCATCTTTTCTTCTCCTTCCGCTTCAAGTTCACAAATTCTCTCACTCCATCTGGCACTGTCTCTAACAACTTTTGTACTAACTCCTTACATTCATCTATCCCATCATCCCCAAACTTCTTCCTTGCCAACGTCTCCAGCCTACAAGCATACAGTGACAAGGTTTCCCCAGCTTTCATTCTTGCCTCATCAAATCCATTCTTCCTCTTATACTTAACACTCGCTTTCATACGCCTCGCTTGCTCAACTAGTCTAGCTTTCACCTTGTCATACTCAACATCTCCCACACTCATAATAACCCTATAGATATCAAGCAAAAACCCAGTCAAATATTCTCCTAATTCTCGTGCCCACACTCTCTTACTCTCCCCATACTTATCCTGACAAAACCTTTCATACTCCCTAAAGAAATCATGCACATCCCTACTTCCATACTCATTATACCTTTCACACTGGGGTACCTCCCTCACATACATAGCCTTTCTCACTTCTTTCTCACTTTCACTCTCACTTTCACTACTTTCACTCTGTCCTTTCATACCCTCTTCCGAATACAAAGAGTCCACTTCCGCACTTACATTCATCTTACTCATTACACTCTTCTTCCCCTTCTTTTTATCTACTTTTATCCATTCACCTCCATCCACCTCACTATCACTACTATTTTTACCCTCTCCCTTCTTTCCTGCCTTTCCCACTTCCTTACCCTTCTTACCAGTTACCTTTCCTTTTCCCTTCTTCCCTTTTTCTTCCCCTGACTTATCCTTACTTTCCCTCTGTTCCTTCCCTTGCTTTTCATTCCCCTTTTCCTTACCCTGCCTTTCATTCTCTCGTTCCTCACTTCCTATTCCCACATCACTTTCATCACTCACGCTTCCACTCACTTCTTCCTCCTTTTCTTTCTCTCTTGCCCCTTCACACGTTCCAGAGAACCTGCCTCCAACAGCCCCTTTTCCAAAAACACCCTTGAACATACCTTTCACCATTTCTTCCACACCTTTCATCATTCCTCCAACTTTTTATCCATCCTCTTCTGACTCTTTCATCTCCCCTTTCATTTCCTCTTTCGCTCCTTTTACTAATGATCCCATCTCTTCCAACTGAAGCCTTAATTTCTCATTCTCACTCTTTAACCATGCATTCTCCTCTCTTGACAGCTGCAACTCCTCTCTCAACCTCACCAGTTCCTCTTCCATCCTTTCCTCCAGTCACACTACCCACCACCAATCTTAATTGCAACTGTAACACCAGTTGCCCCACGTTGGGCGCCAAATACAATATGGCGGAATTCAAAACACAAAAAAAAACAACACACAATACTCACCCTGATCCTCAGTTGCTGGGAGATGGATTAAGGCCGCCGTAACAACCACAACCGCAAAACAACCACAAACACAACAAGGAAATACAAAAAAAAAGGAAACAGAACACACACACAATAAAACAGCACACCAACAATAAAAACCAACAACTCCCGGAAGAGCATACGAAAACTGTCCAACACGAGAAAAACTGACCGGCACTAGCTCTGACTAAAGACTCTCAACAACAAACGAACCCTCCTTCACATTCTCACAGACAGACAGCACCGTAAACAAACTTCAACTAATGACCCTTATCCCTCTTCCAACAACTGAAACACTCACTAACGACAATTACACACACACACACACACACACACACACACACACACACACACACACACACACACACACACTCTCTCTCTCTCTCTCTCTCTCTCTCTCTCTCTCTCTCTCTCTCTCTCTCTCTCTCTCTCTCTCAAAACGTTGGGAAATGCTAAATAAAAATCCATTCATCCCTCTATATAGACATCTCTTCCTCCTTCGAGATTTCCATACTGATGAGAAGCTTCGAAAGGTCTTGCCCACCCAGGGATCTCAGGCCCCCTGCATGGGATGTGACTCTCGTTCTAAGGAGCCTGGCTTGTGCACTGTACGAGCCTTTATGAGAGTCGTCAGACAGGGATCTGACCCTGGAGACGTCTTCCTGCTGGCCCTGGCATCAGGGTAGAGAGTTGGCGAATTACACAGACTTTCCTTCGATATTAAACACTCAAGCGGTTGGGATCAGTTATGCTCGATTTCGTCCTGGATTTCGTGGCGAAGACTCAGAATCCTTTGGTCCCTGACACATGGTTTGAGTCCTTCACGATCCCCTCCCGAGAGGACTTTGCAGGTAATGAACCAGACAAGATGCTACTGTGTCCTGTTAGAGTGCTGCTGCGCTATCTGAAGAGGACTCTACGTCTCTGGCCTGAGTGTCGACGACTCTTCGTTGGTACTGGCTCGACTAAGAAAGAAGTTTCGAAGAGCCATCTCTTTCTTGCTTCGTGAGACGATAAGGAGAGCGTATTCTGCTGCTGGAGAAGAAGACTGGTACGCCTCGTCTGAGAGCTGACGAAGTCCGCAGCATTGGTCTGTTCCTTGCACTCCGGAAGAACATGTCAGTTCTGCAGGTGCTGAAGGCAGGTGTGTGGTCCCAACAGACCACCTTCACCTCCTTCTACCTTTGGGATGTTGCTCACAAGTCTTAGGACACTTTTTCCATGGGTTCTGTGGTGGCTGCTCAACAAGTTGTATAGCTTACCCGGCTCCTCTAACAGGACAGGTTGCATCTTGCCTAAGATGTACGGTTGTGATTGGGAGAATGAATGTGGAGTGACTGGCCTCTCTTCTTTCTCCCCATCATGGCTCTCTTCCCACGGGCAGGGAGTGGACATGCCATTAAATGCTGGATCTGGCAGTCAATGCAGGTAAGTGCCAGGGGAGCTCCCGTTCTATTTTCCATTAAGTTTATAGAAGCAACCCCACTCCTTTCCCTTGCAAGTTGGGGAAGGAGACCATGACAATAAGACAAACCCAATGCTTGTGATTGCCTTAGTGTCATCCAACTCCAAGTTCTTCCTAGCCTACTTTGCATGAACTGACAATTCCTCTTCCATGCAAAGGGACCCAGAAGTCTGACAATTGATCCCGCGTTTCTTACAACCCGATCATTTTGTCAGAGGCAGTTTTCCCTTCCTCACTCTATCGACCAGGAAGGGAAGACAACGTTGTGGTGAACTCCAGTCAGTTCATAGAGACTCAGTCAGATTCCTCCCTCCAACCAGTGAGTCTTCCTAATGTAAAGGACCGAGGGTTTGTATATTGTGTTGGAACAAATCACAGTTTTTAAAAGTAAATTGTATTTTTCCAAACTATACAAACCCAAGGTCCTTTACATTACATTTCATGCCCACCTCATGCCACCCCTCAATCAGATACCTGAGCTGAAAGGCAAATTGGAATGTTTACATCCAGGCAGGCGGTACTCCCACCTCCCAGACGGTAGTTAACTGCTTAACCACCTTGTTCGAAAGTTCAACAGCTGTTTCCAGCTTACGCTGAAAGTAATTCCTAATGTAAAGGGCCTCAGGTTTGTATAGTTAGGAAAAATACAATTTACTTTTAAAAGTTGTGATTTTAGAGAACAGAAACTTATCTACCTTATCACTTTAGTTCATCAAACCTTATTCTACTTGGTCTTAATCACATAGTTTCCCCGCCCTTCTATCAAAAGAACCTTAACCTAAAGAACTGTAACTTAAGCTATTTCAGTCTTAATATTACCACGACCACCTAAAAGAACCCTAAACCTAATTCTGAACCTAAATCTATAGTGTTCCAACACCAACTGTGGTCTTTTAGACTTTTTCTTCAGATTGGGAGTTAACGGCCTCAACATCAGCCAGTTGTAGATTTTGTCGCACTTTCTTTGTGGCAAATGTGTCGAGATCAGCACCTTTTAAGGTTTAGAGTCATGTTTGGAGGAACAGGAAGAAGAGCAGCCTGACCAAGTGTTTATGTTCCTTTCCTGCAATCTGGCAGCTTCACGCTCATTACGCTCCTTATCCCTTCTCTCTAATTTCAACAACTACCACAGTAAGTGTCGTTAATAATAAATTTATTTATTTTTCTCCATATGCTACCACCACAAGGTAGGCAGCCGCTTACAACTTGGGTTAAAGGGGAGCAAGTCACACCACTCTGACACACTCAGCAAACTGCAAGTAAAAAAGAGAGAAAAAAAAAACAGACTTAACTAGTGTACTCCTTCCTGACATACAAAAAAAACATCACAACAAAAACGAAACAATCAATTCACACAAACCCATCTTTCTTCATACAAACCCAAACTTGCCTACCACAGCCCCGCCGTCCCTCGCTGTACTGCCAATGATGGTTACCTCCTCTGTACCCCATATGATGGTTCCTGCCCCTGCTGCTCCTGTGATCTCTTCTGTCTGGGCCATTGTTGCTGCTCCACCTGCCCTGGTTGTCCTGGCCACTCCTGTTACTGATGCTCCTGCCGCTCCTGTTTCCCTGGCTGCCCCGGCTGCTCCTGTGATGTTTGCTGCTCCCTCTTGGATGGGGGACTTGACCGCCATCTTGAAGAAGATGATGAAGAAGTCGAGGAAGAGGTCCCGTAAGGTGTTGTTGTCATCATCTTCATCGACTTTGTCTTCGTCCTCGTCGTCTGCTACCTCCTCCCCTTCCTCTTCCGAGGCTCGTCGGCTGAAGAAGAGGGAGGCTGCCTCACCCTCTAAGAAGTCCCGCCTTGGGGCTTTTAAAGGGCTGCCTTCCTCCACAGTTGAAGCAGTGGGATCTCTTGTCGGCTTTTCCCGGCCTTGGCTTGGGAACCGAATCGCTTACCTCACCAGGGCTTTGTGTTTGTTCTGACACGATATACAAACTATCGGTCCTTTACATTAGGAATTACTTATGGCAAAGCCGGGCACGGCCATCAAACTCTTGAACAAGGTGGGTAGACAGGAATACCCTCCTGCTCAGATGTAAACATTCCAGTTTGCTTTTGGCCGTCATGCGTTGCAGACGTGTTTTCGGATCTCTTTGCCTGACTGTCATTAAGCTCTTTATTATCCCTGTGGGGTCTTTCTACATTTTTGTGTATATATTACGTGTGTTGGGTATTTATTAATACAAACCCACGATTTGTGATAACCTTGCATAAGCCGTCGTTCCCCTGCGTCTGTGTCTTGGGTTTGACGGCCGACGGTGTATTTAGAGGGGCGTAACAAAGTGGTAATGCTTCTCTTCCAGTAGCCCTTTATTTAGATATTGAAAGCGTTCCCCTGTACGTTCGGAGATATTAGATTGGGATGTAATATCTTCGCTCCCCTACATTGATCGGGACGTAAGAGTTCACTCCCCTTCTTGGGCTCCCACCCTCTGTGTACAAGGGCATGACTAATTTCTTTTTTGCTTGTTCCGAGTGTTGTTTTTGCCGCCTGTGCTATAGAGAGTGGCGGGGGGGGGGGGGGAGGTTGCAGCGTCATCTGTAAGTTTCACTTCCACGGTGCCATTGATGGCCTCCCTTCCTTCCTTTTCTCTCCCTGTGGTTCTTCTTTATCTCTCCTTCGGTAGTAGAGATCTCTCTTCTTCACCCTCTTCGCTAGCTTGTTGGATGAAGACTGCAAAGGGGGCCGGGCATGGGCGGTCGGGCAACCTCTTCTAAGGGGCCTCCTCTCGCTGCGTAGGGCAGTTCTCCTCGGAGCGAGAGGAGTCTCCCTCTCCCAATCACCTTTGCTTTTCTTTCGGGTTAACTGAGCATCATGGGCACAGCAGTAATTGGCTGGATCTCAGTTGGATATCTTTGCATGAAGGAGTCCTGACATTCATTTAGTGTTGCTTCAGGATTGACCACAGTACCTGGTTAGAATGGCATAGTTCCATGTCTGGATCATTCCCGAGTGCTTACCAGTGCTCGGTTGGGTTCCCAGCCTGGTGTCTCAATCCTATCGGTTTGAACACCAGAAGAAGCAGGGAAGAGAATCCTTTCAGGAGTCCTGCAGGACTTCTAAGGGACTGACTCTCTTCTGGGAGACAAGTTTCTCTCATTGGCTCTTCCTGCCCTCAGGCAGGAACTGATTTGCATTCTCCTCTGGGGTGTGGCGTTTTGGGGGCCGTGAGAGTGCGGCCTCGAGAGGCCGCACCCTCGTTGCCAGTCTTAGAAGTCTGCATTTAAGACTGGTTAAGTGCCTGGATCTTTTCGATTTCTTAGGTAACCGAAAGCAGCCTCTCCCGATTTTTAGGTTGCTCGAATTCTGTAAATCACGAGCGCTTTCCTGATGAGAGAGAGTGCCGAGACACCCAGGTGTCTCTGTGCCAAGACGCCAGGTGTCTCGATACTGCCCACCAGCTGTTTTGGTTGCTTGGCCGGGTTTCATCCTTGCGTCTTGAACCTTAGGGTTTGAGCATGCAGGATAGCAAACACAGGATTCCCCTTGAAACCTTCTTCTCGAGGGACTTCGTCCTCGAAGGAGTTTAGAGTGCAGGGAATTAGCGCTAGTTCATGGCAGATGAGTTCCACCCTGTCCAGTTCCGATGGTGTTTGCTCGATGGGCTCGGCTCGGCTCAGCTTGTCCACCCCGTCCAGCCCCTGGTCACGCTTGCGAGACTGGTTTAGTTCGGCTCGGCTCTGTTCACCCCGCCTGCCTCCCAGTCCACCGCATACCACCCAGTCTTGATTACGTTCGTGTTATCAGCTCGGTTCAGTGTGGCTCGGCTTTGCCTTGCTCGGTTTTCTGAATCGGGTTCTCGTCTCTGTTAGAGTGAACTTTCTGCTCTTCCCAGAAAAGCTCTTTGCCTGTGTGGCAATAATCTCCTTCAGTTGATTATTGCTCACTGTCCACCTCTCCTGCTGGTCTTACTGGCAGGACAGGTAGGGGTACTCTTTCTCCTCACCTGTTCTCCTTTCCTCTCGGTTGTTCCGAGAGGCGCGAAACAGACAGAGAGAGCTCCGACGAATTTGTCTTTGGAGTTCGGCTGCCTGGCGTGCTTTGGGTGTCGGTCCCCCGATTGTCTCTTAGTTCAACCAGGTAGCCGAGGAGGGTTTCTTGTGGATCTATCAAGGTCTCCCTCCAAGGAGAGAGGCACAGGAGTTTCATGCTTCGGAAGCAGCGAGGATCTTCCTCTTCAAGTTGCCATTGCCCTCGTTTTTCGGAGAACTTTGTACCAATTCTTCAGTGGGAGGATCCCCGGAACAGGACCGCGGCTCCCCCAATGAATAATCTTCATCACTTGCAACCCTTGCAGTTCCTGAGGAGCCGAGAGTTCAGGACCGCTGCAGTCCTTGCTTGCGAGAGCGTTCTTGAGTTGATGAATACTTTCCTTCGGACAAGTTCATTCAGGTCGAGACACCAAGCTTCTTCCCTGCCTCAGCAGAGTATGAATTCTTACTCTGTCGCAAGTTAGCAGAAATGTATTATTGCAAGTGAGTGATGCTCAGTGCCAAACCTGAAGTGTTTTTTTCAAATAAAAAACCAAATTGAACTTTCATTTGTTTCAATTCTCATAGAATTAGTAAAATTAGATTAAGGGTACGAACGCCCTCAGCTGTTCATTTCTTTTTGTGAATCAAGTTACTTTGATGTAATTATGTGAAGTGGAAACACACATTTGTTTGTTTTGTGTCGCATGTAGTCTTAGACATTCTGGGCACTTCCTAGTAGTACCAATTAGCCAAATTGCAAAATTTTTAGGATTAATATTTGATGCACACCTGAATTGGAAAGACCATGTAATTTAAAATCAAAATGCAAAAGGGCGCTAAGTCTAATTAAAAAACTATCACACACAAATTGGAGAGCTGATAGACATACTCTTACCATCTGTATAAAGCAGCAGTGATATCAATCACTGACTATGGAAGTGAAATACAGGCAGTCCCCGGTTAATGGCAATCCGGTTTTATGGTGCTTGTCTAGCGACGAAAATGGGCAATTTTCAGCACCGAAAATGGGCAATTTTCGGCACCGAAAATGGCCGATTTCTGCTTATCGGCGCCGATAATTGGGTATTGGTGCCAATACATACCTAACAGAGGTGTCGATAACCAAAAATTGGCACTTTTCGGTGCCAATAAGCCCGAAAAATCGCCGGAAATTGCCGAATTTCGGTTAACATCACACCCCCAGAACAGAACCCTCGCCAGTAACCGAGGACTGCCTGTATATGGTTCAGGGTCAGAAGCAGCACTGAAAATATTAGATTCAATTCACAATGAAAGACTAAGCATATGCACAGGAGCATTTAGATCGTCACCAGTCTCCTTTGTACAAGTTGAATGCAGCGAACTGCCACTGTTCCTCCATAAAGAGTTCATAACAATGAAAAGTGCATTAAGAATCAAGACAAGTGATTCACCAACAAAAAATCTATTTGATCTAAGGGATATATTTATAAACAATCATCCACCTTCTTTCCCAGTCAGAGCTAATAGATTGTTTGAGTCACTGAACATAGATATGCAAGTACCTTCAACAGTGAAGTTACCACCCCATTGGACCATGAATAAAGCAAGGATTTGCACACAGTTGAAGTATGTATCAAAAAGTTCCTCATATACCCCAGAATACCACAGACAAAAAACCATAGATCATATAAAACAAAAACATTCACATTGTGTGATTTATACAGATGGGTCTAAGTCACAACATGGAGTAGGATATGCAACTATATCCCAGAACAAGTCATATCAGTTATCTTTGTCTAATAATGCCTCAGTCTTCACAGCAGAGTTGTGTGCAATCGCAGTAGCCATCAAAATTATAAAACAAATATCATTCAGTAATTCAAAAAGCGCTATAGAAGCCGTTCAAAGTTACTACTCAAAAAATAATATTGTACTGGAAATTGAATATGAACTCCACAAATTGTATAATAATGGAAAAAAATATTGAAATATGTTGGATCCCTGCCCATGTAGGGATTAAAGGAAATGAAGAAGCTGATAAAGCAGCCAAAGAAGTAGTCCACATGACAAGAGCAAATGTAAAAATCCCAATTAGTGATTACATAAGAGATGTAACAACAATCATTGTAAATGGCAAAATATATGGAATGAAGAACCTATAAATAATGAATTGAAACAGATAAAATCCAGTGTTGGAAATGGAGCTCATCATGTCAGAGAGAGAGACGCACACAAGTAATTCTGACGCGTCTGCGAATGGGCCATACTCGTTTGACACATGGACACTTGATGAACAGTCTACATGGCCCTCCTCCCGAATGCCCAGAATGCAAAGTGTTGGTAACAGTCAAACATGTGTTGTGTGACTGTCCAAAATATAATCAACAGCAAGTACCAACCTTTGGAAATAATCGATGGGGGAAATTTTGTCAGAATCTTGTACATTTTCAGTCATCCCAATTTTAACATTCATAAAGAAGTGTAACTTAATTGCCAAAATATAAAACCAAGTAAATAATGAAAATACAGAAGCCTGTAGGGCATTTAATGAATAAAAAAAAATTTCTATAATTTATTCTGAAATATAATTTTTAATTTTTTTTAAATTTTATTTTATTCATTTTAATCTTTAGTTTTTTTTGCGTGTATGGTAACGAGCAAATGTGTTTATCGTAAACGTGTTTCAGTGTAAAAGCATGTTCATTATATAGTACAGTTTCTTCTTTTAAACTTCATTTTCATTCATTCATCATCACGTGAATGACCTATTTGGTCCCAGTTCTAGGCCTGTGGCCTAGACCTGGTATTTCATCCTAATCCTTCAGGCCAGCCCTATGAGAGCTGATAGTCAGCTCATGGTTTGGTTAAACTATCTTAATAATAATAATAATAATAATAATAACTTTCTAGTAGTACAAGTAAGTAAATCTCTAAATGCAAGTATCCCTGCTGAATTTAGGGAAACTTTCATTTTTTTGTATTTTCAACCTGGCAGGCAACAGTTGGAGTAAGATCAAGCCAAGTCAAGGTTCATAATTTCTGTTCAACAACCTTTTGTCAACCAAGGGAGGTATGAAGGGCACTGGGCAAATGTAATTGACCTTCATGTGATATAATTATATGAAAATACTTTTCTAATTGCAGCTAGTACTTCATCAGGTTACAAGTATGTACAGCTAATTCATATGTACAGATCCACCTTGCTTGCGATACACTGTAAGGTGTTAAGCTTTCAGTGACATACATTATTATTATTTTCCTTTTTTTGTAGTGATCGTAATGTTTTGCTGTCATGTGGAATTAAGTGAAATTCATCATGTAATCATGTTTTTCGATAAATTTATTGTATCATCGCTATAATTTGCACCTGTTGTGGTATTGTTAATTTCCATGTGAATGTTGCCCTTTGCTGATGTAATTCAGGTGTTCATGCTCTGATCAGAATGTTTCCTCAGCTTGTTGCATTAGCAATGAATAGGTGTCATTGGATTTCATGTTTCATACTGAATTGAAAAAGTGTTTAGTCACAAAGGATGTGCAGTGTTTGTGCTTTTTTTCTTGAAAAATCATTAATCCCCAAAAAACATAACCAGGAGTCCTTGAGAGGTTGGTGTTGATGCATTACTGTTGCCAAGTGAATGTTTTCATTAGGTCGGGGTTATAGGCTTACTCCTTTTGTATGTTGTCACCTAGATATAGTACTTTGTGTGTATAAGATTTCAGTTTTTTGTTTTTTCTGAAGGAGAGGGTATGATTTATTTAAAAGTTATAGGTTTCACACCTAGAAATACAATTGTTTGAAATTCTGATTGGATGAAGAGTAAAAAATTTTTTCTTCCTGAGTATCCTTATGTAAGTGGTAATGGGTACAGTTCTGTATCTTTCTGGTGATAAGGAGCAGGTCAGCTTCTTCACGTAAGACGTGATAATGCTGTGATTAGACATATTAATCTTGTGCCTTATTCATTTGATACACTATTTTTCATTGTTATTTGGACAGCAATGAGATTGCTTGCTAGTATTATTGTCAAGTTGAATGCTGATGTTTAAGAAATGCATCATATAACCTTATTTACGTATTTTATGAAAACAAAGTACTGTACTCTTTAAAATCAAAGTACAGTTATGAAAAGGTTTACTGCCGTTTTGAGTGCCTCGAGCATCTTGATAACTGATAATATTTAATCTTTAGCTCTGACAGCTCTCTCCATCTGTGTTTAGCTTAACAGTTTAGTTTGAAGTAGTAAGCTTGAAAGGCTAAGTTCAGGTAAACTGAAACAGGGGGTACAGTGCATCTGGTACTTGTATTATTCTTCTCATAGCTTTTGTTTTATGCTCTGACTTCCTCTCACAACTGACTGCCTAATTTCAGTTGTTGCTCCATATGTAAGAATCTGAGAGTGTAGGGATTTGAATATCTGGTTAAGTTTTAATACTACAGTAATCTCTCATAAGAATATGGTGAGAGGTGAAAAATGTTCTCATTTTAATTAAAAGAAGATATTTGGTTTACATACATGGTTATCACAAATGAAATTTTTCATATAAGTAGCTTACCAAGTAATTACATACCTATAGTTTCAACTCGTGCGGCAGCCTTTATTGAAAAAATCGCGGTAGCACTTCGATAGTTTAGTGTAGGTGACAAGCCGTGCCCACTAATGGGAGTACTGGAAACAATCTAGCAGAAAACCTCAATCAGTTTCTGCTGGCTCTTGAGTGACATCGGGGGTTTACTGCAGCTTTTGTTTACTGATTTTCGGTTGTATGGATGGATTTCGGTGAAATATTTTCCCTTATTTTGAGTAGCCTTCAAACTTTGATAGCTTTCAGGATCAGTTTTCCAGTTGTTGTTGTTATTCTGTTTGATTCAAGTTCATCTAGTTTTTGCTATTGTAGCAAAGGTTGCAAAACAGATTGATCAGATCTTCATATGACTGGTAGTAAGGAGACAATTTGCAGTAAGTATAGGGTGCAGTAATGTAGTAAGGAGGAACTGATACTGAATGTAATGATTGCCCGAGCACCCGGCACCCACTCTCAAGTGCCCAGCACCAAGTGAGCTTTAGTGGAAGGTACTTGAATCTCACCTAGAGAAGTTAGTGATAGGAAGAAGATTGTGGCCTCTGGCACAGAGAAACATGCTTCTCTTAGCTAAGCCTAGGTCAGAAGATAACCCTGCTATTCCTTCGTCCCCCTTCCTGCTTTTTCTCCTGCTGCTAGCCATCCTTCTTTTAATCCACCGACTCCCACGCCTGGTTCCCCTGCTTCCGACCCTCGCCATTGTCAGTCTCGAGGCTAGGTTTAACAAGAATTTAACCTAGTTGTGAATACAGTGAACTGGAGGAGGTGGCTACTTGTCCCATCGGTTCTCCTAGACCAAGGTCACTGTCATGCTCCCCTAAACCGGGGAGAAGACATACTGAAAGTTCAATGGAGGCCGAGGGGGTTGGCCCACGGGAGTTGCCCCCTCAGTCGAACCTGTTGATTGCTCCTAGGCTTCGACAGGCAGCTGTTGAAAAGGCATCTTGAAAGGAGAAAGTGTTATGCAAGTGTAGGAGGTGGCTGCTTGTCATCGGTTCTCCTAGACGAAGGTCCCTGTCATACTTCCCTAAACCTGGTATCGGCATACAGCCACTGGAAAGGCATCGTGACAGGAGGAAGTGTTATGCAAGTGGAGGAGGTGGCTGCTCGTCCCGCTGGTTCTCCTTGACAAAGGTCTCTTTCGTACTCCCCTAAACATGGGAGAAGACATACTGGAGGTCCAAGGGAGGCCAGTGGCGTTTGCCCACTAGTAGTCGCCCCCTCAGTTGAGCCTGTTGATCACTCCCAAGCTTTAACAGACAGCCATTGGAAAGACGTCTCTGTGGATGTGTGTCAGTTGTCGTCCGACTCTCAAGACTCCAGCCCGGACTTGGAAGTGCCACTAGCGCTTTCTAGGTTCGTCTCATCCATTGAGGCACGAAGGCGATGCTGGCCACTCTTCTCTGAAGCCCAATCAGCAGTTTAAGGAGCCGGGCACAGTCCTCAACCTTCCTGCAGTACATGGGACAGCTGGAGTATTTCTCTCCTGAGTGTACTTCTTTTGGGCACGAGTATTTGGCCCCAAATGCCCAACGATCCCTCTCAGGCACCCGTTGTCTTCATTGAAGCATCCATCTCCTCACAAGTGCTTGACACCAGCTCCTGAGTGTCCGCCATCAGTTTCCGAGTGTCTGCCACCAGTTTCCAAGCCATTGATAAAAGGGTAGGTTTTGTCACGAGGAGACGTAGTTTGCTACTTTACCCTCAGATTTTTAGCCAAGAATGAGCACCCTTCAAACCATGGCCTCGTTCTTTCGCCATTAAGTCCTTAACGGATACCTTGGCTCTGAAGAAGAAGAGAGGGTTCTTTGTCCTGCTAGAGCTTTAAGTTATTACCTGAGCAGGACTGAGAAGATCAGAGGACCATCCAGTAACCTCTGGTGCTATGTCAAGAACCCATCATCCCCTCTGACTAAGAACCCATTGTCCCTCTTTGTCAAAGACTTAATTTCTGAGGCGCACTCATAGATTCAGGAGGACATTTTGCCTACTTTTAAAGTGAAAGCTCATGACGCAAGGGCAGTCTCTCCTTTATTAGCTTTCAGGCACACATGTCACCCACTTCCATTCTGCAGTCAGCCTACTGGAAGTGCGGACTGGTTTTTGCATCTCACTATTTGAAAGACGTTGAAAGAGAGTTTTAAAATTGCAGTACCTTGGGGCCATTTTTAGTGGGTGGCATGCTATTGGAGGAGGAAGCATTGGAATCTCTTTTTCTCCTACTATCTCTTCACCTTGAAGTAGGGTGTCAAATTTTCAGGAGCTAGGGGTTATAGTGTACCTGGAGTACCCACCAGTCTCAGTGGATGGGATATGGTGTTTTCAGTGTAGGTGTAAGCATTTTCTGGTTGTTTTTTATATTGGTACTATGCCCAGGGCAAGGGCACTTATATATGCTTTGCTGCCCATCAATCCTATCCTTTGCTGCAAAGCTCCCGCTTGAGTAGAGGTGCCCCATGGCTTTACCACCATGCCACCACAGGTTAGGATGAGCAACAACCAGAGGCAGTATTCACCTGCAGTAGCTCCCTTACCACGTAAGGAAACGACAAACATTGTTCCAATGCTAACAAACTTTTCTTTGTTCGTACACAAAATATAAAGCCTTGGTCCTTTACAAAAGGAATTACTTTCAGTGAAGCTGGAACGGCCGTTAAACTTTCGAACAAGGAGGTTAGGCAGATAACTACCGTGTGGTAGGCAGGAGTCCCGCCTGCCCGGATATAAATATTCTGATTTGTTTTCGGCCGTCGTGCTATGCAGACGTGTACTCGCTCTCTGCCCTGATCGCTGTTTTGCTCTTTTCCTGGAGGGATCTTTCTTTTTCTTTGCTTTACTGTTGTATCTGCTCATGTGTTTGATATTGCTTATGAATATGCAAACCCATGAATCATCTAGTCCTGTAAGGAAGGCTGTCATCCAACACGTGTCTCCTGGTGTTGACTGCAGGGGTTGCACCCACTTCCAATCATCCGTTGATGACCCTCATGTTCTCTGCACCAGTTGCAGGGGGCATGGCTGCAATCCTGAATCTGTGTGTGCCGAGTGTGTTGTTCTTGGTCGCCTGTGCAGTGGGCAAAGTTTACAGGAAGGAAACAGTACAGTAGGAAGCTGCCAAGGCACCGTCAGAAAGTTATACGCCCCTGACTACGCCCTTGGTTGCTAACCCTTCTTCCTCGTTTCTCCATTCTGTAGAACATCCCCTCCAGGCTGTTTCTCCTTCGGGAGCAATCTCTCCCTCTTCATCTTAAGGGGGGGATTGAGACGATCTCTTCTCTGGGGCCTTTGCTCGCTCTAAGGGGGAAATCTTTCCCTTGGAGTGAGAAGAGCTTGCTCCACTCACCCGACTACGCTTTTTTCTTCAGGATTGGCGGCTGAGCACCGTGAAGCAGCCAAGCTCCAGGAAACATGGATCTCCTTGGGGTTCTCGGGCGCTCCATCAGTACAGGGTATCCTGGCACACCTGAAGGCATTGCAGGTTCCAGTAGTCGCTCATGCCACCCCTACTGTCACCACAACTACAGTAGCCATGACAGTGTTTGCTAAGGTCCCCACATCAGTGTTGACGCACTTCCCGACTTTGACAACCCCGACTGTAGTGGACCAGGCTGCCGTCCATGTTCCTGCTCCTCAGTATGCGGTGTACTTACCACCTTCGGCTTCCGCAGTTCTGGTGGCTCCTACTGTGCCTGGTGTCCCTGCTGTTCCTGCTGTTCCTGCCACCCAGGTTGCTCCTGCTGCCCCAGCTGCTCTGGCTGCTCCTGTAGTTCCTGTTGCTCCCTCCTGGATGGAAGACCTGACCACCATCCTGAAGAAAATGTCGAAGGAGAAATTGAAGAAGGTGTCACGTCGTCGTCTTCGTCTTTGACTTCGTCATTTGCTGCCTCCGCTTCTTCTGAGGCTCGCTGGCCGAAGAAGAGGCTGCCTCTCCCCACCCCCCCAAAAGAAGTCCTGCCACAGGACTTCTGAGGGGCTGCCTCCCTCCACAGGGGAAGCAGTGGGATCTCTCATTGGCTTTCCCAGCCCTCAGACTAGGGAACCATTTCGTGTACCCCACCGGGGTCCGGTGTCTTGGGAACCTCGAGTGTGCAAGCCCCTGAGGCCCGCTTCCTAGTCCCACTTCCTCGAAACCAGTTCAAAGAAGTCTGCTTCTAAGACTGGTACTGTGCTTGTCTCCTCCCAAGTTTCTCTGGACACTGGAGAGGAGACCACTCCCGTTGATCGTTATGAGATTCGTGAGTGATGGGTGCTCAAGATTCCACTGAATCTTGAGTACCCCAAACCAGTACTGGCAAGTCCACCCCTTGCTCTGGTTTAGGCACAGAGTGAGAGAAAGTGCTGAAACATGCAGGTGTTTCAACACTTCCTTCCAGTACCGATTTGAGTGCTTGGGCAGGTCCCCAACCCAGTGCTTCAGGCTCGAGGGTCTGAGCACTTGGAGACGCAGCAAGGTCATCCCATGTTCAGTCTTCTTCTCATCAGGAGGTTTCGGCCTCAAAGAAGACTGGAGCACGTCGAAAGGACTGCGCAAGTTCACGTCAGATGATTCTCAAGCACTCTTCTCAGGCCAGCCCTCGCTCACGTTCATGTGATCGGCCCCTTTCACTGGAGGAAAGTGCTCAGGTACGCTCATGTGAACCTCTCCACTTTCCTTGGGACAGCCTCTCTTAGACCTGTGTCGCTGCGGTGGCGACCGTCAACTGCCTGCCTCTCCTGGTGGCTCTTCCAGTAGGACAGGTAGGAATGCTCGATTCCCCTCACCTGTTCCCTCAACCTCCTGGGGCTTCACCGGGAGGCATGAGTCGTACAGGAGGGACTCCAATGAGAATGCACTTTCTTATCGGAGTTCTGCTACAAAAGCCTACGCCCCGGTCTCGGTTCTCGGACCAACTCGGTCATGCGCCCAAGTAGATGAGGAGGGATTCTAGGGGTTTGTCAAGGTTCTCCCTCCTGCAGGGAGAGTAGATCGGGAGGACCACTCCCTGGAAGGACTCAAGGGTCCTCTTCCCCAGGATGCGGACACCCTGAAATACAGAGGGCATTCGTAGAGGTCATCACGCTGATTCGTCAGCACAGTGATCTCGGGGAAGGGACCATGGGCTCTTCTGTGGGTTAACCTTCTTGCCTCAAATCTTTATGGGGTCCAAAAAAGGAGCCAAAAACTTTGCTGGTTGTGTCATGTTGCTCTTGCTGAGGGAGTACTCAATCAAGTGAGTATCTTGTCTCTGGGCGGGAGAATTTACTGCAATCGAACCTCTCTGAGAAGCTTCTCCCTCCTCCTCTGCCTTGACAGAAGCGCTTCTACATGCCCTCGGAAGGATCTCTGCCGACTAAACAGGTTGACCCGGACCTGGTTCATCTAGGCCAGGGTCTCTCGCTGCAGCAGCTTGCTGCAAAAGGGGTCTCCCTCTTGCAGCAAGAGGCAGCAAACCTGGAGGCCACTGCTATGGCAGCTCTCCAGGCAGTCTCCTGACTGAATCTGTGGTCTTTCATAGTATCCAAGGTTGCCGCCTCCTCAGGTGCGATCATCTATGGAGAGGACTCCTTGTTCAGGAGACTGTGCCAGACTGGAGGTAGGGCTGTCTCCTACCTAGCCCACCAGATGACAAACCTGTGGGCAAACCTGGTGCTGAAGAGGAGGGACGCTGTCTTGAATCGGATTTCCAGGTCTGTAGGTCCCAAGTCGACATTGACCCTAAGGAACAGACCGACGCTGAGTTCTGCCTCTCTCTTCCCCAGAGAGTTGTTAGATGCTGTGGTGGACAAGAAACGTGCCGAAGACAACGACTGCCTTGTTCACTAGGCAGTATCCAAGACTTCCAGGTCTTTGCGTGCTGCTGCGGCCCAACCCTTGAGTCAAGCTAGCACTTCCTCAGCCCCTAAGAAGACCCAGGCTTCAAAGGGCGCTCGCAGAAACACCCAGGCTTCGAAGGGCGCTTGCAGAAACACCCAGCCTTCTTCTACCTCTGCCAAGAAGGGGTACACAACCACGTCCCTTTCAACCCTCTTTCCAGTCGGGAAAAGAGGCCAAGAAGGAGGAGGGAAGATGCTAGGGTTGGCATTTCCCTCCAGCTGCTGCCATTGGTGGCAGGGTGCCTGTCGAGCCTTTGGGCAACATGGTAGTGACATGGAGCCGTGACCTGGGTAGTAGATGTCTGTCCAGAGGGATATCTACTTCCCTTTGAGTCTCGACCACCTCTCACCAACAACCCAGTCTGTCTCTTAACCTACGTTCCTGGCTCGCCGAAGGATCTCGCACTCAAGGAAGAGGTGCAAGCGTTGCTGAAGAAGAGCGCTGTAGAAGTCGTGGGATCGTTCCCCCGGCTTTAACAGCCTCATCTTTCTTGTAGAGAAAGCTTTGGGGGGATGGAGACTGGTCATAGACCTCTCTCCCTTGAACCGATTTGTTCGCCAGACTCGGTACACGATGGAAACGGCACACTCATTGCTCACTTCCATCAGGGAGAACGACTTCATGCTTACGGTGAACTTCAGGGGTGAATATTTTCAAATACCCATCCATCCGTCCTCTCACTTATCCTCGGGGAAGCGGTATTCCAGTTCGGATACTCTGCTTTGGTCTCTCGACCACTCCCCAGGTGTTCACACAAGTGTTCACCCTTGGGTCAGCTTGGCGTTTGAGGTATCTTGAATATTGGCTCGTCCTGGCGAGCTCCCGCTCGAAGTTGCTCTAGGACAGGGATCGACTTCTCAGTTTTGCTGCAGCCTAGGGAGTGTAATAAATCTCAAGAAGTCCGATCTCATTCCCAAGCAGAGGATAAAGTACCTGGGCATGCTGATAGACATGATAGCAGCAAGAGCCTTTCCCTCAGGCGCAGCTGTTCCTGTCTGGACGGGAGCAGCCACCTCAGCAGTGGCAAGTCATCTTTGGTCACCTCATGGGCGCCTTCACCTTCGTTCACTCCAGTGCAGAATGAAGGAGTTCTGGTCCCAGTCTCGAGATCCTCAGTCCTTTCTCATTCCTCTATCGGAAGAAGTGAGACAGGACTTAGACTGGTGGATGGATGACAGGAACCTCGTAATAGGAGTATCCCTGCACACTTCCCCTCCAGACATGCTTCTGTTCTCAGATGCATCAATCGAGGGATGGGGCGCACACCTAGAGGAGTTACAGACTTTGGGGGTGTGGAACTGAGATGATAAGCACCTTCACGTCAACATCCTGGAACTCAAGGCGGCCTTCCTGTCCCTCCAAGAGTTTCAGGATGGAGTGTTGGGACCCTCAGTGGTGGTGGTGAGCGACAACACCACAGTAGTGTCATATGTCAACAAACGGGGGTCTTGTATCTCTCCCGCCACATCAGTTGACAATGCAGGTGCACGAGTGGGCAGTAGCTCACTTGATAGAGTTGTCAGCCAGGTACATTCCAGGCAATAGGAACGTAGTGTTAGACAAGCTCAGCTGCCAGACTCAAGTGAAAGGGACAGAATGGTTTCTTCACTCAGACATTACGGAGAGGCTGTTCAAGTTGTGGGGGCTTCCGGCCATTGATCTGTTCGCCACCCAGCACAACAGAAAATTGCAAGTCTTCTGCTCCATCGTGCCAGACCCATGGGCCACTGCCGAGGATGCATTCCAACACCCGTGGGTCAACCTTGACGTCTCCGCCTTCCCTCCGTTTTGTCTGATTCGCAAGGTGATGAACAGGGTATCCCGACCTGCTAGCTCTGCTATCCGTGGCACTGAGAGAGAGTCCTCCCCTAGTGCAACCGTCTGTGTCAACCACACGTAGAGCTGTACCATCAGGCAGTGCAGTCCGTGTCATCACGGCTAGAGACTATCCAGCATCTCTTTAAAGCAAGAGGCTTTTCTCGCCACGCAGCAACAGGGATGTCTGGATACATCAGACAGTCTTCTGCAGCGGTATACTAAGGAAAATGGGCCATCTTCTGTGGTTGGTGTTGTAGATGGGATCTCTCTCTGGTCTGAGCCACTGTTCAGCAGGTCACAGACTTCCTCGTCTTCCTTTGCCAAGAGAAGTTTCTCTCTGTTTCAGCTTTAAAAGGCTATAGGGCCGCACTTGGCCTATTCTTGTGCCTGAAAGGAGTAGACATCTCTTCCTCTCCGGAGACTTCGCCACTGATTTCGCTTCAAAAGGTCTTGTCCTCCCAGCGACTTCAGGTCCCCGCATGGGATGTGACTAATTTTGAGGAGCCTGACTTATGCACCATACAAGCCTTTACAAGAGTTGTCAAGACAGTCTTCCTGCTTGCCCTGGCATCAGCGAAGAGAGTAGGTGAACTTCATGGACTTTCCTTTGCTGCTAAACACTTGAGGAGGGTGGGGATCAGTTACGCTCGACTTCGTCCCGGATTTCATAGCAAAAACTCAGAATCTGTCGGTCCCTGACGCCAGGTTCAAGTTCTTCATGACCCTCTCCCTAGAGGACTTTGTTGATAATGATCCAAACGCTGGCTTCGTGAGATGATCAGGAGAACATGCGCTGCAGCTGGTGATTACAACACCGGTACATTCCGCCCAAGAGCTCATGAAGTCAGGGTCATTGGTCCATCCCTTGCATTCCGGAAGAATCTGTAAGTTCCTCAGGTACTGAAGGCAGGGGTTTGGTCACGACAGACCACGATTACATCCCTCTACCTTTGGGACATTGCCCATAAGTCCTTGGACACTTTTTCCTCGGGACCTGTGGTGGCTACTCAACAAGTTGTGTAGCTTACCTGGCTCCTCTAAGAGGACACGTAGCATCTCGCCTAAGGTGTACGGTTATGGAAGTGAGAGTTATTGTGTGCATGACTGGCCTCCCCTCCTCCTCCTTCTTCACCATCCTTCAATCTCTTCCTTCGGGCAGAGAGCAGGATTCGAGCCGTCACATGCTGGAACTGGCGGCCGATGCAGGTAAGTTTGCACATTGAGCGTCTGTTCTATTTTTCTGTCTTTAGATTTATAGAGACAATCCCACTCCTTCCTCTAGCAAGGGGAGGAAGGAGACCCTGACAATAAGACAGACCCAATGCTTATATTTGCCTTACTGTCACTGACTCTTAGATTCATCCTAGCCCGTTTTCATACGAGATTACGATTCGATGATTTGTAAAAGCCCAGAAGTTTGACAATTGATCTTGTAGTTCTTACACTCCATTCAGTATCCCAGAGGCACTGTACTCTCCTCGCTCTATCGACCAGGAAGAGAAACCCAGGTGCGGCGAATCCAGTCAGTTCAGAGACTCACTCAAATTCCTCCCACTAGTAAGTGAGTCTTCCTTATGTAAAGGACCGAGGGTTTGTATATTGTGTAGGAACAAATGACAAATTTCTGAATTCATTTGTATTTTTCCTAACTATACAAACCTGAGGTCCTTTCATGCCACCCCTCAATCTGATACCTGGGCCGAAAGGCAAATTGGAATGTTTACATCGGGGCAGGTGGGACTCCTGCCTACTGGACAGTAGGTAATTGCCTAGCCACCTTATTCGAAAGTTTAACGGCCATTCCAGCTTCACTGTAGGTAATTCCTTATGTAAAGGACCTCAGGTTTTTATAGTTAGGAAAAATACAAATTACTTTTAAAATTTGTCATTTCAAATCCCTTACTATTACTTAATGTTTTGGAGCAGAATATGTCCGTGTATCCCGCCTCCTGTCAGTGTGGGATTCAGCTATGTAATTACTTGGTAAGTTGCTTCTATGAAAATGTTATTGTCATGATAAAATTAAGTTTCATATAATACTTACCAAGTAATTACTGAATCGGAGCCTGCCCTCTTCCTCTCTCGTGGACATAAGGGCACAAACAGAATGAGGTTTTCTGCCAAGTCGTTTCCAGTACTCC